>NC_133221.1:27991007-28337007 GCF_040436345.1 Pagrus major
GTAGCCTTAAACTGGTATAAACTGGCTCTGTTGATCAGCTGTAAAGGGTGTATGCATGCACTGGTAATGCAAGTCATACATTTTGGAAAAACTGTGCAACTGCTTTGAACTTCTGTTGAGATGGCAAAAACTGAACTTGAGGGTGATTCATCAAAGTACTTTGATGCTCCTCATGGCCTCGGTGCATCTGAAATAACCAGTCCTTCTGAAAATGTTCCAGTGGTTTTGAGGCTTCATTTACCGGACATTTTGGCAGCTCTGCATGTTTTAGCCCATTAACTCCAAGTCATGTATACTTTCATGTTTGAGCCAAACATTTCAAATAAGTATCACATATGATTTTTGACTGGTTTCAGTTCATTTCACAACGGTTAATCAAATCAACTTGAAAAAACTTGATGAGATGAGGTCATCATGTATGATGGGACGTTCTGATCACTACCCTTTCTACCAGGGCTGGCTATCATAACGTAACAGTTTTTTGGTCCTGGTTGAATAAGTTGGCTGCAAATACTGTTCAGATTCTTAGTCATTTTAATTACACAGTCCCTAATTAAAATTTTGCTAATTTCAAAATGTATGTTATTTAGGAACAGGTTTTCTTAAAGCTACACATGTTTGACAACATTTCACATTTCTCTTCTGGTGCACAATTAAAAACGTTTTTTAGACTTCAAAATAACGTTGATGTACAACATGACTGAGGCACACTCCATAACTTCGGAGTCACTTGCTATGAGGGACATTTTTAAAATATATTTTTGGCCTTTATTTTGACAGCACAGCTGAAGATAGACAGGAACTGGGATGAGAGATGGGGCGGGGGGGCTAACTTGGATGCCCCAGAACAGACATTTTCATACAGAGGAAATACAGAGGAACAAATCTACGTTAACAATTAGTTACATTGTTGTTCTACTCCCTGGCTACACCACTCTTAGCAGCAGCCTGAGCTTTTTTTTGCCCATTGGACAGGGAGCGGTAAAGAGGCAGACAGGAAATTACACTGCTTTTAAAAAGCAATGCTTTACAGTTTTCTAACATCACGTGTTGGGCATCTTTAAACTCACCTGTGTTTTCAAATTACTCACTCCATATAACTGCACAACCACACAATTTAACTTGTGAGCGAGGAAAGAACTTTAAGGTGAAAAAAATGAAAACGATCGGCTGCCAGTGGCTTGGCCGGGAAGGAAGGCAATAAATCAAAAAAGTCATTTGATGAAGCGGAGCTATGTTGTTGGGGATTAGTGATGCACTCGGCACCAAATCTCAGTGAAATCTGAGGGAGAAGCATTACTATTCTGTTGTGAGTGTTGGACTGCGCTGTCAAGTCAGTGTTTAGTATGCTGCTCAGACTCACACAGGAAGCAAACAAAGAGCACAACCTGCACCTCCAAACAATCTTTGAGGCAGGAACAGTTTTGACTATATGACCAAGTGTATCTGGCTGAGATGAATGTTAACACATCAACTGACCATCAGATGATCCAGTCAGGAATAATGTATATTTTGTTTGCTTAGTCTTAAGATTTCTTTCCCTACATGAGTCCTTCCTGCTGCTTCCATCAAATCAGTGATATGTGTTTGTTTGGATTCACCTGTGCTCTGCTGAGTCATCAGCATTCTGCTTAGAGTCATACAGGCAGCACACTCATAGAAGAATCTGTACTTCACTGCTGCAAAGACATTTGTGCAATAATGGTTTGAACGATGCGTTTCCAAACTCTGGACAACATCATGCAACAAATGGCAAAAATTCTAATTAATTAGCTTACCGTTAATGACGGGCGTAAAGACAGCCATGCCCTGAAAGTTGGGATCAGACACTGTCTTGTCCAGTATAAGGCCTCCAAAACTGGAAATCACAAGCACAGAGGGATTCAGAACCACATGCTTATTATTAATGAATGATTCATTAAGATAATTAAAAGGTGTTTGAGTTCATACCTGCTAATGGACATGGCCACTATAACAGGCTGCCACCCTGAGCGGAGAACCTCCCTGATCTGAGGGCTCTGCCGGGCCACCACCACCCACACTGGGATCAGAGCCAGGAAGACCAGACACACCAGGGGGGACAGGTACCATATATCTGTGGGACAGGATGAGGCATGAGTATATTGTGTACTGCAATCATATAACTGCAATCATGTACAAGAGGTAAGTAAACGACTTGGAGCTTGTTTTTCCTGTAAAGTAGCTTACAAATATTAGTAGCCACGGGCTGGGTTTTTTTTTGGGCTTGTTTGTCAAATATAGTTGCCATGTCTCCCATCTCTCCTGAATAGTTTGTCCTGGTGCAGGATCATACACAACACACAAGATGGGTGACATTTCAATTCAAAATAGCGCCATAGCTTCTTAGCTAACAATGCCGGTGACGAGTGGGTGAAAAATGGGAAATATATAACAAAGAGCTTGAGAAAGAGACTGTATTGAAGGGCTGGATTCGACCTTAAGTGGAGGACGATTCAAAGGATCTCTGCAGATACTGTAAGTTAGGTGTGAAGCATGTGCTCATTATGCGGATCTCCTTCAACATGCCAGTTTACATGGGTGATGCAGTGCCTGATACAGTGAGTGTAATGATATTGATGAAATCCCGCTAATATTGAGTTATATTTCTTTGTTACTGTTGAAAGTAATGTACTACTGTTACCTCCTACACTGTTCACTGATATAAATACTTGGTCACTTCATTATATGCAACTTCTTTCGTTTTTCCTTTTCATTCATTTATTTATTCATTCCTCATTTTTTGTCAGTCAGTTGGTTTTGTTCAAGTTCCTTGGAGTTAAAAAGAAAAATTAAAATTTACAAGGTCCATTATTCTTTAAATGGTTTCTCATGAAACTCAGCCACTGAGTGACATCACTGGAGAAATTTATTAGAGTACATACCGCTTCCCCTGGAGCCACAAAGGATTTATACTACTTTTTTCACAGAGTTACCCTTCAAAATTAAGTCAAGTTAAAAGAGAAAATGTGATAAACTTAGAGTTAAGGTAAAGTTTTATACTATACTCCACTATAAAATACACATGAAAGATAAACATGTATAAATGCACCCACTCACACATGTCGAAACACAAACAGTGAAAATAGAGCCAAGAGGCTCAAGCACATTTACACACACTGGCCCTGGAACAGCTTGAGAAATGTAAACAGAGAACGGGTACTCTGAATACAGGAAATATAGTACGAAAGCATACACGCAAACACACTTCACTGCTGTTCATCAGTGCTTGCACACACCATGGGAAAATAAACATGACTTCTGCTGCCATCTTGTGTTCATGACAAACTCCAAAAGGACTTTGTGTAATGGTCAAAATGTTCCCTCACATCTGACTTAATATAAAAAAAAAGAATAAAAACACATTCAAAATTATTCTCCTGACTCCAAAATAAAGACATTCAAAGTTTCCTCTGATTGGGATAAAATGTATAAATCCACATGTGAGTTGTTGTCATACTTAGTAGGTGTTTAAATTTACCAGGGGTGACTCATTTCCTTCATGACCTTCATTCTTACTGTATTTCCTCACCTATATGTTCATAGAGAGTGCTGCTGACCCCGGCCAGCAGGGACAGGGTGATCAAGTCACCCAGACTGGCAGCGATAGGGGTGGCCACGTTGTCAGGGTTGATCCCCACCTTCCTGGAGCCGATGATCACTCCAATCATCACCAGGCCTGTGGGAGAAACAGAAACGGGAGGAAATAGGATGATGGAGAAAAAGGTATCACTGGACATGATGAGTGAAAAGGAAAATGTTTACAGAAAGAAATGATCTAGGAGAGAGGTTTCATCAGGGTTACAAGACGACTTAATGTGGACAAATCTGAACGTGTTGGATTTTCTATGTCGGTAGAGACAATTTTCAGAACATCAACCTGCCTGACAGAGTGACAACATGCTGGAAAAGAGAAAATAAGATTTCAAAAACAAGCTGCAGGTAAAGCTGAACAAAATAACATAACTGATTTATAAAGGAATATTAAAAATGGCAGAGTAAGGAGGAGGAAAACTGGAAAGATGTTACTCCCTGCTGAGACATGACTCAAGACATTAGCAGAAAAACAGAACCAGGGGCGGTTGAGTTCTCTCAATCATGAAGCTAAACACTAGAACATTTATGGTGACGATAAATTATGGATTGTGCAGTTGTTACGGGAGGGGAGAGGGTGATATGGGGATAGGTGCACCTGCTACCACGTAAAAACCTGCTCAGTGTGTATGATTGATGGTGTCAAGTTTAACACTGTTAGTTATAAAGATATACAACTGAAGGTATACGTATCTTTTACTTTCTACTGAAGAATTAGTGCGATGAGAAGATCCATATCACTCTCGTGTCTGTCCGTTAAATATGAAGTTGGACAGTTTGCTTAGCGTAGCAGTTTGCTTAGCTTAAAAAGAGAACCTTTAAACCACGTTTAAAGCTTTTTATCCCCTAAGTTTTATCATGATTGCTGTAACCGGTTGCTGTTTCCCTGTTTCCATGCATGCTTCATATTTAACGGACAGATACGGGAGTGGTATCAATCTTCTTATCTTACTCTCTGCAATAAATTAAGTAAAATGTAAATGCAAAACTATTCCTTTAATCCATTCAAAGAAAGTTCAGTGAATTGGATCGTCTACAAGACACAAAGTAAAGTGATAAGGATTGAGCAATTACCAGGGCATCTCTGAAAGAAGTTAAGAGTGATTCATCTGTCTTGCCTAGAGACCATCTCCTGTGGGTCTTTGAATCTACATATAAAGCAGCTCAATAACCACTACACTTCACCTTAAAGGTCCAATTTTTGAGAAGGTGATTTTTGAATCTCATTCCCAGCTTGTCAAAAACTGACGCTTTGTGATTGCAAGTCAGCTCGGACACCATCCTAAAGCTTCAGTATTTGACAAGTTGAGAACAAGACTCAAAAATCTACTTTCTTACAAATAGGACCTTTAAAAGAGTAAAAAGGTGTGTATGAAAATACTAATTTTCTTGGCTGGTTATCTGTAAAAACTATTTTTTCTAAGTGTCTTACTATCTGAGCACCCTGCCAGCGTTGTTTGGCAACAGTTTCTTACTAAATGATTGTGCTAGACTGCTGCCCCAGGATTCTGGCTGACTGGATTTTCACTGCATCTTTATTGCATTTACACAGCGATTTTACGCATTTCTCACAGTGTAGGTCCTGATAAACCAAGAATATTAATGTCAGCTGACATTAATACGCTACTTTGATTAGAATTACCAACAGTTTGACAGCGCCATTTGATAATGACAAGTTTATTTTCAGTCGCATCACTGATGATAATATTCAGTGATGAACATATAAATTGTTGGGATATTCAAATAAATCTTCTGTGTGATGTGTCACCTAATTTGAAACAGGCTTTTATTTTGTGTGCTGTGTGAGATTTCAAGGCCAGATTTAGAACTTTAACATCTGTGTTCAGAGTTTTGCAAACTGAAAGTAGGTTTTGAAAATTGAGCCAGAAAACAATGAGAAAACACTGTAATGACTGTTCAGTTTTATTCAACTCTTACCGCAAACCAATGCAAGCTTCCAGTGGTTACCACTTACCTAAGGAGAGAGCGGCTACAAAGGCAGTGGTGATGCTGCTGGCGCAGAGAACGGCCGCCTGGTCCAGTTCAATCCCCCCTCTAGAAATTGCCCCTAAACACACGGCGGCCACAGCTGCGAGGAAGCCCACCACAGTCGCCTGAACCTGCAGATAATTAAGAGACACTATATTAACAGTCCACACAAGTGGAACGATGCATCTGACATACAGTATGTTGACATTAAGTCAGAGCTGTAACTAACAATTATTTTATTACTGATGAAGCTGATGATTATTTTCTCAATGAAACAGTTAATCGTTTGGTCTAAAATATATCAGCAGCCAACGGTCCAAACTCCAAAGATGTTAAATTTACATAAAACAAAGAAAAGCAGTAGGTTTGGCAGGTGTTGCTTTAAAATTACTGAAATGTTAAACTGGTAACAAAAATAGCCAGTTGAGTTTATTATCAATTCATGATTTAAGCTCCAGTGACGTTGCTACATGTGTGATGATTCTGATGTGTGCAACATGTTTCAAATGTTGCATCAGTTACGAATTTTGTATAAACTGAAAATTATTTTCAGAAACATGTAACCTGATTTGACAGCAATGACAAATATAAGTTCCATCCCGAAGTCTTTGGAAACAGACACCACAAAGTACAAAGCATGCCACCTTTTACTGTAATTAGCCTATTGCTAATTAGCACTGGGCATCCATGATTGACATTTTACCCTTTAGCTCACTTAACAATACATATTAGTAAACAATATTAAAAGGTGTCATTAGGAACTTCTTTTTACTTTCAGGCTGTATACTGACACCATAGTTGAGATACTATGTATGACACCTGTAACACTAAACACAAAATACATGAGACCAAAGGACACAAGAAAATATCTAAACAAAATATTCTAATGTTTATTTTCTTTTTCTTGCCTAAGATGACCACAGTAAGCTATGTGAGTATACAGTTTACAGTAAGTATGTTACCTGTATAAGTGCCAGATTGCTGCAAACCATAGTCCATTGTTTGTCAGGATCGTCCATTTGGCCCGTGTTGGCCTAAAAACATGGAGATACAGATCAGTTACTTTACTCAGGATGGGGGTGGAACAGGCAATCTCAATCATTCAAGTTATAATGGTTTGACAACATTAAAACAACATTAATTTGGAAGCTGTTATTTTAAGGTATTTTATCTCAAAATAACAGCTTCAAAATCATTTTACATAATGTTGCTTTAAGTGTTACAATTAAATGTTGATGTGGAATATTATAGCTCATTGTTTCATGCTGAAACCAAAGAAACTCAATCAACAAAAGAAAAAAAAAACATTTTACAACCTCAGGTTGGCTAACAGTTGCCCACAAATTATAGCGTAATCTTTTTGTACATACTGGCGTCTTACTGATAGTTACAAGGGAACGAGAGCAGGGAATAATGCAGTAACATACTGGCAACTGTTTTATAGTTGTATCTATAAAGGTACTACTTGCTTCTGAGCCTAATGTTTTGTTCCAAGGCAACATACAAGTATTCCAATTTCTGAACTGTTAGCCCCATTACACCTCATTTTTTCTGTCTTGTTATACAGTAATGATATAACGGTACCCTGTAATTATTAAGTAGGTACTTAGGCAGAAAAATACTTGCATTCTAATAGATTTTAAAGGCACAAAGTTGTTGTTACACTTCTTACACAGTAATAAGTGGGCCTCAATCAAAAGTGTTTGAAAATTGTTTGACTGTGTGTGCTTCTTTTCCTGCTGGACTCGTCAGCAGTAATGTCAGCGTGTCCGCAGACAGCAGCAATTAATTTAAAATGTGATCAGAATGTGAGGAAGTATCTGAATAATTTAATATGTTGCATTATGCCTAGGCCTGTCACGATAACAAATTTTGCTGGACGATAAATTGTCCTAGAAATTATTGCGATAAACGATAATATTGTCGCTTTGAGACCATTTTTCAACTAATATAATGATAATGGCAAAATAATGCAAGTACACCCTTTCAAAGATCAATAAACCTTTATTTCTAAAGAATATTTAATATTGGAATGTGAAGAAGACATTTTAAATATCCAAAATAAATAAAGATGGAGGTTGTGGCCAAAGCAATTGAGCCATGGCCAGCCAAGATTCCTTATTGCAGCAACAATATTAGCACCATTGTCTGTAGTGATGTGGAGGCGTGACGGTACACGTGATGATGATGACGTATGTTTTTTTCAAGGTGTTTCCCCGTTAATCTAAACATGTACCAGCTGTCTGTTTATAATTATATGGATGCTGTTATAATGTGTTGTTATTGAGATCCTGACCCACCAAACATCCTGGAAAGTGACAAAGTTACGTTTTTCTATAATTTACATAATTACATAATCGCCATCAGTAAACTGGACGCTGTCTGACTATTTCACTCTCAGGTTCACTAAGTTCACTGAGTCTTGGTCGGGAGGGCTGACCGTCACCATGACAACAGTAACTGACCATCGCAGTGATTTTTTTCACCGCAACAAACACTTGGTGAGTTAAAGTTTTTTGCCGGGGACAGACGCTGTTTTTCGGCCAGAAATGTGACGAAGAGTCGGTCGGACCGGCAGCCTGACAGACACTTCTCCACGAATAACTGCGGTATTTTTTTCCTCATATAAGTTGCCAAAGACACGACCAGTTACTACGTTACTGTTGTTTGGTCCTGTAACGTTGCTTTGTGGGACATTTATCTTTATTTTGTTGAGTGAAGGATCTGTAGAGTTATCAGACACCAACACCATCAGATCGACACACCCTCGCTCTGCGCCGCCAGCTCGGTTCGCCAATACTGCGCCTCTGATGCCTCCGGAGGCGCAGCGAAATTTCACCCCTCGCCACATCTGAAACTTTCACACAAAGGCGGATGCGGAGAATTGGCGCAGGAACCCCGCATGCAAACGGCTGCGTGAATGGGGCTAGTGACTGACACGAGGAAAACAAACAAGCATGCAAATGGAAATTATCGAGGCCGGCAAAATTATCGAGCTCATTTTAATTTATCGTATGATTAATTGATTTATTGATTATTGTGACAGGCCTAATTATGCCTAATATTACTCCAAGAAACTGTTTAACTTTCAACTTTTTTATCGTCTCATACGATATGAAAAGGTTTAAAAGATGTTGATTCATGTGTACTGTGTGCGTGAAAAATTGTATGTATGGTGGTAAAACAATGTATTCCTAAATAATAACAAATACATTCAACAAACACCGAGTTTGAAGACAGTTGTCAAGTCTTTAAAAGAATATGACTCTGCGTGAGGACCTACAAATAACCTACACCCAGCCCTTCTTACAGCAGTGGAGAGGCGGGCAGCCAGTGTCATCTCCAGGTTTCCTTTGAGTCCAACCAGTGCAGGCACCAGGATGAACACCTCTGTTATCACCTTAAACACCTCCCAGTGCTGGAACACACACATTGGAAAATAATTAATTTATGGACAGTTGCAAAGCAATGCACAAAAACACAAAACATATTTAAATTCAATAAATCCCAAAAGATCTCTCTTGTTCTTAAAAAACCCTATCAGTATTATCTCCACCACCACAGATGAACCCGCCGAACCTAGCGCCTCACTGACGCAGTTAAATAAGCACATCACATATTCTCGACTAACCCAGTAGCCTACTTTTCCTGTTTCCACATCTCTGAGCATCGTCTGACACCACGCCATACCACGCAGGTTCAGTGGGTTTAGACGTACAGTTCACAGAGTCTGCCTCATATTTTCTGACTACAACTAGAGTTGGCAGGACCAAGACGGTTTAGATCTTTAAATAGATTCACATATAAAAGACAACGCAGCTGCCAAGAGTGGAGTGATGTGGAGCAGGAGGAAGGCAGGGAGGGAATTGAAGATGAGAGGAGGGACTGACAGGCTGGGAATGGAGGAAGGAAGAAGGGATAAAGTCTCAGATAAGAAGTTTTGATATGAAAGCCTTCATGTCGTGGAAGCACAAATGTCATCAGTGATTCTGTTAAATTGGTGTGATGAAATAATGCTGGTGGAGCAGTGACAGAAACTGACCATATATATAGTTCGGCCAGCGAGCCTGAGCACACTGTAGAATCCAAAGCTCATACAGTGTTTTTGTTTATCCAGCAAAGGTGTCTTTGCATGAACTTGACAAGATTGATTTCTCCAGAAAGGACAGCTTCCTTTAGAGTGAAGCACATGTATGTCTCTTTGCTAGCCTGCCCAGCTGAGATTATGAATGTTCAATCAGAAATGACGTGACGTAGTTTTGATATCCAAAGTCAAAAATAAGACAAATGTTCCTAAAAAGCTGATATATTAAATCTATTAATCCCTGTTTATCAAGTGATATGACAATGTATTGAAGGTATTACAAAGTTTAAGAAAAATGAGCAATTTCAGTCACTAAATGTTGTACTGGATAACTGCCCAGACCTCACAGGGAAATACAAAGACAATAAAAAAAATTTAAAAAGTGAAAAGTGTTGCCAATAATGTATTTAAATATGACAAAAAAGATATGACATCCAGTTCATTGTTATGCTGTGCAGCATTTTGTCCCAAAACTGACAGTCAGCCAATGTTATACGGGATAACAAGCAATCTGGAGCAACTTTATGGGGGATTTTATTTTGACACGTTACCAGACAGGATGTTACTTAATCACAGAGAAACCTTTGCAGCCTCTGGTACACTATGTAGTAAAATCCTCAGTTTTTTGTGATATATGACATATGCTATTTTATCTGGGGACTCTGGCTTCCTCCCACAGAACAAAGACATGCAGGTTAGGTTAATTGGTTACTGTAATGGCTGGTGAATCAAGTCCAGTGTTAGCTGGGATTGGCTGTTGAGTTCCTCCTTGGCACCTCCTTAATGTGCACCTGTGCTTAAAACAGGACCACAAGGAAGAAGAGATGAGTAGTATAGGTTAGAGGTGTGCTTTTTTTGTTCTTGCATGTGTGTTTTTCTATTTATACACACTGCTCTCTGGTTCTGGACTGGCAGGTCTAGCTGACTGCTGTCATCTTGGGAGGCTATCTTGGGACATGGCCCACTTCTGCTGTAATACTGCTACTGCTGCTGCTGCTGCTGCTGCTGTGGCTTCAGTGTGATGGGCTAAAAGCCAAGAGACCTAAACACTGTGCTACTCAAGACCTCTCAGGAGGATAATATGTTTGCTTTTATTGTCAATATAACTATGGATATATATACTTACGCTCAATAGAGACATCATTAGCTATATCATCAGCTATATTTTAGGCTAACATTATGTAAGAAACATTGGAAATATTGCATACAGTGCAGACAGTTTTCCTTGACTCTGGTTCTCTGTTATGCAGAATCTTTTTCTTTTCTTCTATGTAATGCCAGACTATCAAGGTTTCTTAAACCTCCCTCTCCCTGGCCTCCTTTCTTTCATCCTTCAACCACTTATTAAATTAAGCGTTTGCTTTTATCCCAAAGCTCTCCTCTCCCTCCCACATCTAAATCTGCTTTGAAAAGCTCAGAAAGGTGGATGTTGCACAAGGCTCCTTCTGTTGATTAGAAAACAGCACAGTCAATGGGGAAGCAGGACTGTTCAAACTATGGTGCATACAGCGGCTGCTTCAATATTTCCATCAATACATTCATACATCCATGTATCCAGTTATCTGTCTGTCTGTAAGGAAACACTGCCTCCAACTTGTCTCCAGCTGCTCAATTATTCCAAAATTCTGCCCATGTAATGCAATTTAACAATGAAGTAGAGGGCAACAGATACTCAGTTTTTGAAGCCGATGCCAATACCAGTATTTGGGAGTGAAAAATTCCGATATCAATATATGGGCTGATACAAACTCACATTTTTTGCAATGATCCCTAAAATGAGGTTATCAAACAGGATATTTTACAGTTTACACTCAACTTTTTAAAGTTTAAACCCATTGTTGAAAATGAAATAAGTGCAATGAGCCATTGAACTTCACTGGGTATTTTAAGCTCCTATTTGTATGAATGATTTTTTGAGTCTCATTCCCAACTGAAAAAGCTTTGGGTTTCCCAACTCGTCAAATTTGGGATTGTAGGTCGGGTCGCTCACCATTCGACGGGTATTTGATGGGTTGGAAAAGAGACTTAAAAATCAACTTTCTTACAAACAGGAGCTTTAATAATTTTAAGTTAACCCACAGAGTTTTTTCTGCATTATAATCTCTTGAAAAAGGTTTCATCAGGCAGGCTCTTCTTTCAATCATTTTTTTCTCCAAAGATAAAACATGTTTAAAAGACTCATGCAATGTGGTCAAGAGCCAACTGAGTCATAAAGAAGGTGAAAGTAACTGACTGAAAAATAATGTTTAATAAAAAGCCAATACTGGTCTAACTCTATTATTATAAGAGCTGAGGCCATTCTTACCCAAGCAGCAGATAACGTCAATCTCTGCCTCTCACTCTACTGTTTATCTGATCTCCATACATCAATCACCCATTCACATGTTGATGGTGAACTTTCAGCGCCAATACAGAGATTAGTGTTGGTCAGGGTCATGCTTATGTGGGCAGCAAGTCCGCATTTCAGGAGATTGGAGTGAGGTCTCATTACAGACATGCAATTAGGTGTAATGTTAAGTAAGTGTTCAATAACACTGATCTTCAAAGCCAATTTAACATATTGGCCGAATCATGTAATTACAATGTCACATGATGCACACTGGCCCATGAAGACTTTTTCCTATAAGCTTACATGATGAAAGCTGTAGCCATATTTCCCTTATTAGATCCATGGTCAGCCCTCAACCCCATTGCTATCTAGCCTCAGTCTTTCCCTAGCCTTAATAGAGCCCGACCGATATATCGGCTGGCCGATATTAGGTATTTTCCAAACTATCGGTATCGGCATTTATAATGGCCGATAAATGAATATTTAAAAAATAAAATAAAAATGGACGAAACCCCCTTCAACCATGTTATGAGTGTTAGCGTTGCATAGTTTGTCCACCAGAGGACACTCTACAACGCCCCTGTTGGCAACACTCGTGTTTAGAACGCCACAAACCCTACAACCAGCTGATCCAGCCAGAGTCGGGCAGAGCTAACCAGTTATCCACGACTGAGATCATTGGTTAAGTGTGTTCATGGTAAGTTGGCAACTGTCACGAGAAATACATTGCTTGAATAACAATTAAAAGAACATCCCCATCAGTTCTCTTAACTCAAATAACTACAAATAACTAATGTTACGGAAATCTGTTTATGTTTTGTTATGCGTTTAAGGATTTATTTATTTATTTTATATATCGGCCGATATATCGGAATATCAGATTTTTAAATCACAAATATTTGTATCGGTATCGGCCTTAAAAATCCTTTATCGGTCGGGCTCTAAGCCTTAACATAATGTATTTGCATAAGCAAATCATAATAAAAAGGTCTAAGACAATTGCCAAACAGCATTTTCTGTTTTGTGGCTTAAGAACTTAAGCTTCTCTTTTAAGGATTTTTTTGTAGAAAACGCATTTGTATTTGTCAAAGTAAGGTATCAGAAAAGTGTTGTTCTGGTGTCAGGAGCACTGGTATTATAACATTTCAGATGATACCCAACCCTATTCATCTATTTGTCAATCAATCTCTCAAAACAAATGTTTTTTCTTAGATTTCCATACTTGTATGAGGTCCATAACAATACCAGCGGAGACCATTCCGAGCCCCGACACCAGGTAGGGGACTATGACCTGGGCAGCAATAAGCCAGGAGCTCTCTGGTAGGAACCCATGTTCTGATCGAGTCAACTTCCATGTCACGCCACGTAACTTCTTGCCCTGGTAGCGTAGCTCCAGCTCCAGACGAGTCACCACCATGTTGAATGAGAGGTCACTTAAACACTTTCTTCAACGTTTAGTCATCCCACGGCAAGGACAATCCAACAGTAAAGGAAAAATCAGATATTTCCAAATAAACTCGGTTTGAGTTTCACCTGTTCTTAGAAGTGAGTAGCGTGAATGCTGAAGAACCAAAACAGTCAATGTTGTTGTCCTTGGTTTAGAGCAAGGGCAAATGTATTAAGCCTTCACTGAGGCCTTTCTTGGAGAACTGAGAGAAACGATTGGCCTGCTCTCGAAGGATTCCAAAGAAACGACAGGCTTTTCTTCAATCCTTCTTGACAATGAATTCTTGACAATGAATGCAAGTCAAATAATTAGCTTACAAGTCTCTACCCCTGAAGACAATTGAAGAATCAAGTAATTAACTACTGCCATGTCTTCAGATGTTCAGAGATGACAATCAGAGGAAACAATGGCCCGTCACCATTAATTATCTTTTTTCCCCAGTCAAAATCAAAACTGAAGGCTTTAACTCTAACTCGAGGGCAATGGAGCATGGCATCTTTGGCCCAGTGGTGAGTCAGCAGTGATGAGGTATCCATTTGTCAGCACAATCATTAACACCATTTCTTACTCATAGGTCACAATCTCCATCTACAAGCACAGATGAGCCATATCAGATGTCAAAATGTGGGTTTGTTTTTAACCAACCTGCCTTTTTAAGTCAAGGTAAGATGGCTTTTGACATCCACACAAGAGAATGAACTTGACAATGGAGAGTTCCAATCCATTTGATGTAGTTCA
Source organism: Pagrus major (assembly GCF_040436345.1). Lineage (NCBI taxonomy): Eukaryota > Metazoa > Chordata > Actinopteri > Spariformes > Sparidae > Pagrus > Pagrus major. The sequence continues at coordinate 28,005,207 of NC_133221.1, forward strand.
AAGTCTTTTAAATGGAGTTTAGTGTTAATTGGGTCTAGCGCTCAGTCCATTTGATCCAGTCTGAAATCCACTTGACCTCCAGCGTAAAGGCACAGCTGTATCCTACAATTGATAGTAAAGCTGGCCGTGACAACTGAATGATTGACAGCAGCAAGAAGATGAAGAATAGTCCAAAAGGTCTTCAGAGTTAGAAGCAGCAGAATTCCTTTGTGTCTTTGTCAATCTAGCTCCTCTCTTTTGGCAGGCTCACAATGAGGTCGAAGAGAAAAACAAAAAGAGCTCCGTGATGTCAATAGGTGATTTAAAAGGTCCTCCACTGACAAGATGCAGCAGCCGGCTTCTGGCAGGCTGGAGTGCTCCTTTCCTCCTGTCAGCATCAGGGTAGTCCTGCTCCCTCCGCTCCGCTCTGCTTGTGTGACGTAGCAGAGAAAGAGGAAGGACTGTCTGCACTGCCCGACATGCAAACTCATGAGGGAAACGACCGGCTTACCGACTCGCACTCCCCCTCCTGCTATTTCTTGCTGCGTGTCTGCCTCTCATCCCACCTCCCTCTTTCCATGTGACATCCCGCTTTCTACGTCGGCCGGTCTCGCTGCATTTCTCCCTCTCACATCCCCCTTTTTCTAATCTCTCTCTCTCTCTCTCTCTCTCTCTACATCATGACTCATACTTTCTCTCCATCCAGTCCATCCATCTCTACCTCCGGTCCACCTGCTATATCTGCACTGTGGTCCCGTCATAGGCCCTGGCACTGTATCTCCTTGTTGTCTAACACCAAACAGACACGTACTGTACTGTGTGACTAAAACATTGCCTGGCTTTTAAGAAGCTTCCCTAACCTAAAAAATTGATTTCAGAGCACTTTTCATGTCACAAGAATCTCAAAATCACTTTTCTCTTCACTGTTTTCACACAAACACGCTTAAAATACTTGCTTTTTTGAAGTAAGTTAATAGTTATTATTTTCCTTATTATTTCCAAGTCATTAATTTAATCCCAGCTTCACTATCAAAGGTCTTCTTGCATCTTAATTGCATGTCCATTATCAACCTCTCAGTGTTTCTTACTAGTTTCAAATATGGATGTATCATACATTTTCTTTTTCTGAATAACAAATGCTACTTAAAGGGGTAATCCAGCAATTTACTTGTGAACCTTCATAAGATTTGGGACTCACAAAAGACAGATTAAAATCAAAGCAGCAGAGGACAAAACTAATACTGACCCTAGTGTGGGTGAAAACGTAGGATCTTACATTTCCCATAATGCAACTTAACAGCATCTCTTCTCAAGACGATCCTGATAACATAACCAGAGCTTCTTTTTAAGACCTGACAGCCCCTCTGCACCCACTCATTGTACAACTTTTTGTACAATTTAACAAGCACCCCTAATATTGAATTAACTTAAGTTCAGACAAATTCCGGTAAAGGATAGAAGCAAACAAGTCGCCATTATTGCAGTGGCACCTCACTTTTAAACCTGTGCAATAAAACTGATATATGAAAGGAATTACAGTGGTAAAATAATTTATCAAGATATCTTTCTTGAAAATCCTGAAGAACCTGTGCGATCTTGTCAACAATGTGATCATCATGCAAAAAAGGTTCTAATCTAAAAACACAATTTTCAATGAAATGTATTACAGTGTAATACATTTCTGTTCTGTGCCATTATCAGTATTGTAATTTATTTCACTTTAATTCAATTAATTTAATTGTTACATGTTAGGGATACGCTGATCCGATATTCAGTATCAGTATTGGTCTGATATTGGCCAAAATCACTGGATCGGATATCTGAGAAGGGAAAGTGTATAATCCAAACCAATTTATTGGCCTAAACACTCTCAGAAATGCTTAAACTATGCGTGACATGCCGTAAAGAGAGCAGCATGTGTCACGTGACTAGCAAACGGAATAAAAAAGCAAAACAGCTGGGTGCAATTTATGCGAAGCAAGTGTTTCAACGGGTGGCAGCACCGTTGTAAACTTCAATACCACGAACTTGATAAAAGTCTGAGTCGAACTATGTCATGCTGATTTGCTTTTCCATCACCAGTTTTACTGCGCCGAGTTGAGCCAAGCTGTGCCGGCAATGGACCTGCTCCAGAGTAGGGCTAAGCCGGGCTGGGCCGCGGTGATGTCTCGTGACTGCAGCCAACCCGTAGCAAACCCCCCTCTCCCCCTCAAATTGATACTGAACTCACATCTGTGCAGGAAACCTGAGAGAAAGACATTTTTAAAAGTCTGAGTGTTCAGCTTTCAGTACTTTCGTTGCTTCTAACTGAGTCCCTTTAGTGTCTCTTGTCCTTGTACTTTCAAACATCTGCTGCATTTTACTGTTTCGTCGAGGTTCACTTTCAGCTGTTTCAGGGGTCATATTTAGTTACTGCTGGTGAAAACAGAACAGTTCCTGTAATGCTGCTTCATAAAAAAAGCTTTTAAATGACTAAATAACAGGGGGCTTTTATTGTGAAGAAGTTATAGTAAATTAAACGTGTTTGTAACTGAATGAGAGGAGCCACTTTGTTAGCAGTGATTCTTCGATAGAATGGCAGAACTGATTCATGATGTTGTCTATGTATTTCTTCCTTTAGAGAAGTAGAACATTTGTTCTACAGTTTGAGCATGTTTTTAAATGGCTAGGTTAAGCAACGTGCTTCCATACAGATGTATTATCTATAGCTTTGTTGTTTAAGAGAGGCAGAAAGGCTGGATCGGATTGATATCGTTATCGGCAGATACTCAATGTTTTCTTATTGGTATCAGACATGAAAAAGTGGTATAGACCCTTCCCTATTTCGCTTGCATCCCAAACAAAGCCGCTGTCTGCCCTCAGATCTCTTGCTAGTAGGGCTTGGTAAGAAATTCAACTGATTTTCCGGTGTTTCAAAAATGTTATTAAATTATGTATATATCTGATAACAAGTCAAGAAATCATGTATTACAAATTCATGGCTTTTCTGATTATAAGCCAACAGGTAATACCTGGTTTAAGTGGTAGATAGAACTTTCACATCCAGCAAACATGTCTGCCTTTATTGTCACGTAATGTGGTATTCCTAAAGAGTGAATAACATTAAGTTGGTGGATTCCTGTTTGTATGTACAATTTAAATTCTGCTCAATTAAACATTCACAGCATCAAATATCAATATATTGTCATCGTAACCGAAAGTGCAACAACAGACCTTTACTCAAAGTATATTGATCTCATCATTATTTACAATAACAATAGTTAACTCTTCCCCCACAGTGGGACGACCAAACTTGAGCATGATGCTGCTATGATTTACGACAACATAGTAACAATAAGTAGAGGTAACAACCAAGTGTGATAGCCGAGTGACACTTAAGCTAAACTTAAACTGCAGGCAGAGCACCAGTGTTCATTTGAGACTGATATTAGCAATTGATATTCATTTGATAACTGTTTATTCTAAACAAGTGACTGTATCTGACTGTACAAGAAGAGCTCTTTGGAATCTTTATGGATGCCCCATTCGACTGCACAAATGTTTTGGTTTTTTTTGCTCTCTCACCTACACAGCTTGCTCATATATGTAAATAAATATAATGATCTGGCCAACCCACACTCTCGGTGTGTGTTGTAACAGTTTGGCATTAAATTTGTTTGCCTCAAACATTCACAGCATGTAACGCCTCAGGCTTGTGGGAGGCTGACCAACTATGGACACCTTGAGGTTTAAATTTACCTCAACAGAACCTCTATTTACAGAAGACACCATGGGTGTATAATTTTGGTGTGATGATGACCACAGTTTAGTTTGAGAACAAGTGCTTTAAGGCCCCATTTGAATCCATTAAGTAATGTTATGGAGGCATCAGAAATATATTAGCATAATTAAGTACGCAGGCCAAGCTTGGTAAGGCTGAGTGAGCGATTACTTGGAAAGCAATGGCAAACCACAAGGGTCAAAAACTGAAAAAAGCCCGTTGGCAGACAGGCTGTATGATGTAACATGTGGGATATAAGCTGTAGGTATGACAACAAGATCCACAGCCACCACAGGCTACAGTAGCAATCCTAATTGCTGAAAGTGTACTGTTCTTGTCTTTATCTCCTCTCCATTCAGATAAGCTACTCTCAATGTCCTTCTACTGTCCCCTGTGCTTAGAGACACAGCACTCGGCCAAACTCATGACTAATCATCCTCTATTAGACGTAAGAGGGTAACAGATACTGTAGAGGAGAGAGGGTGGAGGAAATACTGATGAGCAACAGATGGAGTGAGGGGAATCAGCCGTGTGAGGAGAGACGTGTGTTAATCAGTGGAGGACAGAGAGGAGGAAACTGGTACCAGCTAATTATAAAGCAGACAGCAGTGCGTCTAATTCACCTCAACCCAGCTAAACAAATGCCGGGGACGCCTGGCAGAGCATAAAGACAAGCGGGACCACACATACAGTAGGCACTCCACATCAATTAAAAGACAAGGACGACCTTATTATGTTTCCCAGCAAAAAGGAAGGGATCAACTACAGTATTTTTTAGTCTTTTTAGAGCCTGCCTTTGTTAAGACCAGCAAGAGCAACCTAAGTTTTCAAAGTATCCAACCATAAAAATCCCACTCCCTTCCAGAACCACTCTTCTGAAACACACAAACACATATTGCCTGTGGCCAGCAGGGAAATGTGTTAGTGGCTAGTTTGTTATATTCAAGAGCCCTCTTAGCTTTTTAGCCACATAATTTCATACATTTTTAACTGTACCTCATTCCAAAAGAAGGCTACCAAGCGCGACAGATTACTGCTGTAGGTGTATGCTTTGTGTTTGTTAGCCACTGAAGGGGGCTGTTGCTGTGGCTCTGTTCTTTGTCTCAAGGGCTGTGTGCTTTGTGCTACTCGGTTAGCTGCTGAACAGAAATCTGTCACTGCCGCTCATTTTTTCCTTGGCTCAGGGGTCGTGTGCTTTATGCTACTGAATTAGCAAGCTGCTGAACAACAGGCTCAGAGGCTGTGTAGTGTGAGCACAGCACATTGTTGTCGCTAACCATATCCAATTACCTCATGTCTTAGTCACATGTAAGAACACACCTAACATTATCATGATGAATGTAAACAACAAACACCGCTATTGTTAGTACTCACTGCTGTCAAGCTAGCATGTTAGTATTGGGAAACTTTGGCTGCACTTTCTATTCCATTCTTGTGCCACTAGCTCGCTAATATCTTTAGCAATATACCCGCCTAGCGTTGTGGAAGACGCAGGTACGTAGACAGACAGACAGACAGACAGGTGCAAAACAAATTAGATAGTCGGATGTGCTTATTAGTGTCCTGCACCAGCCACAGAATTTTTTTTTTTTTAATGGGCATGTAATGTTGACAAACTAGCAAGTCATTTACGGCACGCACAAAAACTAAGCATCATTACTGGGTGAATTATAACAACTCTGACAACATTGCTTTACACATTTTACAAGTTTCACTGAAAATGTAAAAACATGACCATGCTGACACCATTTGGGTATAATGTGCACACTGTCAGTTCACAAAATTTGGAATACTACTGTCTCATAACCAGCTTAATGATGGTGTACTCACCTGTACATTGTCCAGCACCATGCCAGCCATCACCATGCCCATCCCAGCCAGCAGGTAGGGAAAAAGCACCTGGAGACAGATAGCAATGGACGACTCCTCTTCCACTTTGGCAACGGGCACTTTTGGCCTCTCCTCCGCCAGCTTTTTAGGAGGAGGTTGGAGTACTGGTGGTAGGAGGAGGTCATCTTGGCTGTCTATGGTACCTCCCAGGCGGCCAGTGGGACTCCCACCAGGGCTCTTCCCTTTGGAGCGGGACTTTTTGTTCTTTTTCCTCTGGCGGGTGTGTTGTGGTGGTTTATCCTCACCGGGCATGATGGCAGTGGTGGCTATGACTAGTGTGGCAGTCTTGGCTTAATCTGGTGATACAGGATAAAATGGGACATTTAGTGGGTTGTTTTTTTAATCACACTTGTACCCAAAAATCTCCTTTCTACAAGCATGAAGCCTGCAAACTGACACAAAGCAGAAAAAGGTTATCAGACAAATCAAAAATAAAAGTAGACACACATCGATAAATAAATATAACACCTTACGACTTCCTTTATACTCCATTGAGTTGGTAAAAAGCTGTTAAATATTTTTATATTATATTATTATTGATGAATAAATTAAAATCTCAGATCACTTTAAAGCAGCTACATGGAACTTTCAGTTTTGTTGATTGTGGCGGCCCCTGTGGACAAAAATGTTTGACATCAAAGGAAGTGAAAGAAAGATGCAACATGGACCCATGGCCGCCCTGTATTAGCATTCCAGCTAACTGTCATACATAAAGAATTTAGGCTAATACAGAACATTGTGTTATACGCGCTTACATTTTCACCTTGAACAATTACAAAGCCTTTCTCCTCAACTTCCCATTGGTAGATATAATAAGTCACATTACTGTAGTATTAAATGATACTATTTTACAATTTATTTGACTAGATTTTCACAAATGTGCAAAACTGTTGCAAAGTTTTTTCAAAGCCATGGACACCATCCTTACATACAGAGTACAAAAGCACATTTTTCAGATAACAGCCACATCCAGGGGTTACACTGGACCGGTGCTGCCTCAGACTTGGGTATTAAAAATTAAATATGAATAACTGTTATTAGCAACCGCAACCATTTTCTTGGACAACAGGTCTCCAAGTATCTCTGTGTCTAGTATGTAGCGGTTAGCGAGCCTAGCATCTGAGTCGAAAGTTAATATCGGACAGTGTGAACCAGCCTCCACCCACCCCTCCGCCCCCACATGATACATCCTTATTTAACCTCTGGCCATGTCAGTTCAGCAGTGTTCAGGTGCAAATGACAACATGCATCCTTAGTTTAACTGAGCATTCACACCAACACGAAGAGGAGTCTATTAGTGGAGGTGAAACCTGACAGCAGCACATTCATTCAGTGTCAAACCCAAACTAAAATGACTGAGGTTAGAAATGCTGTAAACACAAGTTAAAGATATAAATACCGTTCGCATAATATCGACGACGGAGTCCCGGAAATGTCTCAACATGTCCGCGTTTATCTCCAGCTCCATTACACGTCCGTGAGAACAATAAAATGTACAAATATCTTCTGTTGACATCATGAGAAAACGCTACCTCCACTGGAAGCTGCCATGTGTACAGACCATAATACTACCGCCCAGTAACCACGGTTACACCACTAGGCGCCCTTTGATTGGATAAACGCTTGAGTAGTGGCAACGTGGAGCCCCGCCCCCGTGAAGACAGTGAGCAGCTGCATGAATTTTGGGGGAAAGTGACTGTCCTGCCACTGGTGTTTTATTACAATTAAGTATTAAACGATGGACAGATTTAAAAAAAAAACATTCTGCCATGTCAGGAATGATACAATCTTTATTAATATAAACAAATAGGCTGAACATTATTCATGTCAAGGACCCTAAAACAGAACAAACTGATCATATTAACAGATTGTGTGACAATTACAATGGCAAGGACAGAAATCAGAACAGGTGAAAAACAGCCAGATTGAGTTATTTTGCAGGGGAACTCCCTGGTTTCCCACCAGACCCATACATATTCGCCTACCGAGACTTAATGTGAGTGAAGTCTATGGCTAAAGCTGCCAAAACTGCATAGAAAATGAAGACAGTCACTCATTAACTTATGTTTGAAAAGCACACTACTGCTGCTTAGGCTACAATATGCATGGTGGAGATAAGTTTCTGTTTTAGAGGCTAAGATTTGATTTATTGTCCTTACCTTTGTGTCCCGAGCCTGTGAGGGTGATGTGAGCTCAAGCTCCCAAGAATAACTGTGTGTATGCTTGCTATGCTGTGTGCATGTGAGTGTAAATGCCTGACTATATTAGGGCTATGTGTATGTTCCGCTTTCCGTTTGCTCGGGCATTTTTGCCCATATATTTGTGCGTTAATCTCAGTGTGTGTGTGTGTGCGTGTGTGTGAATGTGTGTGTGTGTGTGTGTGTGTGTGTGTGTGTGTGTGTGTGTGTGTAAGCAAAGTGTGAGCTAGTGCGCATGCATCATGGGGCACCGTCTTGAATTTCATGGCATTGGCAGATAATGATATCCCTCCTCCTGTCTCCTTCCATCTCTGGTAGGCTGGTGACAGCAGCAGGCAGATACAACACCGTCACTTTTTCATTCATTGGAAGAAAGAACACATCTTACAGCACAACAGATAACTCACTGCCATATCCTGATTCATAATCTAAAGGTGGACTCGAAACTGGTGTTACACTAGAACCAGATAAGTCACGTTAAAAGTTGGAGCCAGTTTTCAGCAAAATGAGAAGGGTTCCAAAACAGATAAGTGTATTTTGATCTTATAGGGAATATCAATCAAACTGGTGTTGATGTATTCATTATAAAGTGTAATTCCACCAAAAGTTTACAGTTTACTACTGCTGCATATGTGGGGGAAAAAAAAAGATAAATAAAAGTAGTATAAAGCCTTTTGTGGCTCCAGAGGAAGCTGCATGTAATTTGATAAATTGCTTCCTGTGATGTCACTCAATGTCTATGCTGCATTGTGGGTAATGAAGGCACCATGTTTTGAGAAGCAGTCACTGGTCTAGCATCGCACTCTGGACTCATTACGGACAGTTTAAAAAACAAATGATCAAAGGATATCACCTTTTTTACTCCTTTTTAAACTTCCTTTTCAAAACCTTGAGCCCACATTACCCACAATGCAACTTAACCACTGAGTGCTATTACTAGAGGCAGTTTATCAGATTGCATGCATCTTCCTCTGGAGCCACAATCACCTTTATACTACTTGTTTCACATGTGCAGTGACACTCCCCAAGACCTGTAAACACACTTTAATGTGTTAAACTGGTGGAGTTACCCTTTAAGGATGACCAACTTGCAAGTGATTGAAGTATGTAATCAATATCTTTCATGGCACGTCTGTTACGTCACTTGAGTCTGACTTGTTGTCCTCCACTAGCTTGCATGTGTAACATGAAGCAGCGTGATGATCCTTTCACCGTTGATCACTGTTGTTTATGTAAATGACACCACTCTGTGCCCATGCTGTGACCTTTAATGGTTATGTCAGAGTGATGGTGTTAATACTTTAGTGGTCTGTGTCTAAATACAAATTCCACTGGAGAGTTTTATTGGTCTAGTTGACAGAGTGAGAATGTCTTCTTGTACTTTTACACTGAAGACATATCTGATATCTAGCTGCTTTAACTGCTGGCTGTAGCTCATACCTGCACCAGCAATAAGCAATGTGTCAACTTTGTACTGTGGTGGTATAATTATATCATACCTCATTATTGTAAAGATATTCAGTGCTGAATGACATTTACCCTCATCTTTTGCAATTGCAAGGTGTCCTGTCCATTATTTTCAATACCTTAGTGTCTACACTCTCGGCTGCAAGAGGTCATTTACAATATTAAGTAAAACCTTTTTAATGTTCAATTTTGTAATTACATTTGAAATTGACATAAAATATTTATAATTTAATATTGACATTAGAACAGTAATCAGAACTACAGAAGCTCTGAGGGGTAAATGAGAAAACGTCCCTAACCCTAACCCTAACCCTAACCCAAGTACGACTTTAGTTTTAATATAGTTGGTGTGTGTGAAATTGCTGCAGTGGACACGACTGTGCTGTCAGGTGCACACACACTCTGCCTTCTCCAGTCAGCTCACCTGGTACATCCTCACCACCTGCACACCTGTGATTTATCAGAGCCTGTCAGTGACAGCTCTCACAGAAACTAAACTTAAACTCCATATCCTCCTTGTGAGTCCTAATCATGATGCAGGCCACTGATTGTCACTGGCTGTAAACACATAACTACTGCGGTGGCACTCGTGCGTAAGGCTGATGGACGCATGGACTTTCACCGTCCAGACAAAAATGACGTTGTTCTCTCTGACTAACACCAACAAACAACAGATTTGAGTGGTAGTACACATCTGTGCCTTACCTAGAACACATGTTATTATTAAGGCCTAGTAACTCTTATTTTGAAAGTGGACCTGCAGTTAGGGTTAGGATTAGGGGTTAGCTGGGGGCTACCTGAGTTTAAGCTGCACTTGTTTTGGCCGTGACTTCATAGCTAGTGATTGAAGATGGACTGAAAGGTGGAATGATTATGATCCATAGATCAATAATGCATGGCCATTACGACGACAACAAAGCGATCTTCACTGAGGACAATAAAGAGGAATGCTAAACATAACACCTAGCTTAAATGATCCTTATAAAACCTTTACTTAGTGGGTGTGGGCAGGAGCGCAGAGGCGATGCTCCCAAATCCTCATGTATGTTGCATTTAGTGGGCGTTTCTAATGTTAAAAAATTGGATTGAGTAAGGATGATGTAACTGAACCCCCTGAAAACAATGCAATAAAATATGATCTACTTAAACGATGCGTATATGCAAACCGTATGTTCTCATTTTCATGTGGCTTCTACTTAACTGAGCCATACTCTCGCTGGAAATTCAGAAACATCTCAAATATGTTCGGTGGGAGTTTTTGTGCTTGTCAGAGACTTAGTGCTGGATTTCTGTCGTGCACATACAAGCTCACCATTAAGTGCATAAGTCAGTTCACAAGTGACTGACAGACTGATGGTAGATTCCCATCTTATCAAGTGAGGCTACTTATGTTTCCTGCTGCAAAACTAAAGGAGCGGGAGGTGGAGTGGAACATGAAGATCTTCTCTGATAAGGGCATGTGAGGATGCACCACCCGTACCCCAAGACTATCCAAAGCTGGCCCGCCAGTAGGTTCAATTTGGCCCAGCAGACACTATTAGCAGAAAGAAGAAGTAAAAATTAATTTGAAAACTATATGAATGTTTATGCTTATGGTAAAACATGCCCTTTAATTACGCAAGACCTGTCATTAATGATTATTTTTTATAATCTTAGCATGGCAGACAGAATGACACATTGCGCAGGAAGTCAGTCAATTAAGGGATCTTGGGATCCTGGTACCATTTTGCATCTTAAAAATATAGTACAACAGGCGCTTGGTTTTAGCCTATGGCCCAACATTAGGTTTCAATTTTGGCCCCTCATGGGAAAAAGTTTGGGCATGCCTGGTCTAGCGATCATTCAAACATAATTGACTGACTGGACACGGAACGACTTTCTGACAAAATAAAAGAGGGTTTGCCTATTTTAACAGCACTTTTGCCTTACCTGCAATGGAAGAGTCTGCATCATCCTCTTCCTTCTCGAGCCAAAGAAATATTACTATATTCCATTAATTAGGGTTGTGCATGTGCTGGCACATAATAGACAGTAAAAGGTATCCATTATATCCGGTTGTCTGCACTCCTAGCTTAACGCTTAACTAATGCATGACTCATGATGATTTTATGTACATATTAATGCAGGATGTATCACGAATTCCTGTTGCTCACCATGAACAAATTACAAAGTTACTATAACTTTATGTGAATAGTAAATTCGCAGTCACTTCATACATGATTTGATATCTGCCCAAATTAGCTGGATTCTAGTCACATAAAGCTTTATTTCACACCCATGTATCTGCTCAGCCTCTCTGAAAGAAATATAAAAGCTATGTTTTTAAAATCAAACTGGTCGCCAGATGTTGACATTCACATAATAAACATAAATACATGAAAACAGTCACATAAATAAACTTTCATGAACCTGAAATCCAGCTAAACAGGTGCATATCAGTTCATGTATGAAGAAACGGAGAGGAGAGGAGAGGAGAGGAGAGGAGAGGAGAGGAGAGGAGAGGAGAGGAGGTAGAAGGGCAACAGGAAGTGTCTCATGCAAACGGTAAACATCAATTTCTTTAATAATATTCTCGCACTTCATTTCATGAATAAATGATGTGCTGACCTGGTTTCTGATATTTTTAACTGTAGCTCCCTTTGTCTTCCTTTTGTCTTCTAGAGGAGAGCAGAGGAAAGGTGGTGGAGAGGAGGGAGGGAGGGAGGGAGGGCAAAAGGAACTGTGAATTCTCTCATTTTAAAGGTAAATAACTCTTTTAATAATGTTGTCGGAACTTAAATGTGCAGTCATCCAACTGAGTAACCACACTAACTCAATTATATCATCAAACTATACCTGCCAAATAAAATGACTGAACCAGATTGCAGAAAGATGAATTCAGGAACTGAACAATCATCTGTAAGTAATAACCTGAGAAAAATCTGGAAATCTTTTCGATTTTTTCTTCACAGCTGAAACAAACTTAAGAAACTCCCAAAACTGAATCATCTCACAACAATGACTTCTGACACAATCAAACAGTAAACATGTGTTTCAAATAAAAAAGACACAATACAAGAGAAATGTTTAGGCCTTACCTCGTGTTTTTTAATAGCTTTTGTATGTTGGGGAATCAAAAGGGGGTGTTTTTTTTATTATGATAATGTTTGGACGTTCTTGGTGACTGTTGTAATGGGATGGTAACTGACATGATTTGCAAAAACTATTGTACTTCGAGGGGTGTGTAGTATTTTGTAAGGAGAGGTCAGTGTATAACAAAAACAAGCCACGCTGGATCAACAAACACACACATACACACACACACACACACACACACACATTGTTGTTTCCACATCTGAAAAGTTTATCTTAAATATCTTATATTTTATTCATATTTTATTCAAAAAGCCAATCATGATGAACCTATATAATTTACATGTAAAAATGTAAATTTATTACGTGGAAACTTTCATTCATATGTGAAAAAGCCAATCATTTGTTAATGTTTCTTGTCCACACTTGACATTATTTATTTTCACATGTTAAAATTTTAGTTCATTATGTGAAGCCAGATGCTGGTGAAACATCTGGACCCAAAACAGTACATTTGTTGTTGGTGCATGTTTCAAATAAAGATGCAATAAAGTACACATAAGAATCTCAAATGCAAACAGAAGGCAAGTTCACCCAAAAGTGAAGTCATTATCACAACAACAATAACTTAGTCCACTGGAGCTTCACAGCAAACTAGTGTTGCAGCCTTCTCCTACACAACTGAAGTAGATAGGGACTTGTTTTAAAATGTAAAAGAAATCCTGAAAATAACATAAAATGGCTCCATACAGATCATCTGGTGTATACCGGACGATCTCCAGAAGCCCTGAGATCCCTAACTGATTTGAAACAATTTCATTTACACCCTTTTATAAGCAATCCTCACTCTATCCGCTGAGCTAAAAGTGTTAGCGCGCACCCGTCTTAAGTGGGTCTGCTGCAACATTGTTTCTCTGTGAAGCTCCAGAAATGCTTAGTAGATTTCAAAACTCACCCGACTTTCCACCCACATGGGGCTGAGTAGACAATGACAATGTTTTCTTTTCTGGGTGAACTGTTCCTTTAAGAGTAAAAAGTTGCCGTGTGCTGGCTCAGCTCAGTGAGTCCATACATTTCCACCTTAGATGCTGTTGAGCTGTGCGATAATGGCAGTGGGTGAATTTGCCTTGTTCAGGGCAGGCGACCACATGGATAGATCAACCCAATAAAATGCACTGACGTGATCAAAAAATACCTCACTAACACTGAACATAATGCAGAGCTGGCTGTAGATGAATCAACACCCGGACAGCTCAGCAGGAAACCATGTGCTAATCATTTGTCCCATACTGCTGCAGTGTTCTCCCAACTATACATCCCAGTTTTTTTGTTGAGGCTGCAGGACCTCCTGACGTTTAATAATGGAATTCAGCTCCTGTGTTTCTGCTGCTGAAGTGCCCCAGAGCAAGGCCACTCATTAGCTAACAGTGTTAACCTCCTTCAGTTGACAGTACACCGCAAAAAAGTTATGGACGTGCCAAGATTTAAAATCTTATGAGAAATATGTAAATATCTTGTTTTAAAATGTATTTTCTTTTTCTGAATTGATCATGAATATGTCTTTATGCCTCAATTAGTCAGCAAAACTAGAAAAATGTATTAATTGGCTGGTAAAGGGGCGGTGAGGCCACATAGTTTCTCTTTCACGAAAAAAAAAATAGTTTCAAATAAGTTTTTATCATGATTGCTGTTTTTTCTCTCGTTCCTTGACATGCATTTTCTCAGTGTGCTGAAATTAAAGGTGCATTATGTAGTTTTGGGGAAGAAATGTAAATCAGAAGAGAAAGATCTCCATTGACTGATTTTGTTATGCCTAAACAAACAAAATAAACAAACTCTCTTCATTTTCAGGACTGAATAAACAAACTGACCTTAAAGAACAACACAATTTCATACTGTTTTACTTTGTTTATATGTGGCGGACCCTGCCACCTTTCTAACTTCAAACAGTGTTCTGTGACCTTATTTTCCTCTGAGAACAGCTTGTTTATTCAGTTATGGAAAAAATAAATATTTATGAATTTGTATTATTACCTCATTAATACTGTAAATATCAAAATTCTGAATTTGAACTTTCACACAGTGCTCCTGAATTTAATTAAGAATTATTTGCTAATGTTTACTGTAATTACTTATTACTATCCTGAAGAAAGTCTGATCTCAAGTCATTCGATGTATAAAAAACAACATTTTCACCTTTTAACACTTATCAGAGCCTACTTATGTCTAGTCTGAATCAACTCATTTCAAGATGTCTTGTTGAGTAAAATTATCTCCTTGCCTTGACAGATAATCTCACTGGTATTATGTCATTCTCTCCCCAGTGCCAGAGTGTATTTCTTTTATTACAGCTTTCCTTTTTTGCAGTGGACTGTGTGTCACTTGACTACTCAATGACAGATCACAAGTTGTCCACTAGGTGGCAGCATAGAATAAAGCGAGAGAGCCCCAAAAACAGTCAAGTTCATGTCTTTGCTACTTTTAAGACTCGTTCAAAAAAAAAAAAAAAAGCCAATCACCTGGCAGAATTCTCACCTACTTGCAACTTTATACTGGAGCTAAAAACAGACCCCAGAGGAGAGACTTTGTTTTCATAAGAACACTTGAACAGTTTAGACTTGCTCCTAACTGCTGCAATCAAAACACAGAGGATTGTAAAAAATGTTCAAGATATTAGAGTTGACAAGTATGAAGAGCAACTTTCCAAGATCTGTGTGTCGGAAAAAACCTCTCAGGTGCAGTGAGTCGACAGCATGGTGGTCTGTCAGGGTGATCTGTCTGTAACAGGCCTATAGCCCTGGTCTTATTTAAGTTTATAGTAACCTGATCCCTGTTATAGTTATGGATTCCTTTATCCCTCTATTCAGAGGTGGAAAACCCCGGGAGGTTATGGAAATCTGGTTTACAGGCCCTCACTGTTTATTTTCAACTCATATTAACTATAATCAAAACCAGGAAACACAGATTGCCTTTCCGTATGTCTTCCTATACATTTGTGTGTGTGTGTGTCTTTTCATGCGTACAGCATGTGTTTTATGGTGTTCTTTGCTTTCAGATCACCATGACTGTGTGAGCCCTGGCATTTTCAACACTTCATTAACGCCTTCATGCAGAAATAGTGCACACGCAATGCACAGACAGATATACATATATAGTTTATATATAGTTATATACTGTATGAGCCAACACATGCACACAACAAAAGGCATTCTGTGCATTGCAGAGCTGCTCTGCTGTGTGGAGTAAAAGCAGAGACCTGCCAGAACTCCGTGTACGACTCACATCATTTAAAAAGGCATTCACTTCAAACATCGCCGACAGTTAACACCAGCTCATGTGGTGGTGTTTTTATAGCTAATATGTAGACATGTGACTCAAGTCATCTCTCAAGCAAGTCCTTAGTCATTTTTTCCTGGCAAGTCGTGTCAAAGGTTGTGTCAAGTCAGATGCAGTCGAGTCCTATGTCAAGAAATAGTCCCTTTACCAAGATACTACGATACTATCCTTACCTGCAGTATCTGGTCTTTAAAGAGAAAAGACAAGGTATTAGTACCTGTCTAATAATGATATGATTGGTCAATTTACATATCTAACCTTATCAAAAATAATGGCCATTAATTGAATTTGGATTATAACAATTGATATTGAACAAAAAACTAATAACTTTTATAAAGTATTATGTATTTCTTAATTTCTTCTTAATAAACAAAATATTCCTACCCCATCAGCCAGACTAAAAGAATAAATAAATAAAAAGCTAAACTGAAAGCATCAAATGGACCCAAACTAAGTCTTTATAGTCATCATGTCTCACAAATGTTGATCTTTAGGTCAAAAAGGTATTCTGCAATTCCCCCACGGGTGAGGGGAAACTCTTAACTCCCCTGGGTGCTGGGTTGGGCATGGGCAGGTCAAGAACTGAGATTTTAGGCTCTTCATGATCTTACACATCTTATTATATATATCCTCTGTATGTGTCTCATTTCTGAATGAGACACATCACATCTTCTGAATTCTAGTGGAAATCACCAAGTTTAAACCATTCCCACTGTGGATCGAACTTGGCTCTGACCCATCAAGGCAAAGACTCAAGACTTCTCAGGCTGTCCTGTGGTGTCTGGCACCAGGGTGTTGGTGGTGGAACCTTTCTGTAGTGTAGGTTGCGAGGTGGGTCCTCCATGGATCTAAATTGTCCTCCGGATGCTCGATCGGATCAGGATCTGGGGAATTTGGAGGCCAGGTTGAAACCTTGAGCTCTGGCCATTCCTAAACAGTTTTTGCAGTGTGTCAGGATGCATTGTCCTGCTGGGGGCCACTGCCTTTGAAGGAGTGTTGTTGCCATGAGGTGGTATACTGGGGCCCAATCCCAATACACCCCTTGCCCCTACCACAGGGCAAAGTGTTAGGGCTATATGGCCCTCCAAATAGAGGTTCTGTAACACACTTACAAAACAAGGGTTATGAGAACTCCTTTTCTAGCGGTCCTTTTCTTCTTAACAAACATAAAATAACCGCTATTAGTCTGCTGATGTCTCTGTAACTAACTAGCTAGCTAATGATACATTGTTATTGCTGAAGTCCAGCAATAAAGTTACTGCTCTCGATACTGCTTCAAGAGAAATCACCACAGCTGAAGACGGGATATTGGAATTGTCTGGTCGTGTCTGCTGAAGTAAATACCATCAACGTCAACGGATGACGTATCAGGAGCTTTAACTGTCCCATTTCATAGAGGGGTATTTTAACCATTACCCCTCGTAACTCTGTTCTGAGGGCCACAGGGGCACTTGAAAGTGAGGGGTAGGGGTAAAAATTGGAAAATGTTCTACAACGATGTTGTGTGTTGTATCGTGATGATCAATGTTATTCACTTCACCTGCCAGTTGGTTTTAATGATTTGCTGATCGGTGTATATGTCAGGTGGGTCTTTCAATGAAGAATTGATAAATAATTATGTATATGATAATGTCAGATGAGATTATTAGATAGATAGATTATTTTTCTAACATTAAAGTTATTTTTAAGGGAAATGAAAGGAATCTTGGTGTTTACTCTTCACAAGAAGCACTACTCAAAGTATGAAAACAGAAAAAGTCTTCTGAAGGGAGCTTTTTCAAGTATAATTACATAACACTGATGATGTCATCAGGGTTATCCCAGCTTGGGTTTGAAGGCTCAAGATTTTTTACAGAAAGCCTAAATCGCTGAAGGAGGTTCGATTCTATACCCTTCAATGTGTTCAGTACCTCATACCAACGCTTGATACTGTATATATTATGCTGAGTGATACACAGCAATACTAAGGCATCAAACAATCATTAGGACAAAAGTTCTTGGGGAATATGGAAGGTTCTTCTTCTCAGTCATTTCACTGTACATGTAATAAACGGCATAATCTCCCAAAAGCTTGTTGACTTTATATCCAGAATGGAGAATTAAGATTTATCCCTGCATACTTACACATGCCCCAAACCCCTCTACTGATTCCATACTAGGAGAAAGGAAACAAGGAGGTTTGATTGGGGACAGTGAGAGTCTTGGTCCATGCAGTGCTTTCTAAGCTGCTGCCGACAGAGTAGCTTTGGTGCTTGTGTGATGATAAGCACAGTGGTTGATAGATAGCTATGTGTTTTCAGGATCTCTGGCCTGCATGGTGGAAACTATCATGGAAACTTGTAATGTTGCTATAAATAAATGTCCCCTGTCCCCTGTTGCCAGCCACGTTATCAGGGCAGTCCTATAGTCAGTCAGCGAGTCTTTCTGTCCGACTGCCTACTTGTCTGGTTGCGGTGTGAAACATCTGCCCTGTCTTTCTGTTCACTAGTTTGACTATCCATTTTACTGCCTACTTGCCAGCCTGTCAAGAACACTATCCTTCAATTAGCTTTACAGACTGCAGATTTGCTGTAGCAATAGTGTTGGGAAAGTCTACACTATATCTGGAGTGGGTTGACATGGTATAGGTGAAGGTATCAGCAAATAGATATTTGTATAAATGTCCCTCTCTCTCTCTGACGGCACTCTGTCTGTCTGGTGTCCCTCTGGTTTACCTTGGAGCACCTGTTGTTGGTCACAACAGCAGCTGTTGGCCTTGTGATACTCCCACACACACACACACACACACACACACACACACCAACTACTGTATTTCACCCACTCTCGCAACACCTCCCAGTGTCATCATACTATGAGGACTGCCCCCTCCACTGTGTCTGTGTGCACTTAAAGAAAAAGATGTTTCATGGCAACATTTCGAGCATATAATTGGACCTCCCAATTATGTTCATTTCACTGTTTGTAAAACTGAGTCAAGTCTGCTGCGTCACGCTTCTGGAAAATGTTTACATGAATTCATGCTCAGAAAACACAATTTTTCTCATACTGGCCACTGCTGCACCTCTATTCACCCTCCATCTGAACAGTCCTTTTTAGTGCCTGTCTCTTTCAGCTTCAGAGTCAGACAGTAAACTGAGTGCTTGTTAGCCTGTGAAAACTATTTCTGCTGTTGTGGGGTTTGTCAAGACTCGCTGCTAGAGTTTTTTCAACAATTGGTTTTTTTTTTTATATTACTTAAAGCTGCTCTAAATGACGTATTTTATTTCTATATTCCAACAGTAATCACTGTTATGGCATTTGGTCAGCAACACATTTCTCTCCTCCTCCTGCTCATGCAGTAAAAGAGAAAATGAATGTTCTAGTATCCCTGCCCACCTTATCCAATCAGGACAGAGAGCTCCAGAAAGTGGCGGTCCGGACCGCTCCACGTTCATGTGGTGACGTAGAGTGCAGGGATAGGATGGCTAACAGCAAAATGGACAGGAAGTTAGCTAAAACAACGTCAACGCTAACAGCAGCTTTAGCAGCACTGTGCAGATTTTCTGCACACTGAACGTTGCTGAGTATTGTACTTTTATCACCCTATGAAAAAAGTGTTGATAGCTGTGTAGTCAGCCCTTTGTTACAAAAGTAGTATCTTATGTCAATCAAAACCCATATGTATCTGGAAATGAGCCGTAAAGAGTATGACTGCCCCCCTCGCCTTCTCCACCTCAGGCAGGCTTTCACATTAGTAAGGTTGTTCCATACCTGAGTACACTTGCGTATGTACACAGTCTAATACAGTAAGTGGCGTCCATCTTTGTACCATGCCTGCTTCTATCATTTTGGAGATGCCAACAACGACCCTCTCGTCTCCCTTTCTGCTTCTTCATCTACAGTGCAGCCCAGAGGATGAGATGGGCCCCTGCTGGATATGAAGGAGACTTGCATTCGTACGTAAAGTAAAACACAAACCAGTTGTTAACCAGAATATTCTCTTGATTTCCACAATGCTTTTAAAAAAGTGTGGACTAGTTACCTAACCAGTGGTAGAGGTTGTGTTGTTGTAATAGCAGTGACCGTTACATTGCATGTCAACTTCCATATTTTGGTACAGTTGATTCACAGATGATGCGAACCATACCCGAGTACACATAAAGCGTACTCGAGACCCACCTTTTCAAGCAGACTGGGCACGGTAAGCTTGTGTTCACTCTAACCAAATTAACTGGACTTTGGGGTCAAGTGTACCGGGTCAGGGTCCCTGATGTGAGAGCACCCTCTGAGTGGAGGCAACAGAGTCGTGCAAGACAAGGTGCTGTCTGTGCAGGAGGAGATGATGCAGGTACTTACTGTAATTATTGTACACTCCAAAAGTGTGTTTTCATGATTATTATGGACATTTTTAGACCCTCAGACACACGAAAATACACCTTTGCTGCATTTTCTCCCAAAGAAAAAAGGAAAAGAGGTAGAAACATGTCAGATGTCATGGAAACATTTTAATGTATTGTATAACTTTGGTACAATAATCACCAAAGGTCTATTTACAGTGGATAAAGGAACAATGGCCATCGTCAAAACATTTTTAATTCTCTTCCATTGCCTAAAGATTCAAGATTCAAGAGATTCAAAGTGTTTAATGTCATATGCACAGTAAGGAAACATTTTTCCCTGTACAATGAACTTCTTCCTTTGCTGTCCACAGAATGCCTATACATAATATATACTGGCCGTTCTCATGGCCAGTATCATTTATAAACCACCATGCTTTCAAGGAACAGCTGTCACGTGGTTCAGTGGCAGGATACAGCAGATATAACTGGTTCCAGTGTGGACGCCTGCGGGGAAATTCAGCATGTATGTGCATGTGTAGTGAGCATGTGTGTCAGCTTTCACTGAATGAGTTCAGATGGGACATCTGTTGATCTGCTGCTGTCGAGCGCTTGTGCTGTTAAAGGGACACGTTGCATAATCCTGCACAGCAGTATGATGAATGACTGGAGTTCCTCACGGAGTCGTTGCGTGTGCCAACGCCTTTGCTCAAGGATAATCATTCATCACTCACACAGACTGGAAAAATAATGTAATGACAAATAAACAGATGATTTGTTAATTCAAATGCATATCTTGATTCTATCATTGCAATCTGCGGTCTGTTTCTTCATGTCCATCAAGATATTACTAGAAACTTTATGATCTCATAAAACTTGATGTTATTTATCCATTAGTTGATTTATTTGATTTAATTATTTATTTTGATTCAGTGATATTTTTGTCCTTAAAGCACTGGAGTTTGAGTTTCTGTAGGTGGTGCTCTTGTCTGTTCAGATATGGTGGAAGTCACTGCTCAGACTAAACCTGTTGGTCTTGTGTTTATTGCCAATAAACTGGACGCACTTCCTGCACAATTCCTACAGGATTTTCTTTTTTCACTAAATGTTCGAAATAACAAAGTATTCAAAAGATTTTTTAGAGGTGGAATCACTTCTGTTAATTATCCAAAACAGACCTTAATTTACATGAAAATGCATTCATACGAAAATCATTTTAAGATTCAAAATGAAAACAAATGTTGTGGTTATCTGGATATTGTTTGCTATGATAAGTTTGAATGGGCTAATGGTAACGTTATAATTACCTCTCATTTAGTAATCTGCCTCCAAGTGCAAGCAGGCTCAAGTGACGTGACTGCAGTTCAAATGTCAGGGTCAAAGAGTCTTGTGGTCTGCATTTTGGGAACTCGTACAAGTGGATGGAGGTGGTCGGGTGCTCGGTGCAGCAGCATCTGCGGAGAGGCTCAAAGTGTTGGGGTCAGCCGGGTTGTGTGGGAAGGGTCAACTGACGTGTCCCGCCTGGGGGGAAGCAGTCTGCGTGGTAGTTAATCAGGAATAGATTGCCCATGCATAAATACACACAGACACATACATTTCTACTGGTTGACATACTATTCTTCTGTGCTTCATCCTTTCCACAAATTATTTTCTCCTTTTCTAAAGATGAACATAAGAGAAGCATTTGTTGTTTTCATGCTAAACTAGATGTTTGACTTGCGCTTTTGTAAAGTTGTAACTACAGTTTTGACTGTGAAAAAATAAAGCCCGAACATAAAACACCTGCTTTTAGAATGGAGTTTGGTTCACCAGGCTGTCCACTCGACAGACCACCAGGAGCAGAGGGTGTTCTAATGTTAATAATACACATGAGCTGACCTACCTTCTAATAATAAACCTTGTAAATAGCATAAATTAATGTAGGAAGTGGAGTTAAACCTGACCTGTTTTTAACCTCCTCTCATAGTAAACGGTCACGTAATTAAGCAAGAACGTCTGTCAAAACGGAGACATCGGTACACATTCTTGGCCCTGGCACGGTTGGAAGAGGTGTGATTTGGCACGGGACGGTTGCTCATGCATGAGCACAAGCACGGGTACAAGGGGTGACCGTGGTCAGGCCAGGTTGGGGCCGGAGCAATGTGAGTACAGGCCAGCAGGGGAACTGGGGAGGAGGCACAATCATGCATCGGCATGGTACAGAGCAACTGACGGAAGGGCAAAGTATCCTGATGGGCCGATCTCGTCTATGGACACTTGTCAGACATATTTGTCATATGACTTTGTGCATCCGACCGTGATGTCCATGTTTGTGCGTCAGTGTGTGTGACTTATTTCTACACACCGTCACTGTAAATCTCGATGGCTCAAGCAGTTGCTAACTCTGCCACGAGCACACAGGTGCAGGGTCACCAGCTCGTGTTGCTCACATGTCACCGTGAGGTTCCTCTCATTTCACTCTCAAGTGCCATTATTACTGCTGCTATTACCAGTGCTACTACCACAACTATTAATGGTTAAGCCTACAGCCACTGTTGTGGGGTCTGGCACGTGACTCTGATTTTCTTAGTCAGTTTGTTTATTCAGTCATGAAAAATGTTTGTTTGTTGGGCATTAAAAGTCAGTCAATGAAGTAATGAAGTCTTTCTCTTCTGTTTAAAAAACTTCCCAAAACTACCTAGTGCCCCTTTCATTTGAATTTTTGTCTTCATTATTGTTAGATTTGTTCAGTTTTAGTCAACAAAAACTGCTAAAAATAACACTACTACTGCTACTACTGAAGAGAGGTAAGTCAGTATGCTGACGGCCCTGTATGATAGGTGACATCTTGTGGAGGTTTAAAGCCCGAAAGACAGTCAGAAAACGTTAGTAATGAGCAGCAGTGCTCTTATATAATGAAGTGAGCAGGGGCTTTGATTCTCCCACAGACCCAGCCGCCTGCTGTGAGCAAAGGGAAGCAGGCCAGAGAGCAGGAAAGGCTGTAAAACAGAGCAGAGGAAAAAAACATCTACAACCAACCCTCCCTCACTCTGCTGTCACTGACGCCTGACAAAACAACCGAGTGCAACAGCCGTGCATCAACTAGTATTTGTAGTTTTTATGTTGTTGGAACGTCAGGGTTACCATATTTAACTACCTGCACCCTGATACTGTTGGATGCATTTGTAATAGTTATATTCTCTGTGCAAATAAAATCTGTTTTGTCTAAAACAGATCCAGTGCATGAAGCATAACCTTCCTGTGTCTTCATCCACAACCAAGTGAACAAATCAAGAATGAATAAATACATTTCATATCATATTGTACACAGCAAATACACAAAACCAACTGGTAGCATAGCATTGCCTGTCATCACTGGTCTGATTGGGCTAAGTTGGGGTGTGATGTGTCAGCATCTGTACAATACCCACTTCGTTCCACTCTTCCTTTACAAGCAAATTATACTCATACATACACCACTATAAGCACAAGGGTGCTAAACTTTGGCACTTCTTGGATATCTTGGATATAAGTAAAACTGAGAGAAGCGAGAAAAGAAACAGAACTGCCAAATGAGAGGAATAAGTTGTGTTTATCAAGGCATATCTTTTGTGTGTGTGTGTGTGTGTGTGTGTGTGTGTGTGTGGCTTTGCTGCCAGTGTGAAAGTGCAACCTTGAATGACACTCGCTGACCGCATCTACTGTTTGTTTGGAAATCCGCTTGTTTGAGTTCAACCCCAAGTACAAAGAATGACGCTGAAGAATGTCACTGAACCGCTTTTCGTTTTCTGTCTGCACTGACTCACATTTTGGAAAACCATCAAAGTGAACACATCCGATGAGAAGAAAGAGAAAGTTGAGCGTATGGGAGAGAAACCTCTTCTTCTCTTCGCCAAGTAGCGTTCACAGTGCCAGCAGGACCTTGGGCAGTAGCTTGATATAATCAGTGGCAAAGACAGAGCTGCATACACACTCTCTTACTCACAGATGGTAAAACCAGATCTGTTCACTAGATTATAAACTTCACTGAGAGGACTCAAACACATGTATTTTCTCTCTGTCATACTGCATTAGTGGACTACACCAGAGGGACACCAAATTGGATTTTCAATAGGTCATTGTGATGTTGGTCTTGTATTAAATATATGAGCTTCATCAGTCATTGTAAAGGGCCATGGTAAAAAAAACATTTGATATATGATTGTTCTACCACATTGTTTTCAAGAATTTCAAATGTTATTATTATTGGCTAGATTACCAGTACACCCAAAAACAGATTTCCTCATGTCTAAGTTTAGTTATGCCAAGCTAGTGGTATAGTCATGAGTCCTACAACATGGAAATAAGTATTTTTTTTAAACTGCGGTTCCCTTGTCTTGAAGTCAATGGGTTTTTGAATGGGTTTTCGGTTAAATGCCTGAAATAATGTCTGTAGTTAGCACAGGCTTAAGATATTTACACATTTTGTTCTACGACATGAAATACATCATCAAATGTCCCGCAATTAAATTATAAGACATTTGCGTGTCTTAAAAACAACGGTTGCTAACGAGTGGCTAAATGAGACTACAGGCCGACTTTACAACTTGAAGATTGATCAGTTTACGGAAAACGCATAGTGTAGTTGTGTAGTAAGACGCTTCGTGGTGGTGACGTTTAAGTCATGTGACCGTGATGTAGTCTGTTTATAGCCTAACGTTAGCTTTTTACTTCTAGCGATTTAATTTGCACTTCGAAAATCACAAAAGTGGTGTTCACCTGTGAAGATTATCTCACCTAAAAAATTTGTGAATATCATAAGCTTGTATTTGCCACAGAGTTTATTTTCTGCAATAATTAAAAAAAAGAATTCAAAACTCCCGTAGGCTTTTTATTGAGGGAACCAGGGCGATGCTAACTTCTGGTTTAGCCTACAAAAATACCTCATCCCTACAACACTCTAAGAAAAAATGACACTGGTCCGTGTGTTGTGTGGGTTATCCAGAGTAACCAGGACATTGTGAGACACTGCATACCGGTACACTTTAACAAAGTCAGTTGGGGTGAACTAAAGTGCACCATCCTTGTCTACATTTACTGACCATTTAGTCCGTATGTACCAATCCCACAACCGACCCTTTAAACTTTTGAAATATAACTATGAATTAAATCTCAAACTTGCCAAAGTGAATAAAAGATTTTGGCATTAACTTTAACAGGCAATAGACAATGTTTTTTCTTCTACTTATCATTCTGAAGTCAATACTGATTGAACAGTGTAATGGCTGTAGAAAAATGACACCATCCAAGTATAGATTGGTTCCCTGTAAACCTCACTTTCACGATGCTTTTCATTCAGCCACAGGGGGAGATTTTTCCTGCAAAAATGAAGGTTGCATTATGGCACAAAGGAGTCCACCATTGCGCAATCAAAAAAGGAAGAGGCATTGTTTTCCCAGGTCGCTATCCCCAGGTAGCGGTGGAACAACCGGAATACCTGTGGAAACAGTGCAAAAGCAAAAGAACCCTGCTGATGGAGGAGGCAAAAAAAGTGAAGAGGGAAAGTGAGGTAAAATAAGAGTGAATGGATGGGCATTCACTCAATGGAGAGTGCCGGTGATGTGTCAAAATCTGTTCCCTAGCTGATATGTGTTGCACCTTACCACTGTGACTCCAGACGGCTCAAAACCGGCATTCTTTCTTCTAGATCAGTCAGAAAGGTGTTTGACTCTGCCCTTTCATAGCACTGAGATCAGGATTACTGGGTCAAATTGGCATTCTTATGGTTGACTTTTGCTTTGGACGGTAGCCATGCTGCGCGCAGGGTTAGCTGTGACTACGACACCGGCTCCAACAGTAATACCACAGGGAAATGCTAAGTTCTGTGAAAACCAAACCGGACCATAAACACAGTATTGTCACAAGATGAAATTGAAAAAACTGAGACCAAAAGTAGCATCGCGTTGCAACATACGGAAATGCAAAGTTTCAACATATCCGTGGTTTGCAGAAACGTTACCAACATTTATTCTGGGGATTGGTTTGCTGTGCAAGTTGAATTTTTGGTCCAGGACTGAAAACAGCCGTGTGATTAAGACGTTCCAAAGAGGTCTTTAATTTTACAGCTTGTGTACCATGTTTTTCACAAGGTTCATTTGAGTTTGCAGTTCACACAAACATGATTCAATTGCTTCTATTTACCAGCCTGTGTCACGTGCCCAGCACATCAAATGAATTCTTCAGCTGTTTTTAATGTGGTTGTCTGTGAGTGTCAAACACAACACTTGAGGGCGCCTTCCCGCACACACGAACACACACATAAACACACACAACAAGATTCCCAACATATAGACGCTTAATCTTTACTACTCCATAAAGAGCACATAAAGAGCTCAGTACTGAATCTGCCGGATAAAATCTGAGATGTGCTGGATGTGATTTTCTCATCTCATTGTGGTTCTGGAGCGTGATGTGGGATCGTTTTACTGAATGAATGGTTTCTCTTGGAAATGTCCAGGGCTGCTCTGACATTCATATAAAAGTAGGGAAAATTAAGTGGAGAACACACTCGTGCACACATACAAGTGCACACACACAGACACATAGGGCAGAGAATAGTCCGACCACAGAAGAAACTGTAACGCTAACCAGGAAATGTTGGACGATGATGACAGTTTCTGGAAAACACATTTTCTGACTGGCCATGCATCTTCTTACATAATTCTCCCACAACTATTGTGCATTGTAAGAAGCATCACTTTTTTAAGTGCATGAGTGTGGGAGCGAATGCTTTAAACAACACTTGAACTGTTTGGCTGTGTTTCTTATTGACTTTAAGCAGGCGAGCAGAGCCTCATGGTTTTCCGCCAAGTACAGTCTAATCAGTCTTATAATTGGTCTGGGCCGTCAACAGTGGATAATAAAACTACAGTCAACTCTGAGTCCACTCATTTTTTTTTCTCTCCCAACAAGTGAGCATAAACACACAAACACACACACACACTGCCATATGCAACCATGTGTGTACACAGTGTGTCTCTCTCTCTCGCTGCTGGATTCGTAGCATGTGGTAGTGTTTAAAGCTCTGTCTTCAAGACAGAACTCAGGCACACTTTACACTCACACACAGCTCTCTCTCTCCTCCTGCTCTGTGTGTGTGTGTGTGTGTGTTTCTACCTCTCTCCTCTCTCTTGGATGCCCCGCTCTGAAATCTTCACAAGGTCTCAATTTCTGTACATTCCTGTGTAACAGAGAAAGCAGATATCCCAGGAGAGGTACTGTTTTATAACAAACATTATCCCAGGCCTCAATATTGAAAGCACCGCTCCCAGTAAAAAAGTCACATAAACCCAGAGGCAGGAACCGTCTGCATGGCAGATAAATACTTACACAAACTTATAGAAACAGAAGTAGAAAGTGTTTCAACTTAAAGTCTTAAAACCACTCATCCCCTGCTCCTGTGTATCAGATCTGTTTGGAGTTAAGAAACATTTGAACACAATGTTTGATACAGTATGTTCTGACATGCATTTAGCCCCTGGCACCATTTTATCAATTATAGTAGTTTACAATCCAGTTTGAAATATGTCGGACTGTTTCCAAGCCCTCGGTCTGCTACCACTCTCATTTTACATCACAACATTTGGTGAGCGTATAGAATTTGAACTCTCAAGTGAATTCAATCCTTTGCAATTTTCCATCCGACTATCAAGCCAATTTGAAGCAAACTTTTGAAATGATGCAAAAACATAAGAGAAGACAATGCAATTCAGGCCAATAGGGATTGCAGCAGGGTGGCTGTAGCTCAAGAGGTAGAGCGGGGCTTCCAGTAATCAGATGGTCTCTGGTTCGATTCCTCAGCTCCCCACGATTGCATGTCCAAGTACCCTTGAGCAAGATACTGAACCCCAAACCCTCGGCATCTTGCATGGCAGCCTCTGCCATCACTGTATGACTGTGTGTGTGCATGGGTGAATGTGGCAAGTGTTGTAAAGCGCCTTGAATGGCCCATAGAGTGGAAAAGTGCCATAGAAATACAAGTTAATTTACCATTTCCATCAACTGGTTCTGAGCGAATAAACTACAGTACACAAAGTTGGCGTTGTTGGCTCAATACACATGGCTGCAATAAATAGTAGAGTAGAATGGTTTGCCAACCTTCAAAAAAACAAGAAGAAGAAATATTTAAATTTCTGTGTTTGATACTTAGGCTTCAATGCATAAGTAGCATTTTTCAGTTCTGGCTGTTCCAGGTGGCGCTCCTTTCAACTACACCGATCAGCCACAACATTAAAACCACTGACAGGTGATGTGAATAACATTTATCATCTCGTTATAATTCCATGTTCTGCTGGGAACAGGCACCACCTGCCCAAGCAGCCATATAGACCACTTAAACAACCTCCTGGCAATGGCGCTCCCTAATGGCCCCCAGTAGGACAATGTGCCCCGCCATACCACAAAAAATGGTCAAGAAAGACCCAAGGCGCTGATCCGATCCCCAAAGTCCCCAGATCCCAATCTGAGTAGCATATGCGGGATGTGCAGGAACAAGCTCGACCAGTGGAGGCCTCAACCCACAGGACCCAAAGGATCCAGTGTCCCAATGCCAGACACCACAGGACAACCCCAGAAGTCTGGTGTCTGCCTCTATGTGTCAGAGGTGTTTTGGCAACACAAGGAGAACCTGCACAAGATAAAGCAGGTGGTTTTAATGTTGTGGCTGATCGGTGCGCTTCCACTATTCTCAAATTGTGGCACGAATACCGCTGGTGGTACGCGAGTACTCTTGTCCAAACCACTCATTGTGTCAAGTTTTAAAGATTGTGACACAATTCCAGCTAACAAATCAAACAATTCAAGCTTCTGAATTAGCTCAAAATGCTACAACTCCTGTTCGCCAGTGCTCTCCTGGCATACCCCAGGTGTGTCTCACCCATATCAGTGAGCATTACAAAGTCGGATACCGTGATAAAATGTAGATGCCGTGCACTCATTGACACTTTAACAGAGTGGATGTTTGCTAACACTGCTGCTTAAGTGGAGGTTTTCTGACAGTCTTTTTAACCAGCTTGTCATTGATGCCCAGAATGCAAGACAGGCTGCAGGTCTTCTTCTGGTGAAGGCCCAACAACAGACAGGGTACTATTATTTTTCATCCAGGCTGTGGAATATTTCTGGAGTCTTTACTCTTTACCCTTTTTAAAAGCCTCTCTGCTGTTTGGAGAAGCTAATGGACCCACATATGTTGGAGACAAACCTTTCAAAGCTCTGCTTGAAGGCAGGCAGGGAGGAGAGGCAGTATGGCCGCTCCTTGCTCCCTTTAATCAGACCGATTTCCCCCAAAAGCCAAACCCTTAAAGGAAAGAACCGGTCACTTCACCCACAGCTAAAAACCATAAAGCCCCAGAATTTTCATCTTGACTAACTCTTTCAACTCTGTGTTTATGTATTTTAACAAGACTTTGGAAAGTCAGCTCACTGATGGATATATTTTGTAAAAATTACATTAAAAAGTCACTTCAACATCAAGGACACAGTTTGTTGCTATAGTAGGAATGAAGTAATTTACGTTATTTATCTTGTATGTAAGTTCTGAGTGGGTTGAGGATTGGATCTCTCTGGACGGAGTCGGGCTGGGAGTAGGAGGCAGGATGAGATTGCCTATCTGTTACAGTGAACGCACCGAGAGCCCCTCCAATTCAAACAAACACTTGGCAGTACACGTTGCTGCGGCAATTACACAAAAAAGATTCAATTTGATCTGGTGAATGGGCCGAGTGTGTGAGTGTGTGGCCGGTCCGAAGGGCTCGGCTGACATGACAGATAGATGGGAAGATAATCACTGGAAATGAGAGACAGCGTGAGGAATGGATGCCTGTGTGTCTGTTTATGTGTTGAGAGAACAGATGCAGTCATCCACCTTTTTTGTGGACCTCAAAGATGATCCGTCCAGAGGCACGAGGAGCCCCACACTGATATCTGAAGTGGGATTTGCAGCAGGCTTACAACCGACACAAAGTACCACTGTGTGCCTGCCAGGTTTGTGACTGTGTGTGTAATGTCAGAGTTGCAGTATCTGATTTGGACAACATGCAGGAAATTAAGCCCAATTACAGGCCTGAGATTGGCACTCTGAAATCAAAAGCAATCCATTCAAATCATGTGCTCACAGATAATGCTCTATGCAAATCGAATGCATGTGATTATAAGTGTTTGCATGTTTATGCATGGCTGTATGGAGATATAATGTACAGGAAGGTATGGCACCAGATAGCGCACATTCACACTGGCCTGACAAAGACCTTTTTACTACAGGAAAATAAATCACCCACTACAGAACATGTGAGTCAAAACAGAATAGAAAAGCACCAGTAAAAGCTCCACCAGTGGCTTATTAATGCTGCTATATACGTAAAACAGCTTCAGGTTCAGATATTTGGTTTCCAGGTCCTGCGTGGTACAGAGCCGCTGCCAACGGCACGATAATAAATCCACTCCAGTTTGTTAGTCAACTGGGCACTGAGCTGAGAAGGCTGGCAGAGCACGCTGGAAATGTGACTGTGGAGGTCACGGGTTCAAATCTCAGGTTAATGAGGAACTTGTATGATGGAGAACACACACGCACACACACAGTTCTTCAGCCAGCAGAAGGATTTTCTTTTGCCAGGGACTTTTTTTTAAGTGTAAAAATGACACACTGGCAAACAGTTTTTTGTGGGCCTTCCAGCAGCTCAGATATAAGTTCAATTAGGAGACACTTCATATAACGTGATATTTCGGCAATGTCTAAAAACGACCAAGCCTTTTGTTACACATTTTGTGCAGTTGTTCATGTACATTATTCCAAATGTTTCCAACAATTGACCCCTATTCACATGGCGGCCATTTTCCTCTGACATCGTGCTCGGGGTAGGGAGCTTGAATGCTGGGATAATGTTATGCTGCTGTGTTGCAGGTTGAATAAACGTAGGGAATCTGAAAACTGTTTATCATTTCATCACTTACTGGTTGATTCTTAACTGAAAAGTTAAATCTGGAGGGAAATTGGACTATATTTTGAAGTAAAACTACAAATTTGATAACTCGTTAGATAATGTTAGCATTCAACCACTTCCTAGCTAACATTACAGTTTGATTACATAACTACCCATTTTCTTTTCAGTTGCTCATCAGTAAGGAAGCTTTGAAATGATAATTTGTCAGATTCTCTGTGTTTACACAGCTTGCAATCTGGAAGACAGCAGTCCCACAGTTGAGCCTCCCACCATGAGCATGATGCCAGGAGAAAATGGCCGCTGTTTGAAAAATCTGTAATTATACTTCAGGTAGACTGTTTGTATGCAATGTCACGTGAACAAAACTTTAATAAATGACCTCATCTGTGAGATTTCTGCCTAATCCACGTCAGCAGTTGTCGACTCCCATGATCCCACTCTTCTTTGTGACATCATCAGACTACATCTCTGTGTTTAAGAGATCAAGAGAGTCAAGAAAGGGCATAAGAAATATGAGGAGTCCTCAGCAATCGGTCCCCATAGTGACATCATCATTTTTAACAGGGACTACAGTGCAGTGGGAAAATGAATCCCCTCATGAATCCTCTTTACTGTGCACCACTGGAGACAGTATTCATATTCACTTTAAAGTCCCCAATTTATTTTGAAAGTTTAAGTAAATGGCTGTAGAAGATTGATAATATCATTAGAAAAAACGTTTTATTCTGTTTTATCGCTCTTTGTGTCCACACACACAATCTGGAGACCTGACTTATGAGATAAAAAAGGGCTCAACATTGCAGGAAAATGACTGCCTTTACTCTGCTTTGCCACAGGTGAACAAATATGTAGTCAGTACCATTAACCATTCATATAAAAACATAGATAAAGCCAGACAGCCACTATCGACAAAGAACGAACAAAAACCATCACAAGAGGTACTTGTAACGTAGTTCACCATCATTTTTATGTGTCACGCTCTTTGTTTTTTCATCCATTTTGCTCTCTAAGCTGTGATGAAACCAGGATGAGAAGTTGCCCCCGACTGCAGAGAAAGCAACAGGGCCAGTCGAAAGACCTGTGTGAGCTGTTACGTTTGCCTCCTGCAAAGAATGAAACATAAAGAAAAAGAAAAGACAGGGGCAGATAACTGGGCTCAGAACACCCTGAGACACCAAGACACTGACAGATTTGTGGCTTTCACCATTAAGTTGTCAGGAGTTTATTTTTGTTTTCAATCACTCATGATGTTTATTGAATTTTGAGAGGCTCTGACACGTAAAGTGTATTTTTCTCTATATTATTGACTGAGTTGTTAACATACCACCACTTCATGTGAGCCACCTGCGACCTTGCAGATGAAAGAACCTTTTCCAAACAGAAGATGCTGAAAAAACCTCCCCGCTTTTTTTAAATGTGAATTTTTTCCTATTTTCGGCAATAGGACTTTTTGCATTTCTCAAGAGAAGCGGTGTTGTAGTGGGGCAATAACTCTTGGTGAGGTCTCCCAAGGCAAATTGCTCTCATGGGGGAGGGGCAAGACTAAGAGCGATTCGAAGACACCATGGATCGTCGTAGAAAGTGAAGTACCTCGCCCGATATGGGGAAACCGGGGCCCCCCCAGAGCCAGACTTAGGAGGAGAACCCGCCGGTGAGCATATGGTGGCCGGGCCTTAGACAAAGGGGCTCAGCCAGCTCAGCCCAAAATAAACTACATGGAGCCACCGCTTTTAGGGCCCATCACCAGCAGGGAAGAAAAATGGGGTTGAGTGCAACGTGTGCCGGGCAAGCAAAAACCTGGGAGTCCTCAGTATATTGGTTTGCAATCAAATTAAAAAAGCTGAAGTGGGTGCAGCAAACAGAAGAGAAAAGAGGAGGGAAAGGTTTCAAAATCAAGAAGTGTGCCATCAATTTAATTTTAGGCTACTGTCAGCGCTTGCAACACCACAACCTGAAGCTAGCTGTAGCAGCAGCCCATGATCGGGGTGGATTCATGTTGTGAGAGGGAATAAATGAAGAAGATGGAGGAGAACAGGACGGAGAAAGGAAAGACACACTAACAGGTTTGTGTGTGTGTGTGTGTGTGTGTGTGTGTGTGTGTGTGTGTGTGTTGCTTTAATTCCCATTTAATATCTGATACTTGAATGCTAATAATGCCCTGTATGCTGACTAATGACAGAAGGAAAGAAGGCCCTGACCCCTAACCCTAACCCAGACTAAGTTATGGCCCCATCAAACAGGGGGTCTGTAATTTGATGATTCCGGCCTCAATAGACTCTGAGGAGGGGACCTATACCTTCATCCCTGTCACCTTATCTCAGAGCACCCATTTACCATTTAAGTTGTTGACCATCTCCGCTTAATTTGAAATGCACGTTTATGCAAATGTTCTCATTAAGATCATGCAGGACACTCTTGTATATGTACAAATGCAATGTCTTAATAACAGCATGACATTTTTGTGTGAATGTAGACAAACTGAACCAGACACTTTGAAAGAGGAATACAAACAAAATGCTCTTTGGAGAACAGATCAGGTCAGCTTTCAATAATCTGTTTTATTGTAAGTTACATAAAAAAACAAAGGATTGCTTACAAACTCACTATCTGCGTACATGACGCTGTATCTGAGAAATTATGTTCAATGAGATAAAACAAAAAATAGTTGGAAAACTAAATTTGAGTCACATATTCACTTGGAGGTTGTCAAAGCCTCTCCATAGTTTTTGTATTATTTTAGGCTGCAGAAAATGTTCTACTGTGACTGCACTACAGACAAATAAGTAAGAGAGGTAAGATGATGAAACTGACTGCAAGTGAAATAGCAATCAGTGGTTGCTGAATTGGCTGACATTTATTTTTCCTGTGTATTTGTGTGTGTAGAGAAGAGAGGAGGTAAAGGTCATTTGGCAGCCTTGTGCCTCATGGTAAGAACTCAGCACTTAGGTCAACATTGGCTGTTTTTAAAGGTCCTTATAAATAAATTACTTCCGAACTAGTTTAGTGCCAGACTTCTGCAAAACTGACCCCAAGTCATTTGTTGTTTTGTGATACTCCATTCATATAAAATAATCTTGCAGTGTATGGAATGGTCATAGTTATTTGCATTTATGGTTCTTTTGACTCAAAGTAAAACTTGTGCATTTGGAAACGTGTTGGCTGCAGCGCTCAGAAATTGTCATCTTTACTGTGTTAATGTCATTGCAGCTGAGGTGGAAGGTCCACTGCTGGCGCTGTGCTGCCGCAGCTTCACTGGATGCCAGGAATGCATTGCAGTCCTACTGACCAGAAGCTCAGCCTGCCCAAAGTGCAGGATAGGACTGTTTCTGTGGCTGGCCTGTCGGAAGTTATAGATACTTTTTTTGTTAAGTTGTTCTTCTTACTGTTTAATCATGTGAAAAGTTGAGACTGTTCAGGTCAAATTCATTGCTCATTAAAAATTGTTTAAGGAAACCCAGAACCCGACTCTGATCTGTTTTATTAAATGCAATGTACTGACAATTTTTAATGACCATATAGCATGAACCTTGCTGTGCCATGACAAGTCATGTGGGTTGAATCTGTTCGGCTGACTGTATTACAAAATATTAAAACATAACGCCAAACCATGGACAAACTACATAAACCACACTACAAAGAAATCAAAGCTTTGCCAAATATTGTCACAGCTTGAAATATTGCACACACAGTGCTACAGCGGGAGTGGATTTCATTAATATAAGCTGCTAAGCCTTTTGGGTGAGCATATGCATTTGGGGCCAAATACTGAGGTCATAGTGCCAGCGTTACATGCATGAGTAGATGCGATTAAAAATGAATAACCCCACAATCAAACTCACATAACGCAATGCAAATATTTTCTTAGCGCTCGGTCTGAACGCACCGGAAGACCATTGTAAAAAGAGGCATAAGGTCTATGACAAAGCAGCAGACCATCTGTTACCAGTAATATTTCTGTATGACATGTTTTTCTTTACCAAATCACAGCAAGCTTGCTGGTGTGTCATTTAAAAATATAGGTCAGGTGCATCTTACTAAAACACAGTGATTAACGGTGGGCTGAGAAGCAATATGCTGAATTTGACAAAAAGTGGCTAACTTTAGCCAACAGAATGTTTTTTTTGACCGTGCACAAATCTATACTTAGCCAAAGTTTCTGGAATCCCATTGATATCTACTGAACTATTGTAGCTGATTACTGTTCTTTCATAGTTAATGAGAAATATCGATGCAACTCTTTAACTTTTCCTCTGTCCTGAAAAAGTTTCTACAGGATTTCTATTTTTATGAGATAAGGAGAAACTATTGTCTTTATTGTTTTAGACTCATTTTGGCAGTTACCTTGCAAGGCATCCATCTTGGCAGGCCTAAAACTATGTGTTTGTGGTCAAACACAAGTCGTTCAGACCAATCAGTGTCCTATGAGGAGCTATTGGCAGCTACGGGTGTGGTTTCAGTGTGACAACCAGCTGCTTGAAAACAACAATAGTGGCTCCTCAAGGGATAAGCGTAGCCGCTGCTGTAGCAGAGGAGCAAAGAACGGCACCGAAGGCTTTTCTCAAAGGAAGAAGAAGATGTTTTCGCTCTACTCATGAAACTAAAAGTACATATTGTATGACAGTTTTGAGTGTTTCATTCCACATTCACATAAGAATCCATTCCATCTCTCAGTCTAATCATAGTTACTCATTATGGGGAAACAGAGTGTCGGTTTAACTTGACCTTGGCCAAAACGAAAACATTGAATGATTTAGTCTCATTATTCAATGAGCCTATTCATCTGTGAAAAGGAGATGCGGGAGGGGAGGGAAAGAGGAAAAGTGACATTGTGATGATGTGAAATACTGCCACTTTTGCTTGAAAAAATAAGAATAATCTGTAATGGAGGGCCTAATATACCGGATATTTCCAACACATTTTCTAAACTTTGAAGGACAGCTTGGCTCCATGTGGCCCCCCTTAATTTGTGACCCTGAAAGTATAACAAAACCCTTTTTTCAGGGTCCAGGATCCTGGCTTGGACCACAATCAGAGGACAGCTCTGAGGTGATGATTATTCTAAGACTTGTTGGTTTATGGCTTTCCAGTTTTGGCACACTGGGACGTCGGATCGTAAAAACCTAGCTGTTTGGATGTGTGTGTGCTCATTCCTCGAATGCGTGGAGAAGGTTGTCTAAAGTTATCAGAATCACTCCCAAGTGTCAAAGCTGCATTTTATATCTCAATCTGAAGCCTGTCAGCATTATTATACTGCACTTTTTCTGCACCGGTTCAAAACTGGGTTCACAAAGTCCTTTTCATTCAAAAATAATCTTTATCTATTAGTTTTACAGCAGAACAGCTCTTATCTGAGCTTCAAGAAGCTTTTGGGAACTCATGGGCCCCAAGTCGGTAACTTTCCAAGCCTGGCTCAGTGCTTGTACTGCAGTGCAAGGAATGCAGTGGTTGTTTTAACATTACAATGGCTTGGCAGGACTCTGCTGTGGTCAACCACTTGGTCCCAGACAGCGTCAGATATGCCCTCCAGGGTGTCTCCAACAGCAAGCCTCAGAGACCGGAGGCAATCAGAAATGTATAATAAGATGTTTGAAAACGTCCTGAGAGCAGGTTCTGTTGAGAGCTGATCCAAGGAGCGCAGCAGGGCTCAACAGAAAGAGCTACTTTGAGACCTCAGTGATACAGTAGAGCAAATTACGTCTCCTTCTTGTGTGCTGTATCAAGTGATAGATACACTCAGACACTGCAGGAGATTTGCTGGTCGCTATTTCTGATGTTCTGTGCAGTATTTATAGACAGCTTGTGTCAGAATCGATGTTTATTTCTCACCAGGGAAATGAATTTCCATCACACATTATGTTGACAGAATGCATTTCATTTCCATGCATTGAAACTTTATTTTAAAACTAAATATATTTAATTGATGAGTTTTATATTAAAAGTCAAATGGTATTTTAATGGAAAAGTAAATGTATTGACTTGATCAGTGTTAGTTTTCAGTTAATCTTCATAACATCTACCCCTCATAATTACAAGTCAATGTTCCATCAAAAATGTAGTCTGTTATTTTAAGGTAGGTTTAAGTGATTTTTACGATGGCTGCCTTTTTGGTGAAAAAAGATCAGAGAAGGAAAACACTGAAACAACAACAACAAAAAAGTGACTTACAGCAGGACTTAATGGTATCAAAGATAATATATAACAAATTAGAATGTTAAAAGAATGGGGTTTGAGATATATGTTGTATTTTTGTTATTGTCAGTGAATTCTATGAAAAGACCCAAGCCCCTTCACTCTGGCCTAAAAACATGGATCTTTATATACGGGCCAAGAATATATACTTAAATCTTAAAAATAGGAAATGTAGTTTAAAATAAAGTACAATTCAAACTAAAGTTATTGGGTATATTTGTCGGGGACTACTTTCAGCCACAGATAAATCCACATTTGGTACTCAGTGAGTTTGTCTGGCAGCAGGATGTTGTAAGTGGGACTGACTCAAAATAAACTGCAGTGTGTGTGTTCATGGTAATGAAGTAAGATGTCCGCCAGTGCAACAGTGTGGCTCAGTGATGTGATTTTAATGGTTTTTGTACAACACTGGAACATTACTTATTAGTAGAATCAATTGTCGGTTTTGGTCTTTTCAATGGAATTTGTTGACAGTAAGAATATTTACGACATTGCCAGATGTGCCCTTAAATCAAGACATGCTCTGAGCTGTGATTTGTCAAGACACTCATTTCGTAACTCTGTCCATTGCTTCTGTTGGCTGTGATAACATTGTGCGACTAAACATCGAGACATCACTAAAAATATGATCTAGAGGGTAAGCTTATTTCGATGGAAAATCTATATTCTGCAAACTTGAGCTTTCCTGTGCAAGGAACGATTATTAGTGACATTACAGTTTCAGTTGAATAACTCAAAATATGGTCTATGGTTAATACAAGCTTAAGAGATTCTCATGGATACTGTCACACCGCGGTGAGGGGTGTCTCGTCTTGGGTTTTTTGTCTTGTGAATTTCATGTTTTATTTTGAAAAGTAACTCTCCTCTCGTTTCAGGTCACTTGCCCTTCCTCTTGTGTCACTGGTCTGACGTCTCCCCTGATCCCTGATTGTTTTCACCTGGTCCCCAATTATCCTCTTGTGCTTAAAGTCTGCGTCTGCCTGTTGTCTTGTGCCAGAGTATCATGTTCGTTCGTGTGTCTCCAGCTCCCATGTTCCATGTGTAACGGAGTAGATGTGTCCATATTAAATTATGGCAAAACAGTCGCAACACTGCCACCTACTGACATAGCGGGGGGCGTGGGAACAACACAGAGGAGAGAGGATCTTGCTATGGTAAGACGTGCTCTCGCACGGTCCGAGACAATTATTGATTTTCTGGAGTGTTTCATACTTTATACTTTACTGTGTATGACTTTCGTTATGTTTTATGCCAACTGGGTTGAGCATTGCTGTAATTTGTAACCCAAAACACGTAGTTTGGAGACTTTGTTAGTGAAGCTAACCTAGCTTGAATGTTGTTTTCATTTTACGTGTTCAGACTCCGATTGTCCCGACCGAGACTGACTCTAACCCATGCCGATGCTGTGTTGTCTGCTGTGTTGCAGGTAATGTGCTATATATTTTTATGTTAATTTCAAGAGGGTTTTATTGAAAACAATGCCTGTGTGAACTGTTTTTCTTTATATATTCAGTTAAATGGCTCATTCATTTACTAGCTTTGGATTTAGTGTGTATGCCACATCTGAATTGTGTTATTTACCTCATGGTGAATGTTGAATGTGTTCTTCAGTTTAAAGCCATATAATGGATTATGTGGGGGTTTAATGTATGTTTATAGACCAAAATACACTATACGATCACTGTAATATATATTTATTTTTTTGTTTCTGTTTTATATAACCAGAATTGGGTTTTTTTTGTTTTGTTGCTAAACTGAGCACAGAGGAGAGAGGATCTTGCTATGACTCCGATTGTCCCGACCGAGACTGACTCTAACCCATGCCGATGCTGTGTTGTCTGCTGTGTTGCAGGAGAATAAACCCCTTGTAATCCACCTGACTGTCGTCTGTCATGTATGAAGCCACGGTAGTGTGGAGCTGCATTAACAGAGAAAAGTGACCCGTCACATTGGTGCCGTGACTCATTGATCTGGAGTTTCGTCTTCACCCCGGCCCGGGACCACCCTGTTGGACGGCTTCTACCTTGTGCTCTCAGGTGGACAGTGTTTCAGTCGGGATATGGTGTAACTGGTGCACCTTGTTCCTCAGCCAGTCTCCTTGTGTTATTATATGCTTTTCTGTTTTGATCTTGTTTAAAGTGATTTTGTCAAGTGTAATTTAACAATGAGCTACATACAGGGGAATGTTAGTACACCCTTTATTCAGAGTGTTGGTAGAGGGAGGGGTAGAGGTATGGTGTTGCAGTTTGACAGTCCTGTTCAGGGGGGTGATGTTCATGTGGTGGGAGATAGACAGGTTCTAGCTGGGTCCTCTACAGTCAGTAGAGACAGGGTTCCTTCTCAGAGCCATCACACTGAACACACACCAAGCACGCAGGTTCCTGCTACCCTCACACAAACCCCTATTCAACCTCCACATGATGTCGTCAGTCAGATGAGTGACATAATTAAACTTGTTGGCCAGCAGGTGGCTGATAGTATAGTCGCACACCTTGGCCCAGCTCATAGTACACCAACACCTAACACCCCAGTTGTGCACAATGCACCCACCAACATGTCTGCACACAACATGGACCTGTCACACGTCCAACTGGTGCCTCAGAGGAAGGTGAAAGAGCCTCCGACCTTCAAAGGTGATGACACGGACGCTGTGGATGTGCATGGATGGGAAGATCTGATGAAGAATTACATAAAGAGAGCGAACATCAGACCAGAGCAGCAGGCTGAGGAAATACTCATTCACCTCAGAGGTCGAGCTAAAGATGTTGTGAAGTTTGGTTTGAGAAACAGTGGTGTTGATGTGACTCTGAACCCAGATGCCATTTATACTCTCCTTCGTAAACATTTTGCTGCTGTCCCCTATTCACCTCTCCCCCTAGCAGACTTTTACACTACACTGCCAAGAGGTAATGAGGATGCGTACGACTACTGGCTGAGGCTCAACCAAGCTGCAGATGTCGCTGCTGACCGCCTCAAAGAACAAGGCAAAGAGCTACACTGCCCCAGTCTTGAAGTGACGCGCATGTTCATCAAGAACTGTCCTTCCAAGGAGCTCGCCATGACTTTCAGGTCAAAAACCATTGATAAATGGACTGCAGTAGAGGTCCAGGACGTGCTTGATGAGTACCACACCGAGAGAGGTTTGAGAGGTGCCGCTGCTGCCACTGTGAGTAGGAGACCCAGTGAGAATGTATATGTGAATAAAGTCGAGGTGCTTCACACTGCAGCACCTCCACCTGACTTTAGAGACTCTCCCAGACCCAGTAATCCCCCCACATCAGACTTGGCTGCTCTTGAACGTGTCATTACCATGCTGGAGAAAGTTCTGCTGGAGAGGTCTGCTCCAACCCAAACTAATACCTCCAGACAGACTAGATCGAAACCATCTAGGATTGAGGGTCTGAATAACCTGCCGTGTGCAGTCTGTGGCAACTCCACACATTCTGCACTCACCCATTGTAGAGACAAGAAACTCTG
Organism: Pagrus major; assembly: GCF_040436345.1. Classification (NCBI taxonomy): domain Eukaryota; kingdom Metazoa; phylum Chordata; class Actinopteri; order Spariformes; family Sparidae; genus Pagrus; species Pagrus major. Next base: position 28,045,846 of record NC_133221.1, read on the forward strand.
CTTTAAATGTTTCTCACCTGATCATTCCAGACGCAGCTGTCCTGTGCAGACGCCGTCCAATCCATCTGCGCAGGTGGAAAACTAGTGGATCTGTGCCCAGGGGAGGACGGTGCGGATCCTATTGGTGTCCCTCCCATAAGTGATGTTGAGGATTTTGAGTCAGTCTTTGAATCGGCCTGTTCCAGCATGCCCCCAAGTAAAACAGTCATGTTTCAAGGCACACACAGAATACAAAAGTCAGACAGCTTGTTCTACACCACTGTCACTGCAGCAGGTGTTTCATTGAAGGCAATGATCGACAGTGGCTCTACAGGATGCACGCTGAGCGAACCAGCTGTGAAGCGCCTCCTGCAGCATGATCCAGATGTGAGACGGTACTCTGCGGATGATGTTGTTATTATTGGATGTGCAGGTCATCAGGTCATGCCTTCGGCTGTATATGATGTGGAAGTTGAAGTGTATGATTGCAAAATGATTATTCCTATGTTTGTGGTGCCTGGACAGACTGATGATCTGATATTGGGCAGCAATGCCATAAAGAAAATTCTTCACTTAATGAGAAAGACTGACAGCTATTGGCGACTCATGTCTGAGCCCAGTAGTGTCACTGATGAAGACTGTCACCACTTCTTCTCTCTTCTTTCCAACACAGAGAGGTGGAGAGGTGTCACAGTGCCTGACAAGGTTGGCACACTGAAGTTGCAGCGTTGTGTGACTCTACAACCACAAAGTGAACATCTGGTGTGGGGTAAGCTTCCTGCTTCTGCACCGATGTCAGTTGGCAGCACAGTGGTCGTTGAACCAACCCAAGCAAGATGCAGACCCAGAAATGTTTTGGTTGGTAGGATTGTTACGCCTATGTGGGGCGATGGATGTCTGCCCATGAGAGTTATTAACCCCACCAATGAGCCCATCATGCTGAAAAGAAACATAAAACTGGCAGATGTGTTTCCCTGTGTTGCAGCTGAGGATCTGTCTCATCCTGACCACATCCAAGTTCACTCTCAATCTACTGCGGATGCTGTGACACCAAGGTCCAAGGAGGATGTCAGACGTGCGTTGGACAGGCTTGGTCTGTCTGATCTGGACTTGGATTCATGCGCCGTCTCTGACCTCTGGAGAGACAGGCTTCTCCAGATCATTGAGAGACATGAGTCAATCTTCTCACGACACAAGATGGACTGTGGTGAGGCATCTGACTTTGTGCACAAGATACATCTAGTGGATGAGAGGCCGTTCCGGTTACCCTATCGCAGAGTGCCACCAAGCCACTATGAGAAGTTGAGAACAGCTCTCACTGAGATGGAAGAAAGAGGCATTATTCGCAAGTCATCCAGCGAGTACGCATCACCCCTCGTCCTTGTGTGGAAGAAAGATGGTGATCTGCGCCTCTGCACAGACTTCAGATGGCTCAATGCTAGGACGGTGAAGGATGCGCACCCGCTGCCTCACCAGGCCGATGCTCTCGCTGCGCTCGGGAGAAATGTCTTCTTTTCCACAATGGACCTCACCTCCGGTTTTTATAATGTGCCTCTCCATGAGGACCATAAGAAGTATACTGCCTTCTCATCCCCGTTTGGCCTGCATGAATACAACCGGATGCCTCAGGGCCTGTCGAACAGTCCGGCTACGTTCATGCGCATGATGCTCTCTATTTTTGGAGATGAGAATTTCACCAGCCTCTTGTGCTACTTGGATGACCTCATGGTCTTCGGGCCGACTGAACAGATAGCACTTGAGCGCCTGGAGATGGTGTTCTCTCGCTTGAAGAACCATAACCTCAAGCTGGCACCGAAAAAGTGCCACTTCTTGCGAAGAACCGTGAAGTTTCTGGGGCATGTCATCTCTGGGTCAGGCGTGCAGACAGACCCTGGAAAGGTTGAAGCCATTTCCCAAGTACAGGTGTCTGATCTGATGGACAGCGACGGTGTCACGCCTTCACAGAAGAAGCTTCGGTCGTTCTTGGGGATGGTGCTGTACTATCAGCATTTCATCGAAGATTGTTCCACTAAAGCCAGGCCCCTTTTCAAGCTACTCTCAGAACAAAAGGCTGGAGGAAAATCCCGGCGCAGGAGGATGCCTAAGAAAAAGCTCTCTAGTCAAGTGAAGCTCTCGGCAGATGACTGGACATCCGAGTGCCAGAATGCTTTTGACACTCTGAAAAATGATCTATCTCACAGTGTGACCCTGGCTCATCCTGATTTTGAGAAGCCCTTCATCCTTGCTGTGGACGCCTCATTTGACGGGATTGGAGCTGTACTTTCTCAGCTTCAACCTGGTGAGAAAGTTGCCAGACCGGTCGCCTTCGCTAGCAGAACACTGTCAAAATCCCAGTTGAACTATCCAGCTCACCGGCTTGAGTTTCTTGCCTTAAAGTGGGCCATATGTGACAAGTTCTCCCACTGGCTCAAAGGAAGACATTTCACTGCATGGTCTGATAACAACCCTTTGACCTACATCCTAACGAAGCCCCGACTGGATGCCTGTGAACAAAGGTGGGTGGCGAAGCTAGCGGCATATGACTTTGACCTGAAGTATGTTCCAGGAACCAAGAACACCGTCGCCGATGCCCTGAGCCGCGAACCCTTCGTCCAGTCCAGCATAGGTCATCGGCTGTTAAAGGAACCCTACCTGTCTTTGTTGGATCGAGTCAATGGAGTTGTCACTGGGACAGTGCAGGACGCCTTCCGACTAACCACCAACTGCCAGGCTGTTCAGACGGCTGGTGACTCAGCAGATGGGGATCTTAGTCCGGTGCGGGATGCCTGCCTGCTGCCTGGTGGCACCATTGGTGCTGAAGAGGTGTCAGCCATCTTGGACGCCCATCGCACTGGTGGTGTCTCTCGTCTGCCCGGTGCAAGTCCATCCTTGCTGCAGCTGCCTGAGGAAGACCCATCCATTGTCATTCCACGCAGTCAGTTGCACAACATGCAGCAACAAGATGCTACCATTAACAGTGTGCTCTTCTATGTTCAGCGACATAGGAAGCCCAATGCACATGAAAGGGCAGCTGAGTCAAGTTGTGTTCTCCGGCTTTTGAAGCACTTTGGGAGATTGAAGGTGCGTAATGGGATTCTCTACAGAGTGAAGAGGGACCGCCACATGAACAAGAAGATTTTTCAGGTTGTCATACCCGAGGCTCTTAAACATCAAGTCCTGCAGGGTGTTCATGATGCAGCCGGCCACCAGGGCCGTTCGAGAACCCTCTCTCTGGCCAGTGAGAGATTTTTCTGGACAGGCATGGATAAAGATGTGATGGCACATGTGAAGCACTGCCAGAGGTGCATCCTAGGGAAAACTCCTGAACCGGCTGCCAGGGCTCCTCTTGAGAGCATCCGCACCTCAGCTCCTATGGAGCTAGTCTGCATTGATTTTTGGACAGCAGAGTCAGGTGACAAGAAGACCACTGATGTTCTTGTGGTGACGGACCATTTCTCAAAGCTAGCATTAGCTTTTCCCTGTAGGAACCAATCTGCGAAGCAAGTCGCCCGCTGCTTATGGGACAAATTCTTCTGCATCTATGGGTTCCCCAAACGAATCCACTCTGATCAGGGGGCTAATTTTGAGAGCAGGCTCATCAGGGATCTTCTTGAGATGGCAGGTGTGCATAAGTCCCACACAACTCCATATCACCCCATGGGTAATGGTATCACAGAGAGGTTCAACAGGACTCTTGGTGGCATGATAAGAACTCTCTCTCCAAAGTACAAGTGTAAGTGGCCGCAGATGCTCCAGATGTTGACCTTCTGTTATAACTGCACAGTGCACGAGACCACCGGCTTTGCGCCATTCTACCTGATGTTTGGGCGGATTCCACGCTTACCCATCGACATCATGTTCCATCATGTCCTGGAGAATGACAGTGTTGTCAGCCACCATGAGTTTGTGAACCATCTGAGGAGGGATCTTTCTGAGGCCGCTCAGATTGCTCGGCAGCATGCCAGTGACGAGCAAGACCGTCACGCTAAAATCTACAATCGCAAAGTCAAAGGGTTGCCACTGACTGTGGGTGACAGAGTGCTGCTGGCCAATCGGGGTGAGAAAGGCAAGAAGAAGGTTTCAGACCGGTGGGATTCAACCCCTTTTGATGTGGTGTCTGTGAGGCCTGAAATAAACGTGTATAGGATCCAGGATGCTGTTACAGGAAAGGAGAAGGTTGTGCACAGAAACATGCTGCTGCCTGTGGACTTCCTGTCGTTCCCTGAGCCAGCTGGTTCCCAAGCAGTCTCTGGTGAGTCACGTTCGGCTGTGCCATGTGGAAGTGGCCAGAGTTCTGTCGTGGATAATCAGGAGGTTGCTCAATTGCGCACTATGGATTGGCTCATGCAGTCTCCGGCCCAAGTTGAAGAAGAGATGGAGAGTGTTTCAGTTGATAGTGACCTCAGCAACGCCTCACTTGTGCTTGCCATGGATACAGGCCAGTTGGAGGAGCCGACGGACTGTGCTGCTGCTGATGACGAGCATCTGATGCCTCCCACCACTCATGCATATAACTCATCATCAGACTCAGTGCACGACACAGGACACTTACCTACTGATGTACCTACTGCTTTAAGTGACTCCCTCAGTCCAGATGAGGTTGAGTTAGAAGAGGTAGTGTGCACACATCCAGTAACACACAGTACACAGGCCCCTTCACTTTTCTCAAGGTATGGGAGAACCATTAAGCATCCAAATAGGCTTATTTGTGAGATGTTGGGCCAGAGATTAGTGAAGGATACTGACCCTCTTTTGGGGTCTTCTTTCGGTAACGTTGCAGCTGATGTGCGCATGTCAATCTGTGTGTAGATCAACCATTGTGGTTTCTGTGACGAGTAGTCACTTGAATTTATTTTCTTTTATTTCATGGGTTCAATGTGGTTTGAGATGTGTGTAATTCCCTACACTCATAGAGCATAGACATGTACAGGGTTATGAGATGTAAACGGCATCTCTGTTTGTCTGTGATACGTACAGGTTTTGGTACCACCCTGTGCTTACACACTTCTTAATGAAGAATTTCTGACATTGACATTTTTTTATGTACATCACTGCTCAAGATACACAAAGTTTTTTTTTCTCTTATCTGCTCTGAATCCATTATTGGTATGCCTGTATTTTTTTTTTCTTCTCTTAGTGTCGCCCCTATTTTGCATAATTTAAGGGGGGTGTATGTAACGGAGTAGATGTGTCCATATTAAATTATGGCAAAACAGTCGCAACACTGCCACCTACTGACATAGCGGGGGGCGTGGGAACAACACAGAGGAGAGAGGATCTTGCTATGGTAAGACGTGCTCTCGCACGGTCCGAGACAATTATTGATTTTCTGGAGTGTTTCATACTTTATACTTTACTGTGTATGACTTTCGTTATGTTTTATGCCAACTGGGTTGAGCATTGCTGTAATTTGTAACCCAAAACACGTAGTTTGGAGACTTTGTTAGTGAAGCTAACCTAGCTTGAATGTTGTTTTCATTTTACGTGTTCAGACTCCGATTGTCCCGACCGAGACTGACTCTAACCCATGCCGATGCTGTGTTGTCTGCTGTGTTGCAGGTAATGTGCTATATATTTTTATGTTAATTTCAAGAGGGTTTTATTGAAAACAATGCCTGTGTGAACTGTTTTTCTTTATATATTCAGTTAAATGGCTCATTCATTTACTAGCTTTGGATTTAGTGTGTATGCCACATCTGAATTGTGTTATTTACCTCATGGTGAATGTTGAATGTGTTCTTCAGTTTAAAGCCATATAATGGATTATGTGGGGGTTTAATGTATGTTTATAGACCAAAATACACTATACGATCACTGTAATATATATTTATTTTTTTGTTTCTGTTTTATATAACCAGAATTGGTTTTTTTTTGTTTTGTTGCTAAACTGAGCACAGAGGAGAGAGGATCTTGCTATGACTCCGATTGTCCCGACCGAGACTGACTCTAACCCATGCCGATGCTGTGTTGTCTGCTGTGTTGCAGGAGAATAAACCCCTTGTAATCCACCTGACTGTCGTCTGTCATGTATGAAGCCACGGTAGTGTGGAGCTGCATTAACAGAGAAAAGTGACCCGTCACACATGTCCTCGTCAAGTGTTCTACATCAGAGTCAAAGTTGGTATTCTTGTTTTTCTTTCCTCCTCTTAAGAAGAGTGATTTTGTGTTGTAGTTTTTTCCAAAGCAGTATTAAGCTAGTCTTGATTTATAGCCTTTTGTTTCCCTCTGTTGGAGTGGTTTTTTTGTTCATAGTTTTTTTATTTTTGTTTCCTAGAAATAGAGTAGACTAATTTTTGTAATCTCTGAACCTCCCATGTGTGGAGCGCCTTTTGTTGTTTAAATTTTCATAGCTAAGAATCCTCGTCAGAGTAGATCAGTTTTGTCAGCCTCTTTTGTTTCCTCTTCGGAGTGATTTTCTGTTTTTCTTTTTGCTTGTTCTCCCTGTCATTTACCCAGAGAAGTTAGAGTTTATAGCTGGTTTGTTTATCACTCGTTCTTAAGAGCCGTGAAGCAATTCATAGAAATAAAACCTGCTTGATCTGCATATTCCTCTGCATCTGAGTCCTCCTTTTAGTCCAGGCCTGACAGTATACTCTGGCCAGTATGGACTCAGCAGAGGCAGAACAGCTGACAGGGCTCTTGTAAGCTCAGGAAGCCCGCATCTCCCGGCAGGAAGAGTTCCAGACGGCGATGGCTGCGCATATGGGTCAACTCACGTCCCAACTACACGAGCTGATTTTGCAACTTCCTCGACCCACCACCCCGGCTCCCGTAACCGCTCCGCCCACGCCCCATGTCGGAGCAGGAAGTAAGTTGGCTCCACCAGCGCAGTATTCAGGTGAACCAGGACTATGCAAGACATTTCTCATAGACTGCTCAATTCACTTCGAATTAACCCCCCATGCTTTCCCTACTGATCGGTCGAAGATCGCATTCATGATCTCGCACCTGACTGGGCGAGCCAAAGCTTGGGCATCGGCGGAGTGGGGCCGGTGTTCTCCGATCTGCAGCTCCCTCACAGATTTCCAGGCGGCATTAAAACGGACCTCTGATCCCGTGACGGACGACCGGGAGAAAGCACAGGAGCTGAGTGGGCTGAGACAAGGCAGCGACTCCGTGTGTGATTACGCCATCCGTTTCCGCACTCTTTCGGCAGAAAGCGGGTGGAACTCCACGGCTCTCTATGATGTGTTTTTAAAGATCCAAGATCTCCTGGTTCCTCTAGATTTACCCGCAGGCTTGGAAGATCTTATCGCTCTCGCTATCCGGACGGACAACCGACTCAGACAGCTCAGACGACACCGGAGCGACCGGACTGCGATGACCGGAGGAGCCCCGCCCTCGCAAACACAGAGCTGGCCAGCTCTCCACCGCTCCCCGTCGGAGCCGCGTAATCACCCCCCTGCGGAGGAAGAGGGGGACCCCATGCAGCTGGGCAGAGCCAGACTGACACCAGAGGAGCGACGGAGACGACAATTGGAGGGAAGGTGCTTCTACTGCGGGGAGGCGGGTCACCTCGTCACAGCCTGCCCAGCCAAGCGACCCAAGACGGTGAGTCAAATCACAGCTTCAGGCCCCGTCACACGCACTCTCACCAAAGTCAAGTTATTGCATCACACTGTCACCAATCTTGGGGCACTCATAGACTCAGGAGCAGATGAGAGTTTGATGGACTGGGGTTTAGCCGAAGAACTGGACATAAGATCGGAACTGTTAGCTAAGCCCATCAGGGCCCGGGCTCTAGATGGGAAAGAACTGTTCTCCATCACCCATATCACTGAACCACTCCACATGCAGATTAAGGACCACAAGGAGCATATTCGCTTCTACTTATTCAAAGCATCCACTCACACTCTGATATTGGGACAACCGTGGCTTTTTCGCCACAACCCCCAGATAAACTGGAGGTCTGGAGAAATCCAAGGATGGGGGGAGGATTGTATTAAAGACTGTTTTTTTTTTGTCCAGCCCAGAGCAATGAGGTAGCAGAAGTTAACCTGTTTTCTGTCAACCCTGCCACAGAAGCCGAGTATCCGGACCTAAACTCGGTGCCTTCCTGCTACCACCAGCTCCGTGAGGTGTTTAGTAAGACCAAAGCCATGTCTCTTCCCCCACACCGCCCATACGACTGCGCCATTGACCTTCTTCCAGGTTCCACCATACCTAAGGGCCGCCTGTACTCTGTCTCCGGACCGGAGAGAGGCCATGAGAGAATACCTCACTACCTCTATAAAGGCGGGTCTAATCCGTCCCTTGTCATCGCCAGCAGGCGCCGGATTCTTTTTTGTGGACAAAAAAGATGGGTCCCTAAGACCGTGCATAGACTATAGTCCTCTTAATGACATTACAATAAAGAACCGCTACCCTCTCCCTCTCATGACTTCTGTTTTTGACCAACTCCAGCAGGCTAAGGTGTTCACCAAGTTAGATCTCCGTAATGCCTATCACCTGATTCGCATAAGAGAGGGGGACGAGTGGAAGACCGGATTTAACACCCCTAGCGGTCACTATGAGTATCTGGTCATGCCATTTGGACTCACCAACGCCCCTGCCGTCTTCCAAGCCATGATTAATGATGTATTGAGAGATTTCCTTGACCTTTTTGTCTACGTGTATTTAGACAACATCTTAATTTACTCCCCAGACATTGACACACACCAAGACCACGTGACCAGAGTTCTGAAAAGACTGTTAGAGAACAATCTGTATGTCAAAGCAGAGAAAAGTGTGTTTCATGCCGACACCGTCTCCTTCCTGGGCTTCATTGTAGCCCCTGGAAGCGTACAGATGGACCCGGCTAAAATTAGCGCTGTAGCTGAGTGGCCTACACCAGATAGCCGCAAGAAGGTTCAGCAGTTCTTGGGATTTGCTAACTTTTACAGGCGGTTTATCAGAGGCTTTAGCGCAATAGCTGCTCCCCTCCATGCTCTTACCTCCACCCAGGTGCAGTTCCGCTGGTCGCCAGAGGCAGAGAGGGCTTTCCAGGACCTCAAGAAGCGTTTCACTTCGGCTCCCATCCTCACCATGCCTGATCCACAACGCCAGTTTGTGGTAGAAGTGGACGCCTCCAATGAAGGGGTTGGAGCCATCCTCTCTCAACGCTCGGAACAGGATGGTAAGATGCACCCCTGCGCCTTCCTGTCACGTCGACTGTCCAAGGCTGAACGAAACTATGATGTCGGTAATCGGGAGCTGTTGGAGACATTGGCTGGAGGGGGCCAACCATCCATTCATAGTCTGGACGGACCATAAGAACTTAGAGTATATCAAAAAAGCTAAGAGGCTCAATTCTCGCCAGGCCAGGTGGGCGCTGTTCTTTAACCGCTTTTCCTTTTCCCTCTCTTACAGGCCGGGGTCCCGGAACGTCAAGCCAGACGTCCTCTCTCGACTATTCGACCCCGAGCCTGTTGCCAAGAAACCTGAGACCATCCTCCCACTAACCCGTGTGGTTGGAGTGGTGACTTGGCAGATAGAAGATGAGGTGAAGCAGGCTAATGGTGGAGACCCGTCACCTAGTGGGTGCCCAGATAATCGCTTGTTTGTCCCCGTTGAGTTGCGCCCACAGGTGATCCACTGGGCTCACACCTCACTGCTTTCATGCCATCCGGGAGTTCGGAGGACGATGTTCGCCATCTCTCGGCGGTTCTGGTGGCCATCCATGGAGCCGGAGGTTCGGGAGTACGTGGAGGCATGTTCGGTCTGTGCTCGAAACAAGACGTCCTCCGGGACCCGCATGGGCCTACTGCAGCCACTCCCTATCCCCTCCAGACCGTGGTCCGACATATCCATGGACTTCGTCACGGGGCTCCCGGTATCCCAAGGTAATACCACGGTCCTCACAGTGGTGGACCGGTTTTCCAAGATGGTCAGATTCATTGCCCTGCCTAAGCTGCCCTCCGCCAAGGAGATGGCAGAAATCATGATGACCAGTGTTTTCAGGGTTCATGGATTCCCTAAGGACATCGTCTCTGACCGGGGGCCCCAGTTCGTGTCCCGGTTCTGGAGGGAGTTTTGCGGGCTCATTGGAGCGAAGGCCAGCCTGACCTCGGGGTACCACCCGGAGGCTAACGGCCAGACCGAACGCCTAAACCAACAACTGGAAACCGGCCTCCGGTGCCTGGTCTCCCAGAACCCCTCAACATGGAGCAAACACCTGGTCTGGGTTGAGTATGCGCATAATTCATTGCCAACATCTGCCACAGGTTTCTCTCCCTTTAAATGTGCTTATGGTTTTCAACCCCCAGTCTTTCCAGACAATGAGTTGGAGGTATCGGTCCCCTCCGCCCATGCCATGGTCCGACGTTGCTGCCGCATCTGGGCAGCAGCTCGCCAGGTGCTGATCCGACAGGGAGATCGGGTCAAGAAGGCGGCAGACCGAAAGAGACGGCCGGCTCCCGCATATCAGCCCGGACAGAGAGTGTGGCTATCAGCCAAGGACTTGCACCTGAAAGTTCACTCCAAGAAGCTGGCACCAAGGTTCGTGGGTCCGTTTCCTGTCACCAGAGTCATTGGCCCCGCAGCAGTACGCCTCCGTCTGCCTCGGTCCCTCCGCGTACACCCGACCTTCCATGTCAGCCAGGTGAAACCATTCAAGGAGAGTCCTATGGTTCCAGCCGCCACGCCCCCCCCGCCACCCGAGGTAGTCGATGGGGGCCCGGTGTACAAGGTTAAGCAGTTGTTGGCGGTACGCAACCGGGGCCGGGGCAGACAGTACTTAGTGGACTGGGTAGGTTACGGACTGGAGGAGAGACAGTGGGTCCCCTCTCGACACATCATGGACCCCACCCTCATTGATGACTTTCATAGAGACCATCCTGAACAGTCTGGGCCGTCAGGAGTCGGCCCTAGAGGGAGGGGTACTGTCACACCGCGGTGAGGGGTGTCTCGTCTTGGGTTTTTTGTCTTGTGAATTTCATGTTTTATTTTGAAAAGTAACTCTCCTCTCGTTTCAGGTCACTTGCCCTTCCTCTTGTGTCACTGGTCTGACGTCTCCCCTGATCCCTGATTGTTTTCACCTGGTCCCCAATTATCCTCTTGTGCTTAAAGTCTGCGTCTGCCTGTTGTCTTGTGCCAGAGTATCATGTTCGTTCGTGTGTCTCCAGCTCCCATGTTCCATGTCCTCGTCAAGTGTTCTACATCAGAGTCAAAGTTGGTATTCTTGTTTTTCTTTCCTCCTCTTAAGAAGAGTGATTTTGTGTTGTAGTTTTTTCCAAAGCAGTATTAAGCTAGTCTTGATTTATAGCCTTTTGTTTCCCTCTGTTGGAGTGGTTTTTTTGTTCATAGTTTTTTATTTTTGTTTCCTAGAAATAGAGTAGACTAATTTTTGTAATCTCTGAACCTCCCATGTGTGGAGCGCCTTTTGTTGTTTAAATTTTCATAGCTAAGAATCCTCGTCAGAGTAGATCAGTTTTGTCAGCCTCTTTTGTTTCCTCTTCGGAGTGATTTTCTGTTTTTCTTTTTGCTTGTTCTCCCTGTCATTTACCCAGAGAAGTTAGAGTTTATAGCTGGTTTGTTTATCACTCGTTCTTAAGAGCCGTGAAGCAATTCATAGAAATAAAACCTGCTTGATCTGCATATTCCTCTGCATCTGAGTCCTCCTTTTAGTCCAGGCCTGACAGATACAAACAAGTGGCTAAATAAGACTACAGAAGTTGTCGGGGATAATAAGCATCATTACACCGAACACGGAGACAATCTACTCACTTGTCCGTCTTTACAGGGGTGGGCATCAGTTGCAAACTATTCTAACTTTACAACTTGTAGATTGATCAGTTTAAAAGTAAAGTGTGTATACTGTAGCGTATAAAGATGTTTAGTGCTGGTGACGTTGAAGTCATGCGACCGCAGTGTAGTTCGTTTATATCCTAACATTAGCTTTGTACTGCTGGTGATGGCAATTTTGCTTTAAAAATCACAAAAGTAAAGGCTATCTTGCTGAACAAAAAGTGTAAATATCACAACCTTGTGTCGATCACAGAGCTTATACTCAGCAATAATCCCAAATCCAATTGGAAAAATCCCACAGGCTTCTTGTCGAGGGCGCCAGGGCGATGCTTACGTCCAGGTTATTCTACAAAAAGACAAGGTAAACGTCACAATTTGGTTTGGTTTCGCAGCAAAACTACTTGGTTAAGTTTCAGAAAACATTATGTTGCATATGTACGTAATGTAAGTTAAATACATCCTTTAATTTACAGATTTAAGTTTAAACAAGTCAACGTTGACTTGCGGTCTCCCACAGGGCACGGACTCTGCTCTCCTGGCTGAAAGTCCTGTTCTTGTTTAATCTATCCATCAACCCCAACCTGTGACCTGCATGGCCTTGTTTTCCATAGAACCTAATGTGATGATGTGATTGAAGTGTCATCAGCATACAAAACTGGAGTGTAAGCAGTTAAAAAGTTGTGTTATTTGTACAGTGATAGAAGCGACCGTGTTGTTGAAACTGAGTTGGAGAAGCTGGAGAAAGATAGCGATGACTTGCAAGTAGCGGGAAACCTAATGTAGCAATTGTAAGCACACCTGTAGGAATGTATTTACAGTTTCATTAGTTCTCATTCCTGTGATTTATTGAGCCGCCTTTGTCCTGAGCTCAGCATTCCTGATGCTCGCTGCCTGCAGGACATTCTGCAGATGCCATCACAGCCTTCTAACCAAAATCACTTTTAAAAAAGTATGCTGAGCGAGAGACAGTGAAACAGGAAGTACATAAAAGTACAGTAGCCAGTCTTATGAAAGTGTCTCCTCAGCAGTTTTATGTAAGCTCCTGAGCACTCACTGAGGTTTTTTTTTTTCTGTGTTGTTTCTTTTGTTTGTTTAGCCTCCTTCGGGCCTCCTCCCTCCTCCTCCAGCCATTCCTCCCCAGCCATAATACAAGCCTGTTTACCCTTCAGAGGAGTGGAAGATGTTCTGAAGTCTAATTTTCAGATTCCAGCGCAAACAATATGGTGCCTGTGAAGATTTGTTGTTTTTTTTTTATTTAGAGAAATGATTCTCTGCCTCTTCTCTCTCTGATTTTCTCTCCACCATGATGTTGCACTTATGGTGTCTGTTACAAAACACAGAGCTGATGAATGATTGATGAGGCCCTGACCAGTGAGACATAAAATCTCATTCTCACTGGCACAGCATGAACTAACACAGGCAAACTAAAGGAAAGAAAACCAACGGAGCACATTTCGAAATGTCTCTCAGAGCAATTAATACCAGAGAGCATCCCGGGCAAGCCATGTCTAGACAAACATGCTGGACATGACACACTGGCAGCAGATTGGAGCTTCGTTTATATAAACAGGAGGCAGAGATTATCTCAGTTGTTGAGGTTTAATTGTATACATAAGGAAATGATTCCCCATTAGTAGGACAAAGACAGACTGTTTAAGATTAGAGAAGTCAAAGGTTTGGATAGTCTCTTACGGTTGACTGTAGACGAGACACAAATCCTGGTCGTGTCAGTTGAGGGTATCAAAAAAATGGTGAATACCTAGAAGTTTATAGAACCTAATTCAAATCTGGTCCTCAGACATTTTAAATGTGTGCATGGAACCGAATGAGAGCATCACTGACTTTAGCCTCAGGCAATAATGTGTGCAGCGTGACTGTTCTGGACATCTGCACTGTGTTTTTATGTATCACATCTCATGGGCTGCTTTCATCCTGTATTGAGATTTAAAGCAACAGTCTGTAATTATCTAACCTTAAAACAACAACTTTAAAAGCATTTTAATAGTACAGTGACCTGTAATACAGTGTCTCTGTCACTTATTTCTACGCTATGTAACTTCAGTAAGAGGGTAGGATCCCAGTGCGTAACACTTAACGGCAGTACATCACACAAACTGAATCATATTTTATGGAAATAATGTTTTCTGGTTTCCCCTCTGTCTCAACTCTCTGTAATTTACAGAGTTTCCTGAAAGCAACCTGCAACTGCTGTGTACTGCGGCTAGAAGTTAGCTCTGCTAGCTGACTCTGTTAACTGTTTACAACGCTATCACAGTAGTTCTGGACCCCTTGGAGGAAGAGGTTTCCTCGGGGGCCAGGGCTGGAATGGGCACCAGAACCGGTGCCAGATGAACAGGCAGCTTTTGATAGAGGTAAAGAGATGGAAGAGGACATTGACAGAGGATGCTAAGAGGAGAAAAAGAGTCGCTGGCAACAGTTTAGCTAAATAAAACGCAGCGCGACAGATGCCTAGCTGGACAGGTTGGTGTTGAATTTAAGTAATATTAGCCAGCTTGCGAAGTTATAGTCTTGTGCTGCATTTGCATGATGTGGTGATGATGATAACATGGTAGCATGTTACATCCAGGTGTTGATGTCTCTGGTTCAGGTTATGTTAGCTTCATGTTTGACCACATGAATATCCCATAATTTCATATATTCCACATGTTAACAAAGGTTGTAAAGTGTAGTATCACGTGTTGTCTTTTGTGAAGCAGGTATGTTGTCCCAAACAAGTTAGAACGTTAGTTGTCGAGGCCTGCATGTTACACTCCCAAGCTTCGAAGCTAGCAAACTGACACTAGCAAGTTGACACGACTGGCTTAACGTTAGCAGATGTATATGCTTGGTTCACATTAAGATTTACATTTTGCTAAACCACAGTGGAATTAATAGCAGGCTTCAAGTGTCTCGTTTGGACGGTAATGCTCCCAACTTAATTTGTCTTGCAGTTCACGTTTACTGCATTGTGTTTTACCTTCTGCTGATTTATTTGTGCGTCCGCAGATCTATTGTTTTTTTTTTCCCTTACCAAACCCTTTTTGTGTTGAAGCCATAATGATCTCACTAAGTGGCTGTCGGGTGGAGACAGCATCCCTGGGACTCTGTGAATCTGCACACGTCAATCAATGACAGGGATGTATTGTTTGTATTTTGACAGACAGACTAGACGCACAATTGGGGGAGAATATCATGCATTTTTTTTAATATCCCATAGCACTTGTGTCCCGACTCGTCTCGTCAATGAAAAAATAACAAAACAAGCACATTTCATCAAAGTTTTTGTTATCGAAGATGTACTTTTATCTTCTTTGTCTTGTTTTGTCATGTAAAAAAATCATTTTTCATCATCTTTCATTAATGAACTTAACACTGATCCTTCACATGTGTGTTCATGCAGGCCCCAGTGAATTTGCCTTTTTCTGTGTGTGTATAATAACCAGACTGCACGTCTGTTAAACTGTAACAGATACTGGTGAACGCTGAAAACAGCCAGATTGCCCTCATAATCAAAGGCTTGCCAGAGGGATCATCTGTTGGACTGTGATCTTCTTTCCCTGCTTCCTCTGGAACACAGTTGCGGGTAAAATAGCCGTATTTAAAGTGGCACAGTTACGTAAAGCACAAGATTATTAATGTGTGCTTAAATCAGTCTTTAATTCCTTTTCCGTTCTTGATTTATGCCTCGCTTTCTTATTTGTTTGCTTGCTTTCATGTGTCAGTATCAAGCCCTTGAAATACTGCACCCTTGTACATTTGAGTGTGTGTTTATAAGGCAGGAGCAGCGTGCTGCAGCAGATGGAGACAGACGAGCTGAGAAATCTAATATTGAAAGTATCTTTTGTTCTCTTTTCTAGTTTTCCCTTAGCTTTTATTTCTTCTCTGTGTTGGATGCCAACAGAGAATAGAGGCATTACTGTGTTGTCATTCTTCTTCTGGTCTCTGACACACACAGACACACACACACACACATACACATACACTTCATCCTGCTCTAAAGGACTGAATAGAAACCATTGAAATTCAGAAAACAAAGGCTGAAAAAGCTTGGCTGACAAGAACCACAATCACCATCCTCTCCGCACAACACAAATGGAAACCAGATGCTGAATGTATATGGTATAATAATGACAGGATCTCTGTATGAAAAACAGAAAGAAAAAAACAGTGTGTTGCCGTTATGGCAGCCATTCAGGATGTAATTTACTGCTTTATTTTTAATGACTGGAATAGCTCAGCTTGTGCGCTGTTGCAACTGAGCCCAATTTCTGTTTAGAACAAGGAGGTGATGACTTTGTAATCAGCCCCAGTCAGCACTTTCATTAGAGCTGGATGTTTATGTATTGATTTCATTCAATGTTCTGCAAAGATCCAACAATATAAGGCACTCGGTGTAAGAAGGAAGTTTGTTCTGTGGGTGGCTCTAGAGGAACAGTTATGTGGTTGGTGAAATGAACAGGGTTTATCCCTGTGGCAGCACATAGGTATGTGCTCAGCAAATGTCTTTATAATTAAAATGAACTCGTTGCCGTGAGGATGGCACAAGAGCAGAGCTGAGAGTGTCAAAGGCGCTCAGTGAGTTTCATGGCAATCTGCCCATTAGAGTTTGATGTTTCTTGTACACGAGTGGAACACTAGGGGAAATGTCAAGTGTGATCAGAAACATTCACATTCAACAGCAACCAACAGTGAAGTCCTGTCATTATTTCTGCCTTGCCTTGAACCTAAGTGATTTTCAATGGGAAAATTGTCCTCTGGAAACCATGACTGCTCATACCCAATTACACACTTTTAATGATATTGCTCTGGACTGTACTGTAAGTAAGTATGTACTGTACCTGGGTACAATTTAGAGACCCTAGTCATTTTATGCTACTTCTCAGTGCTTAATTTGTAAATCAAAATGCCAAATCAAACAGACAGGGTGCTGCTCCAGAGGGTTTGGGGAATGAAAAAGTCATGGAAAACTTAAAAACCCCACAGTCCTGCAGCACATTGTACAACGCCGGGGGGCCAGCAGTTAACAACACTGAACGTGCTGTTACAAACTTATTTATTGACATTTATTAATCAGAGCATTCACAAGAAACACTTAAAATCAGCAGGGACAGGTTCGTAAAAGCTGATTAACGTTACTGTATTCTCTCCTCTTTTTCTGTCTCACATCTTGACTGTCCGTTCACCTCCCTACAGTGGGGGGAAATGGAATTAGGGTCGAAGAGCTAACGACCACAAAAACATTAACCATACTGATTTCATCATTTCACAGCACAAACACTCTCTTGGGTTTACAGTGATCCCTCCCTCAACTTCAGTGGATCATAAAAGGCATTTAATATAGCACAAAATGTATTTGATTGTGACCAAGGAGGTGCCAGATCCTGTCAAACCTGGGAGGTCCACAAATTACACAGAAATGAAGCCCTGCTCCTTCTACAGCAGCACATTCCCAAGGCAAATAATGAACTTTATAGTCACTTTGCAGATTAGATTCTCCTGTCAAAACACAGTATGATCAATTTATAAAGCTTACCGGAAATCCAACCAGGAAGACTGTATTAATCCATCCATCCATTATCTATGACCGCTTATCCTTTAAAAGGTCGCGGGGGGCAGGAGCTGGTGCCAGCTGACAATGGGCGAGCAGCAGGATACATCCTGGACAGGTCAGCTGTCAATCGCAGGTAGGGTTGCCAACTTCCAAGCAGAAAAATGAAGGACACCAAAATTGTTTTAATAAAGTATTAAGATTAATATTAAGATTCATAAGTCTGAAGTACTTTATTAACAATGTTTTTAGAAATAATCTATATAGATAATATGTAACAACACGACTTCAGCAGATGCTTTCTACTAGCTTTTTAACTTACAACTTCAAATTTACTGATTAACTTAACATTAAACAAATGCTTTGACACTTTCAAAAAAATATTTTTTAAATAAATGTAGTGCAGGAGAACAGAAGGAGAGAAGGAATAGAAGGAATAATCATAGAAAATAATCTCAGAATGTTGATGCTCCTCGTGCACACATGACTTTTCATGTCAATATTTTCATATTTTTTATGTTTCCTGTTTCAACACAAATGAAAATCTGTTCATCACAAAGGCTTTTTTTCATGTCTGTGTGGAGCAGTAGACCATGGTTAAGCAGTCAACAGACTTCTCCTCACTGTGTGTTACTTCTTTCTCCATGTGTATTTCTTGTCACTTCTTGCAGCACTGAGTAGCTGTTTGTCTTTCAAAATACTGCAGTTAAACTGGACTGTTCAAAGTTGAGAGTGATCAAGAGCTCACTCCTTATGAAATCCACCCGTTCCTGCTGTCACTCCAATATGTTGGCCATTCTGGAAAAGATCCTTTCCACATATCCGATGGATGCCGGGATGATCAGGATGTGGCTGATGATGGCCAGCATGTTGGGCAGGTCAGCTCCTTGAAAGAGAGCCACCCAGCTGGCAGCAACATCTTTGGACTACCATTCATCTTCTGCATCCTCACTGAGCTCCTTCAGAACGGTATCTGCAGTGGTGCATTCATCATATAGTTTATCCATGTTCACTTTATCTAGGAAGTTGAGCTTATTAGTGATCTTCTCAACATCGCTGAAGGGAATCATGCCATGGTGCAGAGAGAGAGGTTGCAGGGAGGACAGCCAGATGTTTCTCAAAAAATTGAGAAATGAAATCTGTCCTTGCCTTGTTTTCATCATGTGGGAGGAGACCCAGCAGTTTCATTGCAGCATCTCTGGACTGATAACGCAGTTAAGGAGCCACAGAACTGGTCATCTCTTCTGTGTGTGAGTTTTTGCTTGAAGGTATCCATGAAGGAATATCACTCAACTCAGGCTGTTGAATCACTCTCCAGCTTCTTCACAACTTCCTCAAAGAGGAGGAGGATGTTGTTACAGAACAGGAGGTAAACCTCCACATCATCTTCCTCAGTGGAGTCTTCACTGAGCTTTAACAAAGCTCCGATCTGTCGTGCACACTCATCCCCCAGGCTTATGAAGTAAGACCAGAGAGCAGTCCAGGTTTGTGTTAGAAGGGTGATGGCTTCACTGAGGGAGAGCCAGCTTGTTGTGACATGTCGGAGAATCTTCCAGAACTCCACATCACAAATTGGCAAAGGTCTTTGAGGGATTCTCTTCGTGTGGCAGATGAGGAGAAGAAGACATAGATCTTCAGCACAATGTTTTCCACATCTACAGTGAGCTGGTCAAGAGCCTGCTTTACTGTGTTGTGCATAATAAGGCTGCCTTCAAGTTGGGGTTGACATGGTGACCCGGTGCAGTCAATACAACTTGGAGCACAATGCTCTAAAGACAAAGATGGTTGTGGTCTCCATCTACTTTCTTGGCACCATCATCAGGACCTCAAGTGGGAGCTAAGAAAGCATGGCAGAGGATGCACTTCTTGTGACAGCTGAAGAAGTTAAACCTGCCAAAGACAATGATGGTGCAGTTCTACACCGCCATCCTCACCTTGTCCTCCACCATATGATACACTGCTGCCACTGCCAAGGACAAAAACAGACTGCAGTGTATCTGCAATTTACTTTGTTTGTGAAAATATACTTGGCAATAAACACAATTCTGACTCTGACTGAGACGATAATGACGACAGCATTCAAATTGCACCCCTAGTCCCCAGATCATAATAAAATAAAATGTTTATGCTTATTATTTTTTATATCCGTGGACGAAATAATATGATGTAGGTAATCAGAAAACATAAGCTACATTTGAAAGGGCACCATCCAGCTTCAACAAACACGTCAACAACCCAAACCTTCACATCTTTCCTCACGCAATCATGTGTGTCACAGCAGTTTGGCCAAACACTGAATAAAAATCAACCTGGGAGGCCCTCTGCTGTAAACCAAAGAAGTCAACAATTAACCTGAAGCACAGAGTAGAGTCCAAATCCTGCAGGGGATTTATGGGCACGGCGGGACATTGGCGACACACTCTGTGAGAGCATGGGGCCAAATGATACGACCATAACCCTGCACACGCACACACATAATGTAATAGGCTTCCACATATCCCAGCTTGTTTTGCCACACACCTAGCTCATGTGTTGTGAGGATTTAGGTGCAATAACATTGTTGGGGATAATGGTGTGTACATCCAGACAGGAGCCAAGTTACTGCACCGCAGTGCAGGAGATTGTGGGGCAGATAACTAAATTGTCAGGCATGTTGATGCATAATGTTACATTGAGCAATTCCAAAACTGTAGATCAGCATAATCCATGTCAACTGCAGAGTACACACTGTATATATAATACATTTTTAGTGCATTGAATGATTCTCACAGTATACTTTTGGCAGATCCTCCCACATGCCTGTATGTGCTATAAACCACTTGCAAAATAAAGACTTGACACTAATCATAAATGAGTTTACTGTGGAGTTTTACAGTAGACCCCGGAGTCTCCTCCAGCTGCAGTAAAACTTATGATAATGGACCCAAAGCCGCAGAGCTCCTGTGTAAAATGCTCCTCAGTGCTGCTGCCTTTTTACTGTCTCATTCATCTTAATCTGCTGAGCAACATTCCCATATTCAGCGTCCGCATGCTTTTAATGAGGAGTTGACACTTTTTTACACACGCACATTACACACTGCCTCAGTTAAATAGAACTGTAAATACAGCGAGGCCCTTATTTAAAGACTGTACACAGAACATGAGGGCGGGACACATACTAATGAAATACATACACACACATATCTAAAACTGCAGGCCCGAAATATTTCCAAATCCATTACAATATGTGATTTCAGGTTGGTGTTTTGATTAAATTGTGTGCACTGTTATTAACTTTACATAGAGCAGTTCACTCTCTTATTCACCCTGCTTTAGTTCTCTAGCAGTATGACATAAATTAAAGCTAATTCAGCCTAAAATATTAGCTTAAGATCCATCTCTCAAATTATATATATCTGTGGAAGAAGTATTCAGATCCTTTACTTAAGTAAAAGTTACTAATACCACACTGTAAAATACATATAATAAGGAAAAGGTACTTAAAAAGAGACTATTAGAGGTAAAAGTACTCAATCTAGAAACATGTGCTGTTTGACTGTAATACTAGTATATATTATATCAATAACCCAACCAAAAACCCTGACATAATATATCTTCACAATCTTCACAATTACAAAGCAGGAATTGCAATGTTTTTTCATAGTTGTCGATTCATTTTCTGTCAAACTCAAATTGATAAACTGACTCACCATTTTAGCTGCACTTGTACATTTTCATACATTTTTGTGCAAAATTATAAATTCGAAAAAAGTAACAGAAGCTGTCAAAAAAAAAAAAAACTGCATAAAAAGTGTAATATGTCCCTCTGAAATATAATGGAGTCAAAGAAGAAAGTGCCATGTGATTAAAATACTCATTACAAGGAGCCGACCTCAAATGTATGCAGTAAAAAGTACACTACTTGAGTAAATGTATCAGATTACACAGCATGATTTGACTTTTACAATTTCAAACCGGGGATGGGTGACTGGGTCAAACAATCGCAGAACTCCAGGCCGCTGTTTGTGTCCCGTGTGAAACCAAAATTAGATGGTGAGTTATTCTAACCTTCTAATGCAGTTAAGCCACGCCACATAAATTACTGCTGTTACGTATGTGACATAGGTACGTTCATGATTTTGGTTACATAAGTAACATGGTTATTTTAAGCCAAACCACGATTTTTTTTTGTACCTCACCAATTAGTTCAGTTTTGTAGAATGGTGAGGTGAGAGGAAATGTTAGAAATTAGTAACATCAGATGGTATTAAATCCACAAAGATGAAAAGAGATTAAAGTGAGATAAAGTGATATCAACCAAAGACAACATACATGGATACATTAAGACACGGTTACATGGATTGAAACACTGTTGGAAGTGGTCTGAAAAGTGATGAAAGCATACACAGACTCTCAACATGTAATTTCCTGTCCCGTATTTAAATATGATTAATATGTTCTGTGTGTGTTGGCAGGCTTCTATATGGAAATGTGAATGAGTTTTCTTTGTTTCATCAGTAACTGGCTCTATCTCCCTGTGGCCTGGCCCGAGTCCTGCTCTGTTTCTGGCTGCGTGACAATGTCACTGACCTGGTGGAAACATTTCTAGACCTGCCAGCTGGATCACACACACACACACACACTCACACACACACACTCACACACACACACACACACACACACACACACACACACACACACACACACACACATGCACACACACAGTGTAGCTATAATAGACGGTAGTTATAAATGCACCAGCACACTCTCTCACACACATATGCATACACACAGATCACATTTTATCAGATGACTGTCAGTATCTTGGCCAGCGCTCTGTCAGGTCATCATCACCTAGCTGACACTGACACACACTCTCTCACACACACAAACACACACACAAACAAACACACACTCACACATATTGTATATCAATAGCTCAACACCAGGAATAGAGCCCTTGTGTTTGATGTGAGCCAATTATATAATTATATCAAATGAAAATAGAAATGTCAACATTTTATAATCTGGCAAATTATTTTTACTTACAGGATTAGAAGTATCATGCCAAGTACATATGTTTTCTGAGAACTGTATCTGCAAATATGACTTAAAGGATCATACTACTTGCTTTTTACTTGTTATACTGCTTTACTGAAAGGTAGAAAAAAGTAGTTGAAAAGCACTTGAGTTGGCTCAACCTTTCAAAAAAACTAAACCCTTAACAAAAAACGTTTCCAAGAAATAATGGAGGACGGGGAGGCCGGAGCCGTCCAGCGCACAGTGGAGTCCATTAATTCCTGATTAGGGATCCCTCGAAGGGCTTTATCCTGCTTATACCATGGTTACTTACCAAAGGAAAAAAATATGACTATTAATTTATATCTGCATGTGTTTTGCAATTAAAATCTAAAGGTTTGACAAACAGCTGGAACGATTATTGGAATGGAATGCCATTTTAGTCAATATTAAATAAACAAATAAATACATAAATAAATCAAAATGCTTCAATATGTCTGTGAAATCAATTCTGAAATAAATAAAAGGGACAATAAACATATACTAAACTTAAACATGACGTTATGAGATATGATATTATGAGTCAACACAGTTTAATAAATAAATGTTTTCATATTTCGAAGGACAACTTTTATTTATTTTAGTGGACTTTTATTTCATTATGACACAATTATTTATTTCAAGAGGCTTTTATTTCAAAGCAATATTTATTTATGTATTAAATATGAACTAAAATGCCATTCCATACATTGTAATCCGATAAGGTTCTTATCCAAAGGAAACATTCACTACTCCAGTACATTGGACAAACCTTAGATTGACTTGGCAACGAGAGATAACCTAGTCCACTCAGCTCACAGGACCCTTTAGCACAGCTATTAACCACAATGATAATGTTATGCTAGCAAGACTCAAAATCATTAACATGGCGTACAGTTGACAAACAGTAAATATAGTTTGGAGATTTGAAGATACAGGCTGACACTATGTAGCAGTGCATTAATTTAAAATGGTGAACAGACAGCTTCAGTATTCACACGGTGGCCATTTTCCTCTGACGTACTCAGGGTGGGAAGCTCAAATGTTTTACTGCTGTCCACCAGGTTGCCAGATACAGGGAATCTGACAAATTGTTATCATTTCAGTGCTTCATGATTGATCAGCAACTGACAAGATGATGGATAGTGAAAATCTGGAGTGATATCGTGCCATATTTCCAGGTAAAACATCATATTTGATAACCCTTTAGCTAATGTTAGCATTCAGCCTTTCTTAGCTACTGTTACTGTTTGATTACATCAAGTGCTTTTCACTTCCAGACCATGCTATAATTCGTTTTAATGTATGCCTTTGTCATGAGAAACCAAGGCAATGGAAATAATCCTGGTACTGAAGCCAATAAATTCCAATAGTGATATTTATACAACATAAAAACATAAGCGCTAAAATAAAAAAATATTTAATGTTATCTCATTCCTGGCACACTTAACTTTGGATAGGCAAACCATCCAGGTCTGCTCCATGTGGCCAAGAGGAAAAAGGATGTCTGGAAAACAGATGAATAGATGGTTAGATTCACAATATCCTGAACGGAAATAGTCTGATCTTACACAAGTTATTTTGCTTAAAGGAATCTATTCTGAGTAGTGTCACCCATAGGGTTGGAGTGAAGGGTGTGGGTTAGGAAATAACTCGATGGACTGATTTCCTCACGGAGTCACTTTAAATCTCACTGCCGCCCAGTAAACATGGCAGCATTTACTTACCTGCCACAGCTACTGTGTGCTTTGTGTGAGTGTGCCTGGATTTTTACATTCGTCTATGCCTCGTCAGTATATTTAGATCACTACTGTATGTGTATGTGTTCAGCCAGTGTGTGGACTCCTGACGGAGCTATGAGAACTGACTACATTTGAAATCCAAATAATGACCTTCATTATTGCAATTTTAAATAATTTACCTCTATTTGAGGCCAAATGACTACCAATAAACACCTCAATTATGGCCTGTCCACCCCTGGGGCACAGCCAACCGCAAGAGTCTCCTTACAAGTCTGTCTTAGGTTGTACAGGTGTGGTCGAGCACTCAGTGAGGCAGACTGTTGAAGACACAGTTGAAGTTTTGACTCTTGTTACTGTCATTCGGTTAAGTGGTCAAAAAAGAGGTTCAAGCTGTGTCATAAAAAAGTCTACTGCTCGGATTGTAAAGTTGATGGCATTGATAACGTTTGTTGTCATACAGAAAAAATCTAACGCATTTTGTAACTTTTATATAGCATGAAAACACAAAGATCGTTGCGAGAGAGGAGGGGAATGGTAGGTGCGCTGTACTAAAAAAAATAGTGTTTCTTTATTTCGTGAGGTATCAGCTATGATCAGTATTTTTATATTAACAAATGATCACATTGCTTGTAGCTCGCAGTGATAAACCTACAGATATATCACCTGCCCCTGCACTTTACATTAGCTACAGAGCTTTATAGTGTCTTTCAGCTCATTGTTTTGGTTTCCCGCTGGCTACTTCAGACTTTGGGTTTGCCTTCAGCACTCTCATTAATGTTATTTTAGGCTGTAGCTTTTTTTTTAGCGACTAGCTGGTAAACGAAAGTGGAGCATTTAGCAGCAAGAATAAATACCATCAGAGGATGGTAGAGATGGAAAACACAGTACTGGACAGAAATGCCTTTACAGCTTTAAATAAGTGCTGATATTGCTCCGTATGACCTTAATGCGTAAAATAGATCACTGTTTGCTCAGATTCATCCTATCAACTTAAAAGGTAATCGTTACAGCTTGTTTAATATACTTTTTTCAGCAACTCATATTGTGCCTTAAAGCAGCTACAAGAAATGTGACTAATTTGTTGATTCTGGCAGCACCTGTGGTTAAAAGCAATATGAGCATCACTGCCTTGTGTTGTAAAGATCTAGTTCTGACTTGTGCATGAATTTAATTAGAAAGCAAGTGAAAGAAAGATACAACATATTTTAAATACTGTTTTTTTTTAAGAAATGGCCAGAATTCAAAGGTAGCTGTAGGGGGAAGCAAAACCGCTAAATGCTGCTCAGTATACTCTTTGCTGTAGCTATCTTTGGCTTGCTGCTTTTAGCGAGTAGCTCAGGTAGCCGTGGAGCAGAGAGTCTGCCTGCTCAGGACCCTCGGATGATGGGGGGAGTCAACATGGTCAAAGGGGCTCTATCAACTGGCCCTTACGTCATGTTTGTGAGTTTATTTTTAGTCTTAGTAGTGAACTTGCTGATTTTACATCTCTCAGCTGAAACTACCAGGGCTATCAGACTATCACTTCTTTTGGTAGCTAGCTGGTTAGCATGCTAACCTCTGTAGACATCTCTGTAACACAGCACATGTCTTATATAATGTCTAATATAATCAACACTGTTGATTCTAACACTCCAAAACACAATTCTTGAATGTTTTAATCGAAAATTCTGGCCAGACCTTCAACAAATTGCTCCTTTAAGCACAGCTGTTTGCAGGCTGCATAGCGAACACATAATGTATCTATTTGTGGTTATGTCAAATTTCTAACTGTATTATGATGACGGTGAAACAAGGTAAGCACAAGGTGCTTTAGTAACGTTACCGTTCATACATGTTGGTTACATGTCATCCTACGGCTAACAGACTCCGCTCCTTAGTAATACTAATATTGTTTAGCTAAAGCTAAAATTGTTTCTTTACAGTAACCAGCCAACAGCAAGGTAATGCTCTAAAGCAAGAACAATGTAATATGTTATGTTATAAGCCAGTTCTGCTGCTGTCTGGCAATACAGAAGTATCTGCTGCCATACCACCAGACTACAGAGCAGCTCCACTCTTCAGGCTGTGAGACTCCTCCATTCATTCTTAGGACTCTGCCATAAGAAAATATTTTCATTTTTATTTTGGACCAGGCCGGCATTAAGAATAACTATAAAAAGAAATAGCCAGTCTTCTCTCTTTTGGCCTCAACTGTAGTTTCTCACAGTACGTTTAACTTAAACCGATGAATAGTTTTATGTTCACGCATGAATAAGAAAATCAGCAGGTGACTATATCGATCAAAGAAAACAGGTGACCTCTGTAATGTGCCGAGCCAAAAACAACAGTTCAGTGAGATGTTTTTTCAAAATGCCAGATCCAGCGGGGAACAGCAAAGACTAGAAGATAAGCGAAAACAAGCTATTAAGCGTACGGAAGAAGCTCTTTAAGGATCTCATGCCTTTGATGTTGCTTTGATGAGAACGACATTTCGTGTGTTTGGTCAGAGGCAGCGTGCCACCGCTCATCAGCATGACTCACTCATAGCATGTTGTTGTTGCCCCGGGCAGTTTCACACGTTTCTTTCCAAAACTTTGATAATTTCTATTGTCTGTCAGTGTGTGTGTAACATTTAAGTTTTAAAGCTTTTCTTCTTTGGCAGCACATGTGTCACTTCTGTCATGCTTCTTAATCAGCAACTACGAAACGTCAGCACTCGTTATGTTTTTTCTCAATTTCCAGAGACGCATGTCAGCCTCCCTTTTAAGTTAAGACATGAAAATCACCAAAAAGTGTCTTTTCACAGAGAAATTAAGAGAGAGTATCAGTGATGTACGACAGTCCGCATTGAACTGCTCAATTAGCCTCATGCTGAGGCCCATAGGCGTTATTGGGAGCCGGGACATCACTTTCATGGCAGCAAACCATTTAGCAGCATTTCTTTTATCTCTCAGTCCTTTGCTGAAGTCTTCATCCTGCATCAGAGGGATTCACTCTAAGCAGCAGCCAAGATCTGTTCTATAGAGTCATATACTGGAGAGCAATAACATCTTTTGCTTTTATATCTTCTACACACACTGGCTGTTATGGTGGCTTAGTGGGCTGAAGTGACAGCTTTTCTGGGGACTTAAGCCTTGTCCACACCAATATAGATCATTTTCTCCTCCTGTTTTGAAAAAAAGGTCCCGTCCACACATCCTTAGTTTTAAAAACTATCTCCGTAAACACAAGACCCGAAAAAAATGATTACAAACACTGAAACACGCATGCCAGGCCAGTAGGCGTCAATAAAGTCTACATCTCCAATATGTCTAAGACCAGAGAAGGACATTCAGAGCATGAGCATTGAACTTTTTCCCCTTTGGCGGCACACCAGGGTGCTGCTCAGCCTTGCTTCCAATCTGGAATGACAGCCATTCGCGATATTGCAGCAAAATTTGGCCCAGAAAGCATTTTCCCCAAAGACTGACTTTGATCCATGGTGGTTTTATACAGCATATACATATATATATATATATATATATATATATATATATACATATGTGTGTGTGTGTATATATATATATATATATATATATATATATATATATATACATATGTGTGTGTGTGTGTGTGTGTGTGTATGTGTGTATGTATAAATGTAAAGTCTGGGAACAGTATTCAGTGGGCCGAATCACCAGGAAGTAAACGTGGAAGCCAGAAAACTTTCCTGGTGTATGCGCTAGGTGGGCAATTCTCATTGGTTTGAATAGGCTCCATCTTTGCATCTGGTACCTAGTAGTCTACTAAATAAATCTATGCAGTAGTGACCTAAACAAAGAAACCTAAACAGTAGTTTCTAAGTATTGACTCACTTATAGTTCAGCCAGGAACACTCTCATCACAGGTTTAACCATTTATTGCAACAAATAGAAATACAGTCATGCTTGGTGCTGACAGCCCCGCTCTTAAGATGCTCCCTGTGTAGGAGTGGTTATGAGTCATGAGGGAGCCATATTTATTTTGGACCGCCTTGTGGTGAGAATAGCTGTGATTGGTGTGAGACTGATTGGTAAAGATGATTCGATTGGCAGGCTGTCAGCTGATTACAGCTGGGGTGTATGACCTCTGTGTCCTGCACGAACTCTAACTGTAACGCTAAGCTTCATTTATTTGACACATATTTCCTTGCCTTTAATTTAACACCTTTCTGGCACAGTGCCGAGGTGTTATGGAAACACCAATAGCAAAAGGTGATTTATTTGTTTGTCAGTTTTCAGTGACCTCAAATACCGTTTGCACGTAGATGAGAGGCCAAAACCTACAGGAAAATGTTTGTTTTGTAAAATATCCATACTAGTGTGGACAAGACGTATATAAAGACTTGGGGGAAGACAGTTTTCCTGTGATTCCTTACGTTTTTTGCTCAGGAAGCCAGTGCTAAATTTCTATGATACACCACTGAGTTACAGTAAATGATTGGGAGGTAATCCGAGTAGCGTAACGGAGTCGACCAGATGAGATCTATTAGGTAAAATGCTCCCTTCCTTCTACTTCTGCCCCCCCCCCCGTGTGTGTGTATAAATATACTGCATACTGCCGCCTGAGAGTTTCACCCAGCACCACACATGTATGAAGACACAGCTCTCTCTCTCTCACACACACACGCACACACACATACACACACACACAGGAAAAGTAAACTTCCCAAGGTGTTCTATGAAAGAGGCTTGTGTTGTGACTTTATTTTCCACCACACTCAGTGGACTCAGTGAACACAAGCCAGCACTCATGGAAACAAGTACGCCAGGAACTTGAAGGAAAACTCTACCCCCAAACCTGATTTTGCAATGCTTTACTGATCCCCGCAGGATAATTATCTTCTCTCTCGTCCCCCTCCAAGCGTACATCAGAGGTCAGTTGCGTACCTGGAGCTGGCGGAGATAAAGTCACAACGCCAGCCTCTTATGCTGCATTGGCTTGCATTTAGCCACATCAAAGCGGGCGTGTAATAGTCTAAACTATCTTGGCGACATCTTTTGGTGCTGCACCACTGCCCGCCTATGGGAAGTTGACTAGGAAGATTTATTTGAGGTTTTTGAATCAAGTCGGGTTTAATGTCATTCCAGTGTCAACAAGTCAGAGCCAGAGGTGTGTAAAACTCATCCACTGTCTCTGCGTCTGTGAGATCAATTTTTAATCCACCGTCTGGAGAGAAGCTCAGTGGGTGAGTTTGATGTATCGTGTGGTAAGTCTTCCGTCAATACAGTGGCTGAAATGAAGTAAAACAGGTTGGGGACACTGTGTTCAGTTCAGGCCTGCAAACTGAAGTGCTTCCTGCTGTCCCTGCTTTGCCATGTGCCTCTTCCTGACACTTTTTCTGTCTCCACCACTTCTCTCCCTCTCTCTGCAGCAGTTGTCAGTTAAACTCCACTGACTGCACTGTGCAGCCTTGTAACAATTACTGATGAAGCCCAGTCTCACGCTAAAGCATGTAACAAATCGCCGACCCACCATAGGACAGCGTGTGAAGGCCTTTGCACACCAAGTTCGTTTTTTTCCATCCCAAACTGCTGCACATTTAAAAACAAATTTGAGCTCATGTTGCGTCAACTATGTCCACACACTGTCTCTGAAACTCCTGTCCATCACATCCTGTCCCGATGTGATGTGTGTGTGGACCCTACCAGGACGTTCAGCCGCTGTTCACGGAAATTGGTGATCTTGTTAATGGGTGATCCAGTATAGCTCACAGTGTACTGTGTTAAACTAGTGAGAGGACCACAAAGTTTTTCAAAGTATTTTGTCTCGTGATGTCTACGGATTTGGTGTGCAAAGGTCTTACGTGTGACAGTTTGCCTCGTTTAGGCGCACAAAGTATACGCGTGTATGAAGGTGCAATACCAGCAGGGGGCGATATTGATAGGAGAAAGTGTAGTATAACCATTTAACCATAAGTAAATAGTTAGGTTAATGACAACTGGTAATAAGTACTGAGATGTTAAAGAATCTAATCAAAATGTGAAGGAATCATAAATGAATGGTTAAAACATGTATTACTCTGCACTATTTGATTGAACATGCACCTATTGATTGAATTGATGATTAAAACTACTGGAGTGAAATGTAACCACAAATGTCAGAGTGAAATCATGTAATCAAATATACCACACTTTTATTATTTTTAAAAATGCAGTATGAAGAATGATCAAAGCCAATTGGATATATTCAGAGGGAAACTTGTTTTTTTTAAAAAAGCTAAGGCCAGAAGTCACTAAGAGCTAATGGTGTATTCTGAGGAAACTACCTGTTTTTTTAAAATAACCAAACTCAGAGAGTAGAAGCTATTGGTGTCAGGAATGGCAGGGCACGGCAATCTCAGCTCTTACTGCCGACAATAAAAGCTCAACTGCACTCAGCTTTGAGGACTCCTGGTGATTTTTGACTCCTGCTTTTTGAAAAACCTTCTGAACATCCAAGACTCAAGAAAAGTCGTTACACGACACAAGGGACGAACTTAGTATAAAGAACGAAGCAGTCTGTGTCGGAAGGAGGTTGGGATTGGCTGGGAGGTTCATTTGTAGGACTTTCACCAAGGAGACCAGAGTTTTAGTCTGTTGTGAAGCCCCATATCTTTTCCTAACCCTAACTAAGTACTTTTGGTGAGATTTTGAACAACAACCAGACATTTCATGTTTGTTACTGCTAACGATGGACACATGCACACATTGGACACAAGATATAGACAGAAGTAGTACTTGTAATATGCAGGTCCGAGGAGCAAATTTGGTGAAATTGGTGCTTTTCTGGAGAATTAATATGCATCAACACATTGCTAGTGTAAGTGCTGTTACATGGAAAATAGGGCTGGAACTTTCATTAGTGATTAATCTGCAGATTATTTTCAAGATATATGGATTGATTGTTTGGTCTATAAAATGTCAAAGAATTGTGAAAAATGCTCATCACAGTTTCCCAGAGCTCGAAATGACATGTTCAAAGGGCCGAAGACGATCATGAATGACAAAAAAGCAGCAAATCCTGACAGTTAAGAAGCTGGAACCATCTAAAAATCAATTATCAAAAGGGTGGGAATATTTTCCTTAGATTGAATATTCAATTGATCAGGATATGCTTTGAGAAGCAAATAGTTCCATACAATGTAAATTCTGGAAAAGTTTGCTTTGCAACACACTGTGCTCAGCGACCACTACACCTACAAAGCTGAATTTAACTGACACATGGGCCACATTTTTATTGATTTTTATTGGTTGACATGGAATCAACGCTAGGAAAACACTTCATATCAGAGGGGATCATGTAATTGGTCCAAGATTAAGTACTTTTGCAGGTAACAGTTGGATTAATGTTTTTTTTTTTTTTTTTAAATAGAGCCTTGTTTTAAATATCATCCATCATAAGACAGATTTTGTCCTGAGGAAAAAACTGTACTAGCTGTGTTCAATTCATAACTGATGCTCGGCCTGACAGACGTTGGTTTGTGTTCGAACATGCTCCACGAAACCAGATGATGAGAGCTATTATGGGTTTACTTAAAAGGTCTCCTGTTGCGTGTAGGTGTGTGTGCTTCTGCATGTTTGTGTGCACTTACAGATGTATGTCAGTGTTTGTGTGCGCTCACAAATCATAAGTGCGTATATGCATGCGTATGAGTTTGGTTAAAAAACCTCCTGCTGTATGCATGTGTGTGTGTGTGTGCGTGTGTGATTGAATGTGTGTCACACATCGCTCCATCTGCAGAGCAGCAGACACAGCGCTAGCTAACAGCATTTTTTCCCCCACCCCTGCTGAGAATTCCTTACATTCACAAGACCTGAGGGCAACTCGCAACGAGAGCGGCCGGCACAAGTGTGTTATGTTTCCCCTGCTCTCCGTTTTACAGCGCTGTGCCTTTTCAAAGTGCATGCGTGTGTGTGTGTGTGTGTGTGCCTCTAATTCATGGCTTCTTTACCTAAAGTGCTGTTAGAGTGAGTGTAAATAAGTAGAATGCAGCCGCAGAGCTCCCACGCAGCCGTAAATAACGTGTGGTAAAAGGTGGCAAGGGTGGGATGGCGGTGAATGTATCGTTTTTTTATATGGCTCCCATGTGCACGTGTATGGACATGTATATGTAAGCCAAGCCACACACCAATATATGCTTCACACACACCCTTTACACATACACATGATTACATAAGAGAGAGAGAGAGAGTATGTATGTGACAGTGTGAGTAAGTGTTGAAGTGCTTACTCTCTCTGCTGCTACTTGAGACACCGCAGATACACGCTGACAAAATTAACCCTCACTGCACCTCGCCAACAACTCAAATGTCCTAGTTTTCCTGAACACAACTTCTTTTGTCCCCTTTCTCGCAACAAATCCTTGTAACCAAATGACTGAATACCTTGATTGCAAGTGACTCGCATATGTCAGCACTCCCAAAACAACTTGTCCATTTCGGTTGGGTTTTGGAAAACTTTGCGGTTTGGGCTGGAATAACTACATAACTTATGTAAATTACAAACACAACTGATGTTATGTACGTGAGTTTAAATAACTCACTGTAGACTAGTGGTTACACATTAGACACGGACAGCGCAGGTATGAAAATGTTGACATTTCTGCTATGGCTTGCGCTATGTGACTGAATTAGGATTAGGAGTGCTGGGGTCACAAGCAGGGCCGCTCATATCAGACCTGCCAAGTCATACTTCAG
The DNA here is from genome assembly GCF_040436345.1 of Pagrus major. NCBI lineage: Eukaryota > Metazoa > Chordata > Actinopteri > Spariformes > Sparidae > Pagrus > Pagrus major. The sequence continues at coordinate 28,078,551 of NC_133221.1, forward strand.
GTCCAGTATGCTTTAAATAAATAAGCTCATACAAAGTTACATCCAAACAAGTCTAAAGACAGAAGTGTTTATAGCTGTTCCTATTTATTGGCTATGCAAAAAATTTGCAGGAAAGCCTGTTGTCACACAGAGACCCATAATAGATCCTCGTCTGTGTCTCGTGTCAAGGCATTCATAGTGTAGATAGTTGTGTGAGTAAATGAGGGCTTGAAAGGGAAGTTCAAAACCTGTATTTCTCCACACACCTGATCAGTCGCTGCCTGAAGTGACGGATGCAGCCTGCGCAGTTCCAACATCACAGTCTTTACATTAGTGACGCTCTCAAATATGTTAATCCATTTATTTAGAATCAAAGATATCAAAGAAAACACTGTGCATGGTTGGATACTCTACATGTGTTGACTGTGACTACCACTTACAAAAAGTTATTTTCTCGTACTCCAAGCCTCAACTAACACGATGCCTTAGGTTCATGCGTCATTGGTTTAATTAGGCTTGCCAATCAATGGGCCCCAGGCCAAACTCAGTTCTCCAAAACATTCTTGTTAGTTTCCATAAAGGGTTCATCAGGGTGAGAATAGTAATGATTTTGGTCTGTTTATGGCATTCAAACGATAAAAATCAAATAATTTAAGATACTTGATTAAAGGCATAGGACTGAACGTGGTGTAAACTTTCCATATTCATTTAACAGCAGGGTGTGATACAACTTGAGTTACTCCCATTTTTTTGAACACCCTTCCTGATTTCAGTTGTTAATATTATTTAGTGTTTCAGAATTGATAGTCATTTTGAGAAGACAATTGTTCCTCTGTTGTTCGTCTGGAGTTTGTTTTATTCTTCAACAGCTGTGCCGTAGACATTTGGTTTAGGTTAGGGAAGGATTGTGGTTACTGTTAAAAGGTCCGCAGGACTGTAAACGGATGCAAAATCAGGATTCTTGCAGATCAGTTGAACATGCGACCTCTCCATCTCACAGACCACTATGATCTGCGAGATGGGACCGCTGAGCTAGCACTACTGCCAGAGAGCTAATGGCATGGTAACTGCTGCTACTCCTCTTTACACTGGCATTAAGCTGTGCCGTCTTAGTTATCTGATATTTTTCAAGCGGTTGTGACCAGTGCTGGTTAAAATCTTTCAGAACCTCACATTAAAGAATAATTCTGTGTTTGCATTTATACATTTTCTGTGGAGAGTTTTACTAATTTCTAATGGTTGTGTGACTGTATGCACTATTTCACTTTTTCCTTCTACAGAACAAGTAGACAAGCTAGCTAGATCTAATATACTGCTGCTTTGCAGGTTTTAGAGGTCTGTCAAAGTTTTCCCCTTAAGCGCTCTACCTGCATTGGCACTGAATGTTGCCACTGAATGTAAATTGTGAGATGTGAAACCCATCCAGTATGGTATTCATAGGGATCAGGGTAATGGAATTCTTCCAAACGGCAGAATACTTTCCATGTCAATGTTTCTGTAATAGTCACTGCCAAAAGTTTATTTCTACAATATCTCACAAGCAAACTTATAAGTAGATATATTGGACAATTCTTCAAAACCCCGGAAAACTTTCAATGTCAATGTATCTTTACCATCCAATGCCAAAAAAAATGTAAAATAATATATTTCTACAATATTTGGGCTTGTCAACTATGGCATGATTAAGGTTGGACAACTTATGGTAACTAGACTCCGGTCACAAAAGCCCATCCATCCCCATTCCTTGAGCACTAACTAAACTTAAATTAAAGGCTGCAGAATCATCCTATGTCTGTATGATTCTTACTTTTCTGCAGCGAGGTTTACAGCATTGGGTTTTGCCGCTTTCTTCTCCTCCATCTTCTTTTTCTTCCTCTATTGCTGTTTGTCCTGCATCCCATAGCGACTATGAAATCCCCACGTCAAAGCACTTGGAACTGCTGGACAAAAATCCCCAGGGCTACCCTATATGAACCGCTTGGCAAGATTAAATCATTCAGTTTAAGGAGGCAGTGTATGAATAAGTGGAAAAGCAACAGAGGAAAAACTGCAAATAACACACTGGATCAGAAACACATTAAAAGGTGTCAGTGTTAAGGTGCCAATTGAAGCTTAATGACTGCAAACACATACAGTGTTTTAAAAGGGGCTCACACTGGAGGGGAGGATTTCTGCTCCACTAGTGACAGTGACACAAGAACTGATAATACTATACAGGCCTCCATGCATACACACATGCATATGGACCAAAATACACACACCTTCACACACTAATGCACAAATTGCTCTCAGGCGGAGTGTGTGTCTTTGCGGCTGCTCTTGAGGATGGATCATGGTCATCACAGCCTTCCCTCAGGGGACATGACTCATTAGGTAAACAAATGGTGAAGCCAGTGTTCACATTAACACTTTACATCACAGCCTGTTCGCCAGAACATCAGATACTGTGTCCTGGAGACGGATAATATTGAGACTATTGGAATTCTTTCAAAAGTCCTCCTACAGGTTCCTACCATTAGTTCGGTTTGTTTAATTATCTTGAATACCACACAATAAACTAAGAAGTTGACTGTTTGGAGATATTGTGTTTTCACCTGGTGCAAAATGTCATTTTTTTAAGTTGAACATTTTCAAAAGTTTTAAAGAATGACCTACAGAATGTGAAGAAATAACAGTTTTGACATTATGACATATAAGTATTGTATTGCAGAGATAATCAGCTAGCCCTGACCCGTCCCAGTCCAAATGTTCTGTGCTAGTGGTGCAAACGACAACACTCCTCTGGTGCTCTGTACAACCAGTGTGTACCACTAGATGCACGGCTAACAGAGCTAATTGGCTAACGGCAGCTATAGTTTGCAGTTACTCTTGTGATACGCTGTTTGTTTTGGGTATGAATTCAACAGATGGCTAATTCTTACATATTGCACCTTTAAGAAAGTCAAGATGATAACAAGAATATCAAATTATTATTATTATTTTCTGTTTTTACGGGCTCTATGTAACAATTTGTAGCAATGTACGTGTATTATGTGAGCATACGTGAGCAGATTGTAACGTGACATGAAAAAAGAGACCTCCGGTGTGGATTTCTTTGTGAAGGATGTGACTTTCTGCACGTTCTCGAGTGCCTTGTCTCAGTGCCAACAGTAGCTAATGTTGGTTTGGAAATCTTTCCAAACTAAGGCTGGCCTATAATCTATAGTCAACAAGAAAATGTTTTTGACATTTCTCCAGCGTAATGTTTTCTCATCCTGATAATAAGTAAGGCTATTAGTCATTTTTGACTGCTCACATTCACCCAGACAACAGCAGGCTTGGTGTGAATCTCCATGGTATCAGCTGTGAATAGTGACTGACAGTCAGGAATGATCATGTCTAATAAAACCTGTTTACACAGTTATTACTTAATCAGAGTATTCACTTGCACAACATCTTGGTATTGTTACTTCATACACGTTCGAACATGTTACTCAACAACAATACAGCAATGATTAAATCCCATACTTTGCCATTCATTACAATCATGGAAAACACACCTCAGAGGGTATTATCCTTAAGACCTCAAGTAAATGGTTACTTGTTTGAATTCGTCACTGAAACCCTGTTTCAAATATCAAATACTCAGCCCCTCTATGCCTGAAAGTCAGCTCTTTAAAGCTTGTAGCTTGCACCTTCATGGAGGGCAGCAGCTGTTGCTATCTTAATTTACAGCCTCAACAATGGATTTCAAGTGTGGCCAACTTTATCGTGGAAAAAAAACTTAAAACTCACCAGACATTTCTCAACCAACTCCTGCAACATAATAGGCTCTTTTTCACAGCAGTCACTTTGACATGTCACAGCAGGAAAAACACAGTTTTAAACAGTGAAATTAATAATGGCTGAATTCCATTCAGCTGCTTCCATTTCAGGACTGTCACACTATCACGGCTCACTGGGACAAAGAATAGAATGGATCCATTGTTAATGTTGTTCATGCTTTTCCTACTATGACAATTTTTCATTTAATAATTTTGCGTCATGTAAACTCACTTTATGAACTACTCATCCTTTTGCGTCTGGTGCCAACTCCTCATACGTCCATAGTTATCTCAGTGCTTTTCCGAAACTCAGTTAAAATACTTCACTTTTCACAGTTTGCCTTGTATATATTCTTAATGTATCGTGTTTTTAGCATTTCTGATCATTTAGATAATCACGTAGGTGTTTTTTACTAGCAAGGTTAGCCTGTCAGCTAGCCTAGCTGGCTGTTAAAATGAAGATAGCTGGACATAAAATTGAAATCCCTTGATCCCAATGAATCCCAATGAGGTCCGAGCTTTACTATTGGTTTTCAGAAGACGTTGTTCGTCAGTCACTTGCATTTTTGGCAGCTCTTCCAAGCACTGAGCGTAAAAAGGAGCCATAATGACCGAACGTTTGCTCATGGATTGCTAACGTTGCTAATAATGCTTATCTATCTAGAGGATCAAAGATGACCTGTAAACTATTACAGATGAAAAAGCACCGAGATAACTATACTGTAGTGTTTGCACCGGAAGCAATAGGACGTGCAGTTTGTGGATATATGTCACACTACACTGCAAGTAAAGTGTAATATACAAAATGTCTGCTGGGAAAAAAAACAGGAGTGTATCTGTATTCCCTGGGTCCTGTGTTCAAACAACTATGCACTTTCCGCTGTATCTATATGCAAGCAATTTTCAAACCCATGATCTGATGTCGCCATGTTGGTGTTGTTCCTGAAACATCATAACTAACGCTTAGTCCGCATAGGCTGCTTGTGTAGTGCGTGGCGGCTGTGTTGTTGAGCTGTTCTGCATGTTGCTCCAGGACCATCATTGTAATGTCATAGCTTAGCAACTCTGGGGAAAAAGACAAGAAAAATATCTACATGGGAGATGATTTGCTTTCTAAGTAGTGTGGACTTTCCCATGTCGCTAGTACCATGACAATACCCTAATGCTGCTATGTGCTGCTGAATGTGCTGAATGCACACTATATACTGTACAGTATATGACAAGTTCCCCATATCAGCTTAACTGCTATGTAGATGTGGTGTTCATAGCCAAAAAATCTGTCTATTGAAGGTTTATATTATAACATTTTACACTTTTTCACTCTCACAGGTGCCAAAGCAGGTAACTTGCTAGCTCTGAGCTAGCTTTCACTAGTTTGAAGAAAAACTGCAATTTATGCTCCATAGTGATGCCACTAAGGATGTCACACCAGTTAAAAATGCTTTGAAAGTGTTCAGCCCGCGTCTGGTGGTCACGCTCCAATCCCAACCTCATGAGTGCCTGGCCTCTAAACTCTTCAACGGCTAGAGGTGATTTTAATGAAGCAGAACCAACTGGCAGAGAGAGGGAGAAAGAGAAATGTGAAAAGTGATTGATTTCTTCTCACTGTTTTTGCTGTAAGTCACTGGCAGATGCTTAAAATGTATAACACATGTTAATTTGGACAGATAGGAAAAGGAAATAAATAATCATGAAAATAAAGGCAGAGACAGAATGGTGAAAGTTGTTTGATCCAAAGGTCTAAATGTTTAAAGAACTAGCCACCTGTCGAATTCATACTTAAATCAAATATGACCAGAGTAACTGCAAACTGCTGCTTAGTGCAGCTGCCGTTAGCTAATTAGCTTAGTTAGCAGTGCAGCTAGCAGTCTGGATTGTGAACTTGGAGCAACAAGGGAGCGTTAGTGTTTTCACCGATAGCAAGGGATCTTTGGACCAGGACAGGATGGGGCTAGCTGGCTAGCATGCTAACTTCATTAGATATCTCTGCAACAGATTAAAAAGGCATAAAGAGGCCAGAGAAAGTGAAGGAGGAGGGCTTGTCTCCAAGGTGAATTTAAACCGACAGACCACTCCTTTGCATACCACACTGTTTTTTTAGTCCTTTGACTTTGAACTACAGGTTTCATTGACTTCTCTCCCAGTAGGTTTGTGCCAATCACATGAGACACACCTTGCTCAGGTTTATTCATTTGCACAGTTTTTTGTTGTCCATTGCTGAATCCCTCAAAGAATTTTGGCATGGAAAAAGATTGAGCAGGGCTGAGAGGAAGAGAAAAATATTATTATTATTATTATTTTCCCTCCTTGCTCTGTTCTAAATAAATGATTTGGATTCTTGGTCCACTTCTGATCAACAGCAGTGTGTCTTTTCAAACAGTGTCCTGGGATGAATCCACAGGCCTCGCTGTCAACATGTTTATTGGGGACTTCTTTGTATTGAAGTATGATTGCTAGTAGTCTCAATAAAAACATTGTTTTTGTCAGATATGCAAGCCTTTACTGAGGGCTGATGGTTTTGTGGCTCCTGATAATGGCTTGATCCCTCAGGCACTTTTCCATGTCGCAATACAGAGTCATGTTCTTGATTGAGATCACTGTGAAAATAAACAATCTCATAGGGTTTTTTGATGATAAGCTGTGACCAGATTGATGCAAAATAAACTCACTCTGGGGCAAAGCCCGGGATAGTGGCAAACCTGCATTTCACAAACTGAGCCAAACTCGTGTTGTTGTATTGTGCAGTCTTGTGTGTAGATGATCAACAGAGCTTCTTCCTTTAAGTGCTGGTTGCAGATAATAAACATTCTGAGACACGTAGGAGACATTTGCCAGGATAATCATTGTAAATACTGGCAATACACATGCCAAGCCCAATCACTGAATTCTGCATGATAAGGGATGTGCAGAGCTTAAAGGAGACACACAGTGTTATGCACATATTTAAGGTTCATCATTTTGGGTTCCTACTCCAATAGCTTCACATGCATTAATGCTGAAAAAACACATGAGTTTTCTCAAACTGTCCAGTGCAGCAGCTCTGTATTCCCCCTCTTTCTGAGACACTCTGTTTTAGCTCCTGTCTCTTTAAGACGCCCTCCCGAGTGCCCAGTCTTTTCTGATTGGTCAGCTAACACATGCCTGAGCCAGCACGGCTCCTCACGTCTCTGGTCGGCTCCGTCGTGTTTTTAGCTTCCAGTTAACTTCACTTCTGCTGTGAGTATAGGCATAAATTATGCAAGTGTGTGACATGGTGACATAGTGTGATGTCAAGAAGTCACTGAATTAAAGGCGGGACTTACGACAAGGAGTCAGGAGCAGTGTTCTCTGTGGGAGAGAATTGGGCTTTCTCACTTTCAAGACCCTTTACATGCACAAGAACCTAAATAAAACACAGTGAAGGAAAGGAAAAAAACAGGCATAATAGGCAGTCTCCTTTAAGGCATGAAAATGAATATGCCACAGCGAGATTCCTGTCAGCTGCAGTGGTTCCATCCTTAGGAAGGTAGTCTGTGTCCACTCATTGTGTGGTGTCCTGGTGGAATTATGTAAGACATGTGGGCTCTGTGAAACACATGAATAGGCACATTGGAGAGCTGACTCCATCCCCTCCTGCTGTCATAAATTTGGCTCATCTAGCTGGTTAGCTTCCCATTGTTGACATAAAGGAAAATGACTCATTCCTCCATGTGAGTGTTTGTGCGTGTGCACACATGTAAGTACAGAATGTATAGACTCGCACACCTGCCCATTTTGTACAGCTGGTGCACACAGTTTGCAATTTGTTTAGCTTTGGAGTGTGTCTTTCCATGTATGTGTGTGTGAGAGGGTTTTCCCCTGTGTATAAATGAAGTGCCATTTACAAATCACATTGTTGCAGTCTCATGAAATGAACTGTGCTGGCATTTCGCTGGACCCAGGAGACCCATTTCAGCAGACTGTATGGTAATGTGTGTGTATCAGCTCAGTTTGGACCATTAATAAGCTGCCTAGCCAAGCGGAGAGGAACATTGTGTGCCTGAATCTGGCCACCATATGTAAAAGATTTTTTTTAATAAGACCACAGATCAAATATGCGTCATGTGAAACGGGCCAAGGTATTATAAAAGCATACAAAAATAAACGTTTCACTTTTTGCATATACTTAAACACGTGCAGTGTGCACCGTTACATAATTCTGTATTCCATTTTTTACGTTTGCATCTGAGTGAATGTAAAGATTTCTATTAGAATTCATATTATAATCTTTCTTTAAAGTCAAAGATCATTGAGGGCAGGTCCTTATTTACAATGATGTTGAGTGAAAATATTAAGAAATACAAAATAAAAACACATTGAAAACAGGTACATAAATAACCATATAAATGGAGTTCATAGAACATACAAGAACAAATCAACTAAAACAGGTATAAACAGAAGCTGAATGTTTTATAATAATGGATTTAAATTCATCAAATGGTATCAAAGAGTTAACTTTTAGGGTGCGCTGTAAAGAGTTAGTGATGAAAATACAGTTGCATTCTTCACATGAGAAGTTTGACATCAGGTAAACACTGTCTATCCACTTTGACTGCATTTGAGCACCAAGCATCAATGAGTCCACGTCTCCTCGTCAGGGTAGCCCTGCGCTGTCTCGGCTCGGAGCACGGTCCGCCAGCTTGATCTGGGATGTTGTGATAGAGACAGGTCTCTGTAGAGATGTGGGTACAACAGTCTGTGATTTCCCGTTGCTTGGCCAGTCCAATTTGTCCATTTCATTTTCCTGCGAGGAGCTGACTTAAGTCTGGATTAACTGGATTAGCTTCTCTTCCTCACCTCCCTGGGGATGTCTGGTTGATCAGGTTGGAGGGTTGAAAGATGCTGTGAGCAATGTTCGTCTCAAAGTCCACTGCTCTTAATACGAAACCCCTTTAAGTGCTAAATAATGTATTTCTGTCATAGGTAATATGTGTTTAAGTGTTATAGCTGAAATATAACAGAAGATTGTGTACAGAGCCTCCATCAAAGTATTGACAAAAATCATTTGACAAGGCTAACAGTCTACAGCCATGTTAGCTGCTCTGTCACTTTACATGGGCACAGTGGTGCTTTAAGCTCAATGCTAATGTCAGTATGCTAGCATTCTCACACCATCACTTCCAACACTTTGTTTTCTCCCATGTATAATAATATTAACACAAGGAAACATAGATTTTGTGTATTTGTCTGACATCATTGAAGTTGCCTGATCTATGAAACACAATCGACACACACAATCCACAGGGCAGGATGGCATTTCAGCTCAAAAATCTAAACACTAATACTGCAGGTATTTAATCATGAACCTGTTGGAGCAGTCATCATTTTGACGCTTTGATTTTGACCTGAGATCACCAGTCAGAATTTGTCCTCTGGGGACCCTGACTGTGCAAAATTGGCGCAATCCATTAAATATTTTTTAGGCTATTTTAATCTTGACCAAAGTTGTGGACTAACTGACCAACAGAACGACTGGCCATCCTTATATCCATACTGCTAGCATGGGTAAAAAAAGCTGAAAAGGTTCATTCACACATACATACACAAAGTTTTCTTTCTCATGCTGACAAAGTCCAACAGTCCAGTTTCAATGATGTTGCAACGTTACACGTGTTGTCTTTTGTTCTTTCATTACCATTTTCCCCTTTTCTCTCTCTCTCTCTCTCTCTCTCTCTCTGTCTCTCTCTCTAACACACACACACACACACACACACACGCATTCATTCACACACACACTGGGTCTGAAGTTGGCTGAGAGTCGTGAGCGGTTACATAACAGTTATCATCTGATCCCACATGTCAAATCAGCACATGGGCCGTTGTAGTTTGCTGCGGGGTAACTTGATTCTGACCTTCAGATTTGTGTACAGTATCTGGTTCTCCTGCTCCCTCAAACATATTGACACACAGTGTGAAGGGTACACACAGCTGGTGGTCACTCGGCAACTTTTGAGGAAATGGAAAATACCCATCTGCTTTCTTTTATTTTCTATATCCCCACCAGAAAGATTTCAAAGTAAATATGTGTATTCATATTTATTCAAATTATAGCTACCACGGATCACCAAGCAAGCCTTTAATATACAAAAAAGATGCTAAAGGCAGTCGGAAAACAAGCTGACAGATACAATGTCATGAAGTCGTGGCGGCTAATATGTCAGCAAGCTTTTGTCTACTCGCCCGTCCAGCAGACACAGAGCACCATTATCCTCCCATTAGAGTTGTGTCTCCTGATGAATGTTAGCTTGATGACATTCCACCAGACATTGGAAGGATTGTCACAGCATCTATAAATCAGTTACAAGTCTAACATCCTCATTACACGCTTATAACTTCAGATCTTGCCTAATCAAATATAGAGTCATCCTTCAATGCTCTTGTTGTCTGTACATCCATGGCTACAGCACAAACAGGAACTCCTAGGAGATAATGCAACATGTAATTTATAAGCCTGTAATTGAAGGGGGTAAACCAAGCAAAAGCAGCCTGGAGGTTTAAAGGTGTAATCAGAGCTTGTTTGCTGTAGCGTCCTATAAGGTTTGATGAAAGTGGTGGAGACTCAAAAACAAAGTTGTTGTTGCTCACCTCTGGCTCTGTAAACAAACACAGTGGGAAACTATGAAAACCTGTGACTACGCCTGATTAATGTATATCTCTGTAGCTGTCCCACCTGCTTGCTTTCTATTTGCACTGCTAAATGGTTTATTTTCTTCCTTTTTGTTTTAATTAATACGTGTTGAATGAATATACCAGTCATTCTATCATATAGGGTGATTCTGACTAGCTAATTGTCTAGCTGTACAATACAGTGTGACATGTGTCTGTACACATCTGGCTACTTCCTGTGTCAAGTCTCCACTCTCATTGTACCTCAGACCTCAGTGATCACCATGCTTTTTCAACTGCACAGTGAACCGGCGACTTATCCAGGGTGTCCCCCCGCTGTTGCCTAATGTCAGCTGGGATCGGCTCCAGCACGAACAGTGAAGCACCGACCTCACTGCTCATCAGCTTGATGGTGCTTCTCTTAGTTTAAGTAGCCAGTTAGGTTAGCTGACTGGCAAAGCTCACTTGTGAGGTGATCATAAAAAGGATTAACAACACTGAAAACTTAAACTAACTAGCTAATGTCAACATTGCTAACACTAGCTAGCTAGTTCAGTTCAGAACTTTTCAGTTGTTCAGAACTGATGAAGCACCTTGGATGAGAGGTGAAACGTCCTCAAGAAACGGAAAAGTCCAGTTGCCTACGATACAGCACTTAGAATTACCATGACCTGCATGACTGAGAGCCTTCGTCAACAGTAGGTAGCTAACATTGGGGCCGTCCAAATATTTTAACGTTTTTTTCCACAAACTGGCAACTACCAAGACTAGTGATGCAGACGAAACACAGATACTGCATGATACCTTTGGTTCACAAACGTTTTTAAAGTGACTACGAGGAACTTTCAGTTTTTGTAGATTCTAGCGGCCCCTTGGGACAAAAGCAGTACGATCTGTAAAGACCTTTGCTAGCGCGTGCCGATGGCACGTTCATTTGTTTTGGGAGTGAGTGACAGAGAGACTGCAGGACGGATCGCGACGAGGTAATGTATTTATGTGATTTTATATGTGATATATGTGATCGGACCCGAGCACAGGCATTAATAATAACTATTTAAAAATAGCAGTCTTTTCGCTGATGGTCTTATTTACTGTTACAGGTCATTTATAATCATCAGAGACCTTTAAGTACCTTTTAACATGTTGTTTGAAGGGAAGTATACTGTGTCAAAATGTTACCAGTATGGTATAAGAGTGTAATTTGATTTTGCCGTTTCATGTTCATACATGCTCAGTATGGCACTGCTGAGCAATTTGTGTTTGGTATTTGGGGTCGAGTAATATAAGTAACCTTAGCTTTCAGGACATCGCAGGCCCATGGACATCAACAGAAAGCCAAACCTGAGAGGAGCATCCAGTAGAGTGTAGTTCAGGTCCAGATGTGTTGAATTAAATCCCTCTGCTGCATCCCAGAATGCCTCTGAGACTTGCACCGGCTCATAAATCAACATGATCTATATCCAGAACAGACAGCTTGTTTTTCCTGTTTGCTGCTACCTCTTTCTTAGCCGCTAACTTTCTGCTTTCTACACAATGACTCAGCAAACACGCTCAGAACCAGAGGACATCCAGAGCTGTTCCTTAAAATGTTCTGAGGGACGGGGGAGTAAGTGGTGGGGGAGGAAAAGAGCCTGGATGAAGGAAGAGCAAAGAATGGGGGTATAATTTCCATGCAAATTTGCCATGTGGTACAAATCTTACTCTGACGTTTCTCATGTTTCCCAGCTGTATGTCCCTTATGCAACTTTACGGGAAACGTTTTTTGTCTTTCTCCCTGAACTGCACATGGATAAAAGCACAAGAACAATATAGTTGAATGAGTCATCTAACCTCACTTTTCTATACATGGTTTTTAAGTGCACTTTACACTAAATGGGGGTGATTCAGATGCATTATTATCATCTCATGAAGTTGATACGGCCCAAATTTTACTTGAAACATCCGACAAAGAGTTTTAACTGGTTATGAAACAGTGTCAGTTTAATCCTGATGCCTCTGTATGACCTACAAGACACCATCAGTGAGAAGACCGGCTGTCTCCAGCAGACGATTTGTTCATTTTTAACATCCAGAAAGAACAATCGATAAGTTATATGTTGTATCTTTGTGGCAGGCAGGCAGTACTGGGCTGACATGATACACCACTGTGATTTAATGAATGTGGCCTAACTGTGGGCTGTGATGTCTGTAAAAACTGTTTTAAAAGGTATTTGTTTCTGGCTAATATATCGCTTTCATATCAGTGCTGTAAGAGCGTACGCATAATAATTATTTACAAGCGATGTAAGAGTCAGAATGCATCAGCTTTGTTGTACTTTGTATTATATTTTTCACAATGGAGCTGTGTCTTAACTTACGTAAGCAATTGGTTGATTTGTTAATTTTTAACATGCGGGATGGCCCAATGGGAGCACCCCCTGCCCCAGCACCAGCAACCAAAACACACACACACATGCATACACACACATAGAAACACACGTACACCTCTCAAAGGACATTGCTGCAATTGTTGACATTGTTTTCTGTGGTATAAACCCTGTCTTGGATTATGTAACAGAAGCAGCTGAACGCGGTTGCGGTTCAGTGCAGGTTAATTTCTTCCATCACATTACCTGCTCTGCTTCCAGGTTACACCAAACATCTATAGTAATATCATAGGAATATTATAGGGTACTACAGGCAGCAGTGTGTCTCTATGATCCTCTTCTTCTTCAGTGACGACATGTTGCTTCTTGTCACTTTGATCATGAAGTTAAATTGCCCACTGTGTATAACTGTCTGATAAATTGGATACCATCAGTTTGTATTCTTGTGCTTTCCTTTGAGATGTTAATAGTTAGTTTCTTGTCTATTGGGAAATTTTGACATTCTGTGTAGCAGCAAGTGTAGGTTGCTGTGTGCGGAGAGCTGACAGCATCATTCAGCTCCAATGGGAGTTAAGTTCAGTAGTCTCACTTGCATTAGTCTCACTAATGAACTGATTCTGGTGGTGTTGGGTGCTTGATGTTGTTTCTAGTGGAAAGGAATAGCAATTGCTGTACAGGCAGTGTTAAGTAGGGTCAGAAGTTAGTTCCAAAATGTACTACAGTACTCAATGTACTACTCAATTACAAGTAAAGCTACAAGCTAAAAGTACAAGGCATTCTTCTCAAACACTACCCAGAGTATTAGTTACTTTTTAACTGCTGCTGTTTAATACATTAGCAATAGCACATTTTCAATCTTTTTTCTGTTTCTGTGGTTGAATAGCCTTATTGACTACATGCAGGTGAAAGATTTAGATATTAATTAAAATGACTATACTCTGTACTTAATTATGATTTTAAACCTAACTAAATACATGACATGGTGTAATACATACTTACTCATGGGCATGAGTAAAATTACATACTTGAAAAAATACATTTCTAAAAGTACTGAACAAAATGACTTAATTACAGTATTTTAAGTAGCCGTGATTAGTTATTAACACCCCTGGTTACTGATTACACTACTATAATAACCGCAGAAGTACAACCAGGCACTATTAAACTGAAGAGGGTAATATTGTTTTGGTGCTACTGCCTTGCATTAACTGGTCTCTGTTGACTATAAAACCTTTTACTATCATTCAAAACTTATTGTAGATAATAATTTCTTCTGTTCTGTGTTCAGCTGCTTTTAGCAAACAGCTGAAAAAGACGGCTTTCACTGCAAACACTGCACTCTCTCTGACCGGGCCCTCGAGCAGGCGGTGAGACGACTTTGCACCATGATACATTAAAAACGCTCGGCCAGCATGCAAACCCAACTATTGGCTAAATTCATGGGTGACTGATTTGCTGATAGCCATTAAGAGATAGTCTTACCATGGCAGCAAAGATACACAAAAGAGAAGATTAGCCTTCCAAATAAAGAGCACTTGCAATACTGAAGTGAAGGAAAAATCAGGTCAGCAGTGAGAAAGAAGAGACTCTAGATACTTGAGTGATAAAAGACGAGAGCGATCGCTGGCAGTTTATGAAAAATGACAGAAAACACCTCTTTGTTTTCAGGATTTTTATTGTAAATGTGTTTTACGTAAGAACAAAAGCAAAAATATAAGATTTCAAGCAACTGCTCTTTGTAACGTATTTACAGAGCACATGACACACTCATCACGTTTCATAATACATTATGCTGTATTGCAATTTGCACCTGACAGAGTGGGTGTGCAGTCAGAATTGCCTGGGGTAAAACGCATTATAAATTCTGATCCATGGCTGTATTATGAAACTGTTCGTGAGCTTTTCATAATGTGTTGTGTAAAAACCTGACAAAAAAGTAAGTTACCACATTTTTTCACTATATATTTGAATTATCATGTTATGTACACTTTCTTTACATATTTTAAAAAATCTTTCACAATCACAGAAATCACGAGGAGAATATTTCACTTCTCCTTTCGGATACATATACAGTATTTACATACATTCGTGGGCTCACATATGACACCCATTCAGAAAAGAGTTTCTTCTGATTGTATGGAAGGAATGCCGACATATAAAACACACTTCCTCCATACAGGTGCTGCGCACCGAACACTCAAATGGTTTGTCGATCGCTGTACGCTCCAGCAAATCAAACGTTTCGGAAAAAAAACAGCTCAATTCAAATTCAAACTTTAACATTCCTCAAACATTCTTCAAACCATTTCAGAACTGAATGTCGTCAACTGATCCTCGACTTAATGGCACAGGAAACCTTCTTTGGACTCTGTGCAGTTGGCTTTTTGTGTCCCTCCCATGACTCATTTGGTTTAATTCAACTGAGATGCAGAATGGCACACTCTAAAGCAATCTATACAGGTAACTGTAATATGATAAAAAAAATCACAACAGCCACTGTTCCCTTACAGTACAAGACAAAGGCATCTCATTTTATAGCAAAGAGATTTGATATGTTCAAGACCAGGGGCAGATAATAGTGTTTTTTAAATGCTCTTTTCTATTTACCTTTGATGAAAAATGCTGTAACAGGTCACATTAGGCTGAGGCCAAAGCACATGAAATGGATTCATTAAGATTCCCTTTGAATTTCTTATTTGACATTGTAACGGCACATAAATCCAGTCTCAACAGGTACAAACAAATTCCAGTTCAATTTGACATGCAGATCATATGATTTCACCTTTCATTTGAAGAAATTCATTGTTGGGAAGAAAAGAAAAACAAACTTGATTCGGCAAGAGAAGAGGCTTCACTAAGACAGAGCCATATTTTACTCCCTGACTCCTGAAGAAAGTACAAATATTCATTATATTAAAGCGAATACTTAGCTTTTGAAAGAGGACATAGCACATTCTGTCTATTACAAATTAAAGTTGACCTTTTAAGCAAGAAATTGCTCAATTGAATTCAAGCAGGTATTTGGTTTCAACATCCTTTCTTGGATATGCCCAGTAGCTTATGGTGGCTAACTTTAGCTAACTTCTTGCTAACAACTTGTGCTACCGTTTTACAATTCACTGCTATCCTGTCCTATGTCTCTGTTTAGCAAAAGTTACACTTTAAAGGTGCAATGTGTCAGAATTTTAAATGAAAACATTCAAAAATCAACTCAAATTATCAACAGGATGTGAAGGAATAACAGTGTTGACGTCTTTATATTGTGTTGCAGAGATATCTACTGAAGTTAGCATGCTAACCAGTTATCCCTGGCCCGTCCTGGTCCAAAGCTCCTGTGGTACCAGTGTAAACACCAACACTTCCCAGGTGCTCCGAGCTCCCATTCGGGACTGCTAGCTTTAAGGTTAACTGAGCTAACTAGCTAATTGCTGCCACAGTTAGAAGCAGTGAAAGCACTCTTGAGATATGGTGCCCCCTTATTTATTTTGAACATGAATTCGACAGGTGGCCAATTCTAACATATTGCACCTTTAATATATTTATTCTGGTAGTCTGGGTTGAATTCTTTAAATGATATTGTAACGGCGCACAATTCCAGTCTTAACAAATGGGCAACAAAAAGCCACCGCTTGAATTTCATATTTAGAGATTTTTCACCTCATTTGAAAGTTATAATAGAGTAATTATTGAAATAAATCTGTGGAAGAGGCAAAAAAAACCCAAAAACTTGATTTGGCAAGAGAGGAGGCAAGAGATTTGATACTTTCAAGACCAGTGTGACATCACTATTCCCTTTCCTTCGGCTTAGCGACGTGAATTTAGCATCTCGTATTATTTTATGTATTTTTTCACAGCAGAGACATGAAGTACATAAAGTCACAGAAAGTAATAAATGACATGGCATCACATAAAAAAACATGACAAAACCAGAGAACGTGTTGTGATGTATCATTAGCTGAACAGAACAACAGAGATGTTTCTGGAAATACATGTTTGCAACCTTGGCTTGAAATATTTTGAGGGTAACCATTGGATACTGCTGTACAGTCAAGTTGGTTTTATCCAAAAAGGCCATAAAAATGACAAAATATTTTGATAAACAGCTTCCAAACCAGACGAGACAATAGATTGTTGCAAAGTCGGGTGAGAAACCAAATAAAAATACTACGGGCAGACAACCAGAAATGTCATGTGTGCCAGTGCAAATTACATAGAGACCTGATCTTTGTTGGTGAGCAGTAATTCAACATGAACCTCAGCTTTGTTCTTGTGTTTGAGGTTTCTACAGGGTTTTTTCCTGTATTGAGACTCAAAGGCAACAAAGACACTTTTTCAAAGCTAAAGGAATGTTGATGCATCAGTTACTCTGCCGAATGTCGAGTGAGCTCAAATTAAATTTAAGCCATTAACCGCTGTGTTTTTTGTTGCTATTACTTTTTAAACATTTGGCTCTCGGAAGGAAAAAAAAAGTGGGTTTTTTAAATAGTAGCAGACCCCTTAGTGATGAAACTGTTATTGATAAAGCATTTTCGACCCCCACAATAACAACTTACCTCAAATTGTAAAAATACTCTGAGTAGCAAATTTCTTCAAATTAGATCAGTTTAAAGATTTGACTGAGACAAAAAAAAAAAAAAAAGTTGTACTATACAAGAAGCTTATTCCACCTGTGAGGGTGTTGTGTCAAGTAACAGTTTTCTGCTTTAGTTCAGTTTTTACAGTCTTTTCCTCACCACCCAATAAATTATCACAGTACCATGAATGTACGTCACGCGTACATATTTGAACATAAACACACACGCAAGCTCAAGAGTCCTGCACAGACTCCTTTAAAAGGTGTTTGGACTTTCCCCCCACCCCCCCACCCCCCCTCCTCTGTCCTTCGTCACACACAGATGCACGAACACAGGCCCCCCTCCTACCCCCCTTTTCCGCTTAGCGTCAGTCTGTCAGAGCGGGGTCAGAGGAGTCAGTTTGCAGAGCGTCCTGTCCTGCTGCTTCGTGGAAAGCGGTGGACTTTGAGGTGTTTCGACAGGTGATCGCTTCGGGCGAACTTCTTCTCGCAGACGATGCACTGGTATGGTTTCACTCCAGAGTGGGAGCGCCGGTGTCGGGACAGCTCGTCGGACCGGGAGAACCTGGAGAGAGGGAGAACCAGGGATGTGATTAAGCATCTCTTTGACAATACTTCCCGACTCATATCTTCATTTTTTTTTGTATAATTCTCTAATCCCAGCTGTCAGTCAACAGTCAGTAATGTGAAACACTATCATTTTACAATGATAAATTGGAAATACTCCAACTCCACTTCTGTGCATAAACTAACAAATCTGTTTGTGTACAGCACTTCCCTTGTAAAAATAATGAATGCCGTCATGCTTCAAGCTGCTAAATGGCATAAAAGCCATGTCAAGCTGTTTAATATGAGGGTAATCTGAGAGGTGTGACACTACACATGTGTATTGCCCTGGGTCTTCTCTGTGAAGTTAAAGAGCCATCCCATATTTAGCTCAACACATGAGCACCGCGTATCCAAGCTCCGTCTATTCCTGGCCTGCTCCGCTTCGGTCTCTATGAGCTCCGGCCAGCATGGATATCGTATCAGTGAAGGGTTAAGTGGATGATACAGTTCCTGTTGTAAATGTGTGTGTGTGTGTGTGTGTGTATATCCGTGTGTGTATCTGTATATATAAGTAAAGCTGTTAAGATCAGATTAATTTATAACACAGATTGATTTCCCGGCGCACTTCCAGTAGCTGCAGCAGCGGCAGCAGGCTGCAGGCATGAAGGCGATAATTCACAGAGATGTATAAACGTCACTCACAGTTATTTCAAAGCATTTCCACTCTAGACGTGGATTACACAAGCGGCCCATTCATCATTTTAATGGCCCTGTTATAAAAAGAAGATAACTGGCAGAGCTTAGAAAACAAAGCTATAACATCTGAAAAGCTACGATCCTCATAACAAACACTCGAGGACTGTTTGGTACGGAGATCTTTTTAACCTGCATCGCTACGATGAATCTTGACTTGGCCTATTGTCAGATAGCCACATAATATCTGGCTTATGTACAATGATCGTTACACTTTCACACTTATAGGTGATGATCTTATCACATGAGCTCAGAACATTCAAACTACTGCAGATAATCAGTCACTTACACTCCTTTCACACTGGAAAAAAACACCCGCTAACATCTGGCTTTAGTCTTGCATGTGAATGGGTACAATCAGCATTGACTCCCGCATCCAATGACTTGGCGGTAGTCACAGGTGTTGAGTGGCCTCAGCTCCGATTGCCAGTGAAACACAACACCTGGGTGGGCACGCTAATTTTGTCCCCCTTTCGGGCATGGTGCTATGATGGGGCTTGGAGTTAAGGACACATTTCTACCAGTCTCTGTTCAAGCAGTGCTCAACGTCATTCAGTCAGCGCCGAGTTTGAAAGAGAGATATTAAAAATGTAACCACCGTTATACTACTCGAGTCTTGCAAGCTGCCTGATCAACACTGTGCATGTGCAACTCTCTACAGAGGTGAGAAAGAAGCAGATTGCATCATCAGCTCCAAACAAAATGTGTAGTCTGATGAGATATGTCCTGCTGCTTTCTACCGTTCCCTGTTTACCAGTGTGTTTCTTGATGACGAACACGCTCCTGGCATTGTGAAAGGATTAAGTTGCATATTTTAGTGTTTTTTTACGGGTATCATTTTAAAAAAAACCTGCATATACATGCTAATTTTGGTGAAAAGTGGTTGGAGGCACAACAGTGCTTTGAGCTAAACACTGATGTCAGCATGCTAATAAAAACAATGAGCTGAAAGGTGTTTTAGTGTTGCATATTACTGAGGGAAACTGCAGGAAGATGTCAACTCTCTTTGAGTTTATAGCTTTAAGTCACCTCTTTTTAAATAACAAGTAGTCATTTGCTCCATTCTTAATATAAAAAATAATAAGTGCAGATTTAACGTCAAAAACTGCTTTCTCCGACTGGTGACGAGAGCCTCGAGGCAAAAATGAGTTCACACGTCTCTTTACACTCTGCACTCTATGTGACTGTACATTTGTTCTTTATGGTAATCTGTATGTGAGACATAAGCACACATTGCACTCTGAAGCTGTACTCTCATCTTCAAGCTGGGGCATGACACAAACCATGTACAGCTATTCTACTGACTCAAACTGGGCCTGAGCCCAAATATAACATGCACTGGGGAAGATCTCTCAACACAACAAGCACTTAGGACTTATACAAATAGACAGCCTGATTGTTCCTCAAATCCACGTTTTTGGGGGAAGACTGATCATGTGCCAGTTCTCCTTTCTTTCTCAAACTCATGCCATCTCTTGCTATACTGCAGCCCAATCTGGCAGGTGTCATGTTTCTCAGCTCCATACGTTCAAGGGACGGCTGGCGAGGTCACTGAGTTTACAGGGTGGAGGGCACTTGAATTGTGTGCTGATTACTCAAGGACTTTCTGTTTTTGCACCTTGAGTCCTCAGGGTGGCTTGGCGTGGCTGCAGCACAACACATAGCGTACATATTAGCGTGGGTGCTGTGGGAAAGACGTATGCAGGCTTTGTTCTAGCTTGTCCCTAAACTCTGCTCTGCAGCCAACAGAGCGCATTAAAAACAGCTGAGGAAGTTGGAGCGGTTAGGCTGGTTACACACCTGGAAAATTACTGTAACACAGATACTGGCAAGCACATGTACTGTACAGAGCATTACTGTTCTTCTGTAATCTTTATTTTCATTGTGTCTTTTCATTTAGTTTATCCTGACAGCTCAAAAACCCTTTGTGTCTCCCGTCACCGTGCTTATGAGCGGCTCAATTTCAACTCTGTGCAAGTGGAAAGGGAAAATACATTAATGCATGACAGCACTAATCAGTGACAGAAGTTTGCCTCCTACATGAAAAGCTATATACATAAACCATAAAACCTCTTTTGACGGGTTTTATAAAATGGAATTTTTTTTAAACACAACAATCTGGATTCAATCCCTGAAGTTGTTCTTTACCAGTGCACTAAACCTCTCTAGCTCCACCAAGGCGGTTCTGTAGATGACCCCAACCTCATTGACCTCCCTGCAGAGGTAGGAAGATGGTAGTTTCCTTGGAGGGTATATAACATATCACAACTGACAGATAGTAAAGTTTGTACTAGGGATGGGTACATTTGAACACCTGGAACTCGGTGCCGGTCCCCAACAGTACCTTTTTTGGTACTTTACTATCTGTGTAATAACATTTTTCAGAGAAGTTAACAGAAATGCCACAATGTTAAAGGAAGTGAGAATACATTTGGGATCTGTCCCTTTATCCAGATCCACACCAAAAGTTAATGGGGTCCATTCTGGGCCGAGACCCATCCTCCATCTAAGTTTCGTCAAAATCCGTTCATTAGTTTTTGTGTAATCCTGCTGACAAACCAACCAACAAACTGCTGTTCTTTCCCAGTCTTTCTCCATATAATCATGAAATATATTATTGGTTTCATACCAAGGTTTGGGACATACTAAAACATCTCACATACTAAATAGCATGTTGGTAAGGAATTTCAGACTGAGCCAGTGGCTGATTTTGGCTAACATGAGTAAAAATGCTAAGCTAACGTCAAGTTAGACAGTAAAAAAAGCCCAGTTACACCCACCAACAACTTCTTCAACCTGTAATTAATTACACAGAGATGTCGATAAAGTTGTTGATGCCTCGCCAATCATGTAGGAGGCTTTAATTCTCCACGAATGAGCGCAATGTCGGCTGCAGCTGCTATGGGACCTAGCTTTGAGGCTATCAAACACAGTACACTCTTCAGCTTTTAGACATATTTTACGTTTGACCAGGTTTTTACTCAGGTAAGACGTGTTGCCTTGGTTGGCTTTGTATTTTGCATTACAAATTCTTTCAATAATGTTGCTCCTATGGTAGATAAAACATGATAAAGTGCCCTCTAGGGTGTCCTCACAGCGGACAAAACGTGGTGAAGTGCCCTCTCTTCACTATAAATACATCAGGACTTTGTTCGCACTGGTTCCCCGCCGCATACAGCTGGTGCAGTGCCCTTTTTATTATTTTTCCCCACCGGCCCCTCAAACATCTTGAGTCCGACACTACCCTCGTCAGTTCTCTCTCCTTGCCTGTCAATTAAGCTCCAGCACTAAATCACAGTGCGATAGCCAGTCACCACCCTACAACATTGTTTTGTCATGACCATGAATGTATCAGCTGACAAGGACAACAAGCCACTGCCCTGATGACAGATGTCGAGTACACACACGTCACAGTGTTATTACAGCAAACTGTTTGGGTTTGAGCCATCGAACACCGAGTCTCCATGCAGGTACGAGCTTAAAATACTGCATACGCGTGTGTGTTTATGTGTGTTGCCCACATGTGTACCTTTAAGTGTGTACATGTGACTTTGACTGTGCATTCAAAACTGTACATAAGCATAAAGTACTGCCAGAGAGAAAGAGAGGGGTGAGTCCAGTCCAAAAAGCTTTGAACAAGAAAACAGTTTGGCAAAGAAAGATATATAACGTTGACTTAGTTAAATGTAGGAGACCAGCCGATGAAATACCACTCCTCTCTACTTCAGAGGAGCCAGCACATGGATCTACTCTGAAGTTACCGAGGGTTTGAGGTACCTGACTCCCCAGCTCACCTCCATTTCCTGTCCAAGAGGGAGAGGAGCAGGAAAACTGTATAATACAGTATATTGCTGCTGTCATGTACAGACAGCTCAAGTGTAGTTTTAGGAGGACTGGGGGTATTGTGCATGGTCCCCAGTTGGGACGGCAAATGTTTGAAGTTACTTGAGTTAAGTAAACCTTTAAGATTCGAAAAGCCAAATTAAAGGAATAGTCCTACATTTTGGATAGGGCTGCAACTAATGAGTATTTTCATTATCTTTAGATCAATTAAATTTCAAAAGATTGTTAAAAAATACTCATCACAATTTCCCAGAGCCCAAAGTGATGTCTTAAAAAAATACTTCATTTTACAGTCCAAATCCCCCAAATTCTTCATTTATAATAACAAAGAAAAGTAACAAAACCTTTTTCAGTTTTATTATGTAGCCCAGATAGCAAAAACGTACCAGACACCCTCATCCGGACTGTGTCAGGTCCAGACTTGGGCTGGTTCTGGTTTATTGTGGCCACGGTATAGCCTGTTTGTGGCTAAGATCTGGCAAAACAGGAGTGGACCGCCCAAGTGCCATCATTCCACGCGGCATGTGGACCAGATGAATGTGTCTGATGTGGGCCAGATCTGGGCTGCAAGAATTTTTGCTATCTGGGATTTATTGGACAAAAGCTTGTTGAACGTGGCAAACTGACCGCTCATACACATCTCCCAACTGGCCAGCGAGAGCGAGACAGAGCAGTCGGAGCCTGCTCTTTCTGGTTCCTACAGTCTAACCAGCCCCATCTTTAACACATTAATCCTTCATCTGACATGTGGAGAAAAGCATGTTTGCCTCAAGCCAGCTAGGCTGTAATGACACAACTTTTTCTCTCCAGTATAACTTGATATTACATAATATGCTTATAAATACTTGGATGTATGCCCAGACATAATGCATACTGTGAAAAAAAAGCGTCAGATATGGAGGGTTTGAAATAGCTGCAGGTGCAGCACAGCCTCCTCATGGAGTGTGATGTTAGAGGGAGACTGATACAGCGTGGGCCAGAACTGTCTGCTGAGCTGAGCCAAACTTATCTGATTAGCTCTTTCTCATACACACATTTGCATTACTTTCCTGACCTAAACCTAATACAGATTCTCACCTCCTCCCTATACTTAAATCCTAGCCATAATTCAACTTTAAGCATGATGCTTGCCCTGGTTTAACCCGGCCTCCGTCCATGTGTGGAAGGACATACTGTACACACAAGCAGACACACACACACACACACACACACATGCAAGACTCTCTATGCACTGTTGAGCAATAGCTGTATGTATAGAGGTGGGATTTATTGAACAACAGGTCAAAAGTTGGCATTTGCACTTTGGACTCAAAAGTTTAAATGAGGTTTTTTTTTTTACTTAAATAAAAGCAATAATTAAAGAAATCCAATTACTTATTCTTAAACTGTGTTGTGGATGAAAATTAATTGAGAGCCTGTCTGAAGTGAAGACTTTGAACTTGATTCTGCAATAATCCAGTGTATCTGTACTACATTAATGTGTGTGTGTGAACTGCTTGCAGACAGTGAGCAAACAAGTGCAATGACTAGCAGGGGGCAAAGTCTGCACACAGACAACTTCAAAAGGCACTCTATCTAATCTACAACTTATCATGGTACAAAAATACAGATAGTGGGGACACACAGCCAGCATGTGGAAGAGAACAAATTATAACCTTCTTAAAAAGACTACTTGAATGTAGTTTGCCTGAGGATGAGCAGTTTCCCCTTCCCCTCCCATCCATAAACTCTAAACAGAGCCTCCTGTATCATCTCATCCTATATTTAACACATTTATGTCCTCATAAAACCTTTCTCTGTCCTGTAAAACAATATCTCGGTTAAACACAGTGATGACATCAAAGCCAATCTCTGGAATAACTTATAGACTTCCAGCATGTTTCTGCCCTTCAAAATGAGTTTAACATACAAATGATAGCACTTGATGGATTACAATCTGCACTTTACTAAAAAGTGTCACAGTCTCTTCTTGTCAGTAATAGCACCTTCATTGCTGTTCTTACAGTTACATGACAAACCAATGTGCATCTCATCCAAGTCTACACACATTTGGAAAAGTCAACGATCAGCGGCTATCTTCAAGTGTCTGTATATGAGACCGCAGCAGAAGTTGATAACCCTGGTTGCTCTAATCTCTGTGATTAGATAGTTTGTAGATACAACACTTAACACTCCAAGTACACAACATATAGATTTGGCCGCACCATCAATCTATTCATTCGTTTCCATTTACTGATCGAATCTTTTATCTGTTCTAGGTTGCAATGTGTACAAGTCTGGAGGCAGCAAGAAGATATACAATGATCAACCATGTTCTGCTGGGAAACTTTGGGTCAGAGCATTCATGTGGATGCCAATTGACACGCACCACCCGGCCACAACACCGTTGCAGACCAAGTAGACCCCTCATGGCAACAGCACTCCATGATGGCCGTGCCCCCCCCCAGCATCACAATGTGCCCTGCCATTCTGTAACAGCTGCTCAGGAATGGCCCTCAGAATGTGACAAGGAGTGCAAGGCATCGACCTGGCCTCAAAATTTCTCAGATCTAAATCAGATCAAGCATCAGTGGAACATGCCCTTTTGAAAGTTGTGGCTGATCGTGTACTCAGGTCAATGACTGCCTCCTCTTGCTAATTCTAATCATTTGCTTAATTTATATAACAACACTTGGTTCTGCTCACCTCCATCCACAGCCGGGCCATGTGCAGGCGAAGGGCTTCTCCCCCGTGTGCCTCCTCAGATGGGCTTTAAGGTGGCTGCTCTTGGTGTACATCTTATTACAGCCGGGAAAAGAGCACTTGTGCATTTTAATAAGGTCTGCTACTGCACTCTTCTGGTACCTCTGACCTCCAGCAAGGACCCCTGCAGCTGAACCTGTGCCTAACACACCTTCCCCAAGCCCAATTGGTTTTGCAGCAATGGGCACCGGCGCGATCCGGACAAATTTGGACGAAGCAACGCTTCCATTTTTGCCTGAGCCAGCAATGTTTGCCGGGGAAAGCAGTTGAGGCACCAAGGCAAAGGTCTGCCCCTGGATGTTGACCAGGAGTTGGGCAATTTTGATATCCGATGGAGCCTGGGTTGGCTGGGATTCGGTTGTCTGAGTTTGGGTTTGCTGGGCGACAGCATCTGATATGGCACTAGGGTTGGGTTCTTGTTTGATCTGAATGGGCTGGATCTGTAGGATGACAGGCACACTGGGGGTAGCGCTGGTACCTTCTGATGAGGCTGGCAGTGAACCACAGTCCTCCTGTTTGATCGCATCAGCTCCACTACTCGTAGAACTCGAACTAGTTATACAACTCATATCCACTGATGGCGAGCTGTCCATGTCAGAAGCACATGGTGTGTGTTTGGTCTCTGTGTAGGAGGAGAGTGGAGAATTAGCCACAGGCACAGTCTGATCTGAGTTCTGCGACACAGAGATGAGATCTCTAGCTATTGTCCTTGAACTTTCTGCCTCAGCATCCTCTGACGTTGTTGACATCCCCTCATCGCTCCCCTCCTCTTCTTTCTGCATCGCCACCACCATGTTCTCCTCCAGGAACTCCTCTATCTCCTCCAGGGTGGGCTGAAACAGGAACGCTGCAGGATCCTGCATCTCATCCAGGAAGACAGGGAACTCATAACAGTCCTCTTTGGCCTGCTGCTGGAGGAAACTCAGCCGCTGCTCTCTCTTGGACTCCCAGGCCAGGCCCATGGGTAAGAGTGGGGCAGGTGAGGAGGAAGAAGCGGATGGGGAGGATAGAGATAGAGAGGAAGATAAGGGAGAAGAATGACAGCTGCTGCTGGCATTGGTGAGGGAGGCCTGTGAGAGGAGGAGGTCCAGTAGGCTGTCTTGACTCTCTCCTGAGGAGCTGCAGCTCCCACTGCTCCTGCTGCTCCTGCTTTCGTAACTTGAGTCGAGAACGTGCCGAAATGTCGGCGATGATGACTCAGGGCTGGAGCAGAGGGAGGAACGAGGGCTGGAGGAGTCGCTGAGGTCGTCCTCAGAGAGGCGAGGGGAGGAGGAGAGCGTCACCCCTTGGTAGGGGTGGTGGTGGTGGTGATGGTAGATGCATGCGTCAGTTACCATGATGCCCGACGACACGCCACCATTGGCGTGGCGACAGAGGCAGTTGTGGTCAGACCCCGAAGAGCCGGTATAATACAGGAAGGTCTCCTCACCAAGCGGCAAGTGATCCACCATTCCTGTGCGGATGAATGAATGAAGCTGGACTCTGCTGTGCTCTGGAGATCAAGTTGTTCCACTGGAGATCGGCCGAATGTTAATGAAAAACGTCTTATTTTTCTTCCTGCAAAAGACATACAAATGTATTCATCAGTTACGACAATGAAAGAAAACTGCCTTTGAATTGGACTGCACAACAGCCAAACCTTCATTACTTTTTTGTATAAAAAGAGTAACCATCTTGTGTCACCTACTTTGACTGTACTTGGTTGAGTTAAATTTTGACTCGAGGTTAATGTTTTACAAGAGAGCACCTCAAGTTTATACTGTATCAAAATAAGTAAACCAGCAGACTGACTGAAAATGATTATTATGATCTCTCTGCACTACCTGCTGCTTGTTCAAGAGGTCTGCAGCTGATGGCACTTCAAAAGGAAAGTCAACCACGTGGAAAGGAAGTGGAATTTGAAGACTGTGAGCGTGTGTGTGTGTGTGTGTGTGTGTGCAGCTGCTGGTTCACACTTCACGCTGACCATGTGGAATCAGGGGTTCCCATTTCTCACCATGTCTAACATTAAAGCCACATGGGCCTGCAGTCATTCGATGATGCATTTCTCTTTATTTCTCTCTTCTGGTCGTTTCTACAGCTTAGTCTGACTGACATAAATTTTAAAGACATACTCAAAGGCATTACAATAAAAATACAAAGTTAATCTAAAAGCTTACGTCAGTGTCAGTGGTATTTTATCCCAGTTTGTCAGTCCAAGAACAGCAGATTTCAATGGGATGATGAGTGAAGGATTTAGTGCCTATTTTTATCCACCAAACAGCCCACAAACAATGTGCCACGTCTACATTTACATGGATTATAAAAAATGCTAGACATTATCAAATGGCCTTAAATGCAATGAGTGGCTTATGACGATTAAACATGACGCTAAAGTCAACTTTAAAACCTTAAAAGGCTGCATGTGCGCTGCAGGAGAGACTGAAAACAAAATGATTGTGCGCCCTCTTCTGTAAATCTTTAAAAGCAGCCGTCTCCAGAGTGAAGTCTGGGGACCTCCGGGAAATTATTTTTGAATATTGAATAGATTATTGCCTCATTGATCACAGGACCTTAAAGGCGATTGTTCCACTGCTGTTGAGCCCTACCAAAAGTTGGTTATGTAATTATTGATCTCACCTCATAATTCGCCTCAGATATGGAAGCTAATATGATAAGATCATATGACATGAGGCAGGGGGTCTGCTGCTGCTGCCGCTGTGCCCAGGCGACACCTCATGGAAAAAAAAAGTTTGGGACGAGACTTTGGAACATCTTGGCTTGAGTCTTAAGTCATTTGCCCTATGGTAACCCTGTGAAACATCAGAAAGGCTTTGACAGCGTGATGTCTCCTGGTGCTCACCACGCTGCATGAAGAATCAGTTATGGGGGTTAACTGTGGATTTATGGCATGTTTAACATTGCAGACTGTGACAGCAAAATCACAGAAAAATACGAGTTTTACATGATGTAGATATTAAGGATTTAAAGATGAAGGATTTCAAACATGTTTTTTATTGTAGTGGCAGCAGCTCAATGCATTCAACATACAGTCTTGCTCTAAACTCGCATATGTAGCACGGTAAAGATAATATATGCGTCTCCATTCACTCAGCAGAGCCACGCGTCCTTCCATCTGCGCTCCACTACGACAGACAGAAAACATGCGCGCACAAATAAACAAACACTTTTCAGCCCGCTATTAAATCCCAGCAGCATGTCTGCTTCTCATGCACTCACCTGTAAATGCGAGGAATCCAACAATTCCGCTCCTCCGCGCCGAGCGCTCTTTCCTTCAAAGTAGCTGTCAGTGCGTAATAGTGCGTAATGGCAATATAACTCCAAGACACGGTCTTTGCATAGCTGTACGCGTCCACACGCTGTCCCTCTCTCTCTCTCTCTCTCGCTTTCTCACACACGCGCGCGCGCACACATACACACACACTATCACTCTCTCTCTCTCTGGTTGTTCGCTTAGCCGTCACATGATCGGAGCTGGGTATGTTATACCCGTCAAATTAGGGGGTCGGCTCATGAAGGCTCGCCTGCTCGGCGCGCCGCAATTGGCTCCCGGTAGAGAGAGAGGCCGGCCTCGGGGTTTGGAGTCAACGGAGTGTGTGTGTGTGTGCGTGTGTGTGTGTGTGTGTGTGTGTGTGTGTGTGTGTGTGAGTGAGTGAGTGAAAGCAGATCATAAAATCACTGTCATATCCCTACAATAACTACAGAGGACTGAGATAGGTCATAAAGGTTTCATGTGTTGTTTTGTCTTTATCCAGATGTTTCTACTTGTATAACACTCCCGTTATGGCTTCCAGCAAGTGTGTTGTATGTGATTTGTGTGACTCATTATAATGCCCTGTGGTAATGTAAAATTTCTGTCATTTTCTGACCAGGGTTTACTGTAGTTTTCAGATGAGCTATCATTCAGTCATGTAATATAGTCATTCGGAATAAATCATTTTTCATATCATAGTATTTAGCATTTTAAAGGAACATCTGCTTATTTTCATGCTAATCATTTTATTTTTGGTTTCTTCTATGCCTAAGTGCTCAAAAAACACATCGGTTTTCTCTTTGCTTTTTCAGCATTTTTGCTTTAGCTCCGGTCTATGTCTCCCCTGATTGGTCAGCCCACAGATGCCTGAGCCAGCACTGCTAACAACAACAGAGCAGCTGTGCTAAATCAAATCTTACAAGCCAAACAAGCCGCAACGCATAAATTATGCAAATGTGCGACATGGTGACGTAGTGTGATGTCACAAAGTCACAGAATTAAAGGCTGACGAGGCGTTTCAGGAGCATTGTTTTCTGTGGGAGAGAGGAGCTTCTGTTGGTGCTGACTTTGACCTTTTAAACTTTCAAGATCTTTGACATGCAGAAGAACAAACATTAAACACTGAAGGAAAGGAGAAAACAAAAAAGCATTATTGGTCTCTTAATATTCATTTCTATATACATTATGGTATTCAAGCTGCTAAGAGTCATGCAACAGGATAAAATTCTTGGTAAATTAGGGCATACATATCAGCATTTTGCGGCTCAGACTGCATGCTGAGCTTTTTGCCTGTTGCCCATGAGCATGTCTGAATAGGTGGCGGCATGATTGAGTGAATGAGGGAGCCACTGAGTGGGTAAGAGAGTGTGTTTACATGCTTCCTAATAACATCAGTAATAGAAGTTTTGCTTTCACTCCAGCTGAGCAGACCTCATATAAACAGCTCCTCTGGCCTGGAGTTACTTCACTGGCTCCAACCTAATTTGATTTGCCTGCGTAGGTTAGATTACCTTTCAGTGTGTTTGGATAAATGATCCACTTCAGCCTGCCTCGTAAACATCAGGAGTGTTGCAGTGTGTACTAGTATACAGAACAGAGTTGGTGGCTATTTTGCTGTGTAAAAGGACACAGTGTCACACTGAGGAGGTCTGTCTGGCACCGGACTCCCATTGAGTACTACTTCTACTACTACTATTGTTACTGATAGTGCTACAGTATCTGTCCTGTATTACAGTTTGTGTCCTACATGTATGTGTCAGTATGTGATTGTCAATGTAAGCAGCCGTGCAATGCATTCTGTTAGCACTGCGCTGCACTTTGAGTTGTTAAAAGTACCCAAAAGTCATACGTGAGTAAAAGTAAAGATACCATGTTAAATATTACTTTGGTAAAAGTGAAAGTCACTCATACAAATACTTGTGTATAAGTCTTAAAGTATCTGATGATTAAATGTAATTAAGTATTGAAAGTACAAGTAGAAGTAAATTATACATATATTAACATGTATGCCTATACTGTGTGAGTTGATTAATTATGGGTCTGGAAAATTATCATATCCGAATCCATTCTGACTATAAGTATCAGTGTTATTATTTTTTTTATTTGATTGTCGATAAAATAAGTACATTTAATCATTCACTTATTTGGCTCTGATGCGGCAAGTAATCTGTTAAGTGACTAGTAACTAAAGTTAAGGAAATAATGTAGTGAGTAAAAAGTACAATATTTGTCTCCAAAATGTAGTGAAGAAGAAGTATAAAGTACTAGAAAATGGAAATACTCAAGTTAAGTACAAGCAGCTCAAAATTGTACCTAATTGTACTTAAGTTAGTGTACTTAGTTACATTCCATCACTGGTTTTAAAAAATAGGGCACCAGGTTGGGTGCTCCTTATACACATACAGATGGGGTCTATCGGCTACTTTATGTAAATCAGGAGTGTCCAGTGCAACTCGCTGCCTTTGAAAACTCCTAAAAACTAACTGTTGTCGATCTAAAATGAAGACTGCTATTTATACTTATGCTACTACTACAAGGCCTACTGTAGGCCTACTACAAGTGGTGCTGCTGCTAAGACTACCAAAACTACTGCTACATCTAATGAAGCTTTGCTGAAGTGCAATGCTGCTGTCAGTTATCATTTCAGTCAGATGATGCAATCATCCTCCGTCTCAATCACCTCCGGTCCTCATCACATTCAGCACCCACAGGTCCATCTAATGTGCTCATCAGTAGTCCCGCTCCACATCACATCCATCCACATCTGCAGCGTTGCCCTTCACTCTTTTGCCACCACGAGTGTCTAGACTTCATCCTTGGGTTATTTTGTACAACCCTTAAGATGACATGACGATTGGCTTTAATCGACAAAGTCTCTTCATATTCTTGAATTTAGTGTTATGGGCACATGCAAATAAATGAAACTGATCAGTCAGACTCTGTTTCACTCAAGAAAGTTAGGACAGTGCAATATACTTTAGAACTTTAGAGCTCTTTTTACATTTTTTTCCCACAAACTGGCAACTACCAAGACTCTTAATGGCGGACAAAACACAGATACCACGTAATACCAATGGTGTTTTACTATTGGCTCACAAACCTTATTAGGGGCTGGAAGAACTGCCAGAATTCTTACATGAAGATAAACAAAACATTCATTTTGGAGTCGACAATAAAAAAAAAGATGAATTTACAATCACAACAATGTTTTTAAGGAAAACCTTGCACCTTTCTACAAGCTCTGGAGAATGTATTATTTTGAAAAAATGATTTGTTTACATAAAAATGTTATCAATGTGACCTTTAATGCTACAGAGACTGCATGTGCTACTACTTCTGCCTTATCCACAGAACACGCTTTGACAAGTCACAGGAGGAAAAGATGCTTCAATTTTGGGTTTCCTGGTATTGTGCTCGATGACTCAGTGTCAGGTTTTGCTCGAAAAGAAGTCATATGAGGTGTTGTCTTGACTTCCTCAGTCTCAGAAGGCATTCATAGTTCCATAGAGGAGCAACAAGTCATTGTGAAAGAAGAGCTTGAAAGGGAGGTTGAAAAGCAGCACACAAGGAAAAGGAAAGAGAAATGAGGAAAGTTGTCGGGCGAGGGGATTTCTGAAGTTATTCAACCGTCTGACAAGTGGTTCTAATGACGCATGCTGGTGTCTTCACTTTGACTCTGTCATGACTTAAATAGAACAATAACACCTCAGTTTTTCATCCTATCAGAAGTCAAAATGTCTGCCATTATCGGTACGAGTCCTACCACTGCAGCTACATACGGTGAAATCCTAATGTGATTTTGTCAGTGACAACACATTGAGTCTACACAAGTCTGCACGAGTCTGCTCTCCCCCTCAAATGAAATGGACCACGGCTCATTTAGCCACTCTCATCTTAAACTGACCTCAAATCAGACTGAGGTCCTGTAAGGTTGTTGGACACAAAGTGCTTAAAGAGAAGCAAGAGAGCTGCCGTTCACTGCATCCAGTCAACACTTCTCTGTTTCCCCACACTGATTACGTCCCAGCTCACATCAATAGTCAGCCTGTTAGATATATTAGGAAGTCCTTGTATCTTGTTAGACTAAGCTCGACGGGAGTTATCTCTGTGGCCAATTTCAGGTCCCCAGATTTATAATTCAGGTCTAATCTGATGTTATATTTGAGGAAATGCAGGGCTCAAAGTGATTACTCACTAACAGTCTCATGAAGTCCACAGAGGTTCTTTTCTCTGCCCCACAAACTAATTGGTTTCAGCTGCTCTATTCAAACTCACAAACACCTACACATATGCATATTATGTAAGCCCCAGATGGACCTAATGAATCAAATTGATTTATTTCCTCTGGTAATGCTTGCAACGTGCCAAAAGTGAAAATGGGGAAAATGTGTGCTCTTCTTTGGTGCATTTTTCAAGGTTGTAACAATTACAGACGATACACTGAACAAAGCTGGCACACGCACAAAGGAGCACTGGAAGGTACATGTCTGTAAATACTTTCTAGTCAGTATAAGTTTCTTATCCACATTGGACGAGCTGGTTATCAAGAAAACGGAACCCGAAATGGAATAAAAAAACACGTGTAACTGTAAACCTTTATGATTTGAGGATAGTGGCTTTGTTGTGATCCTTACAGTTTTGTTTACTCCGTTAAACTGTTTGTAACCTTGAGCAGCGTGTTCGAGCTGTAACCGGCTTTAGCCTCACCAGCTGACCCGGCCCCCTGCAGCTTTAAATCCTGCCATGTAAACAGGAAGCTGCAGCAGTTCACTGGGTGATTGGAGCAAGCCTGTGGCTGAACTTACTCTGCAGTGACACTAAATAAGTCTCATTCAGGGTTTTTCATGAAGGTAGGGCTGGGCAGTATATCAATATTATATTGTGTTCTTGATATATAAGACTACATATCGTCTTACATTTTGGATATCATTAATACAGCCCGACCAATAATTTGGTTGGCCAATATTTGCCTGTCACAGATATATCCCAATCCTCTATCAAGGAGGTTATGTTTTCACCCATGTCTGTTTGTTTGATGGTTTGTTGGTTGGTTTGTCAGCAGGATTACACAAAAACTGCTAAATGTATTTCCATGAAACTTGGATGGAGGATGGGTCTCAGCCCAGAATAGACCTCATTCACTCTTGGAGCAGATCCGGATAAAGGGATGGATCCAGGAATGTTTCTCACTCTCTTTGACATTGCGAGATATAACTTTTTTCTTTTTTTCTTTTTGGGCGAGAATAATACATAGATCTTGATAAAAAAAATTAAAAAAAACATTTAAAAAAAACAGGCCTAATTAGTTGTCTGGTATCTGAGTCAGACAGTAAGGGGACTGTTGGGCCTTGGTGGAGGTATGCACTCTACTGAGTGCTGTTTTAGTATATAATTATTAAATTCCCAGTGAAGTTTACTGTTTCACTGACAATAAAGTGTATTGTTAAATTGTGAACTATTCTGTCCTTTCACCATTACATATCTTTGTCACATCATCATTGTCAAAAATGTGTGTGTATCTGCGAACATATCGATATACTGAGTATCAGTCGGGCTCGCGTCTGTTATATAGAGATATGACAATAGTGTTGTCTTTTCCTGGTTTTAAAGGCTGCATTACAATAAAGTGATGTACTTTTTGTAAACTTACCAGACTGTTCTGAATGTTTTCATACTACTCCTTACCCACTTAGGCCTTAAAAGACTTTCTTATAATATTGTCATAATATTGATATCATTGTATTTAGCCAGAAATATTGTGATATCTGAATTTGTCGCCCAGTCCTAGCATTTATGAAGCACTTTTGCAGAGATTTTTGAATATAAATAAACATTTTAAAGGTAAATAAGATATATGTTGTGTGTATCGTATATAGTCTGTATCATGATGTAGCCTAAAAGTATTGTAAGATTCATTTAAGGTCATTTCGCCCAGGCCTAGCTGGCGGTTGTGAAATGATCAGCTCTGTGCCACAGCACTGGTAAAAACATTGATCCAACTGTGACCTGCGATGTTTTGTTTTTCACCTCTGAGATGTTAAAAATGTCTTTCCAAGAAAATAGTTTCTATGGGTGATTACATTTATTACAGGACTCTTCACCCTTTCCCTAAAGTTGCTGTTTTTCTAAAGTACCCGGCACACACATCTATTTTCAGACACTCTCCTGAGACGCACACAGTACCAACAGCAATGTGGAATATTTGTAAAAAAAAAAAAAAACAGCTTGTTGTTGGGAACAAAGATTCCCTGCGAGAATTACACAAGTTTAATAAAGCAAGAGCCTCAACCCTTTCACCCCCCACCCCACCCCCAACCCATCACTACCACCAACACAAACACTCACACATGTACACACATCCCTCCTGAGTCTAATGCACTTCTTAGACAGCTTAGCTGGCTTTTAGTTACACTGGCAGTCTCATCCTATTTGATGGATTAAGTGTCCTTGCCTTTTGCCTACATACAGACTCGCATTCAAGGGTATAGGATCATTCATACAGCACAGCGCCACAGCGCAGCTAATAACATTTGCAGACTTTCACTTTATACACTTTTGTGCTCTTGTAAACTGATCCTGAATGATGTATTAACACAATAATGTGTCTGTGTGGGTTTAGACTTGGTAAAGCATAAGGCTGCTCACTTTAAACCGCAGCCTGAATATGAGACTAATTTGAGTTTATTATAGATCGGTGTACAGTATATGTTGACCAACAAGTGTCAAGAGATTGCAGTGCAGAAATGCTAAACATATCCATCTATTTTCTGCTGTTTATCCAGGTCTGTGCTGCAGTGGCAGCAGGCTAAACAAGGTAACCACAGGACGTCCTTCTCCCCAGCCACGCTCCTCTTCAGCTCCTCCAGGGGGATCCTGGGGCGTTCACAGTCCAGGTGGGATATAAGATCCCACCAGACTCTTATGTCCTGTGGTCTGCCCGCAGAAATGTCTGGGCCCCTGAAAAGATCCGTTGAATGGGCCCTCCTAAAACTGCTTCACTAAAAATAAACTAGAATGCCACTAAGTAGAGCGCATAACTCCGCCGAGGCCCAACAGTCCCCATGAATTCAATCAAGCCTTATCACCATTGGTGCCTTTCTGCCATTATCTCAGTTGCACATTGGTGGTAGGTGAAGGTTTCTCTCCCTATTTGTTACTGTGTGTACTGGACTGAACAAAGCCTACCTTACCCCATGAAAACAAATTTATACCCACTTGATTCAAATTTTTTTAGGATCTGCATTAAATTGTACTTTTTTATTAAGATCCGTCTATAATTCCCTGAGAAACACCAACATGGAAATATGCCCTATGTCGCAAAAGAGAAAGTTAAAAGAAAAATTCCTGGATCCGTCCCCTTATCCGGATTCGCACTTAAAGTTAATGGGGTCTATTCTGGGGCCGAGACCCAACCTCCATCCAAGTTTTAGGGGAAATCTATTGAGTAGTTTTTGTGAAATTGTGCTGACAAATCAACCAACCTACCTAAAAGACAAACGGACACTGGTGAAAACACAACCTCCCTGGAGGAGGTAACAGATGCAGAACGTCTTCACTATTATCGACATCATCGTCTTCGTCACGGGTGGTGGTGGCTCCTTCATGCTAATTACCTCTTGGCTAGTAACCTAAGCTGTAACATTACCTCCTGGCTGTCGTTCACCTCTTTAGCCTGGATGGGAACAGCCTTCTGAGCTGAAAAAAAAGTTGCTCATGAGATTATTGCTTTCTTCTTGAAACTCCTTCCAGCTCCCTCTTTTTCTTCTCCTTTATTTCCTGGCACCCCGATTTATGTGCAGTTCCGATAATAGCAAGCTTTTTCATTCCAACATTAGCTAGTCGTTTGTTTAGATCAGTACATTTCTCAGGTCACGTGGCCGGGCGCCCACGGTGCACTTTGGACGTTTTGATATTGTGTACAAAAAAATTAGCTCATACCATTTTTTAAATATTTTGTTTCAAAATAAAATGTGGTTATCGTTGATTATATTAAGATTAACATGATTATTGCTGACCTCTACGGGCCCTCCTAGCAGCTGGCCCCAGAAAGCTTTCACCTGCACCTCCAGATGTCCCTGTACTTGCACAAGGGTGCGTCATCCCAATAAGACGACCAAACCACGGTGGGTTCTTGATTTCAGACATGAAGGTTGAGTACACTTCTAATTTCCATCCGGCAAGTGTCGATCTTCCAGGCCAAAATGAGATCTGTTGCTCACAGATTTTTAGGGGGCCAGTGGGGGCCTAAAGGTCAGAGAAGCGAGCCTGGGCCAGACAGTTGCTGGTTCAATACCCAGGACTGGCAGGACTCTCCGGTGGAGAGTTATTGTTCTTTTAACAACAATAATCCTGACAGAGGGTAAATATATATGTAAGTAATTGATGGCTGCATACATGATATGGTGCTAAAAGCCTAAAGTTAAAGCACATGTCTCAAAAAGTCAACATCGTCACCATGTTTCACGTGGAAGAGGTTACATTTATGCAGCATTGTTCATATTCACTTTGAAGAGAGAAAAGGCTCTTAGGATGAGAACTAACCAATGTGTTCAGCCAACGTAATGCTATCAGCCTTACGAGTCTGGCTGGGGTTGCTCTTGTGTAAACTTGCTCAAATCCAATAGAGAGAAGGACAGAACCGCTAACGTCACATTAGCCCATACTCTGATACAGAGGTATCTGATGCCAACCCCTTATGCAGTGAATGCAGTGAATGTGCCATCTCAGGGCTTTTTCCAACATAACCTTTAACCTAACAAACAAACACTGGCCATTATATCATCATCAGATTTTGAATTGGTGTCAGACTAAAAATTCAAAACATTCAATATCTGTTGGACTCATTTTATTATCAGGATTTTATTTTCAGTTTTTTTTCCCGTGATACCAGACCTTGTAAATTGTCTGTCTGAGTTAAACACGCAGATCAAATATTAATGCACAACTGAAAGAGAGTGTTACAGTAATATGTGACTCTTGGCGCAGGGTGGCTGTGGGCGTAGAGTGAAGCAACACATGTCACTTGGGTCAGAACTGAGTCCAGGTATTATTCAAGGTTAAAGAGTGAGCGAGAAAACAAGAGAGGCAGGTTAATGAACCATGACTTCAGACACAATGACGCACATGATGTGTAACAGAGTCCACTGTTCCACTGCTGCCTCTGTTATTCTAAAAGACAGAGGAGGAGAAGACAGAAGGAAGACCGACCTAAATCTCCCAGTCCATACATCCCACACTTGTTTGCTCTCCTTCCTTCTTCATTTGTTTAACCCATAAAAACACGTCCAGGCCAGAGTTCATCACCTGCCTTTCAAGGACATGAACCAGTTCTGTCGTCAACACACCTCAGGAGTCAAGGGTTGTGGGTTGGGTTGTATGTGCAAGATACCTATCATCTTCCATCCTCCACATCAAGAATTCTCCTCCACTTTTTAGTGAATATACAACGTGAGGCCAATACTGTCCTGTGTAAACAGGTTGATCACTATTCAACCTGATATCTGAAATCAGATATTACGTTTGGAGGAATTAATGAAGCAGTGTCATCTCTCCCTGCGAGTGGGTGTTTAATAAATATTTGATGCTAAAAAAAGGCAGTTTACTCAGGCCCAAACACCAAATATGCAAATCCCCATAATGCCTGCTGTGAGATTAATGTCCCTGCTTTGTTGTCTCTGCTAATGCTTTCTGCTGGCTGGTGACCGAGGGGATCAGGTGCAGGAAAGATGGTCCTGTTTGCTTTTCATCCGGCAGCATTTCTCTGTTGGTTTATTATATATAATAAAGACAGCAAACAGAACAGGCAACATGTTTCAGTTAGATAAGTTAAATGAGGCATTCTCTCTCTCTCTCTCTCTCTCTCTCTCTCTCTATGTATATATATATATATATATAAGATTTTCATTTAAAGATACTTTTTTATTTTTTTTATTTTAACAGTGGACCATCCCATGAATCTGCAATACCAGTCCATTTTGACACTCAGTGTGCATCAATTATAGCAGGCTGGTCTGTGGCTATATGAAGTATGAAGCTGTAGTTACCCCTCTTGTGTCATTTCTTGGGTGTAGTGAGAAAAGTCCAATAAAGAAGTGGTTGGGGAGGTAGGATGGATGATAACCAGGCTTTCCCCCCATATGTAAGTAGGGTACCTTATGTAATTATGTAACACAAGTTACATACTTCTGACATGACTTCACATACATAGGGTGAGTAATGTAACCAAACTCTGAACATTTACCAACATTAATAACAGTCCCAAAGTCATTATATGTCATGATATGTGAACTGTCTGTCAGCGAGCTTTATTTTGAAAGTCTGACCAGACCTTACATAGACCATTTATTATTGCCAACTCGGCTTTACTGAGCTTTATGACATAATTGCAAATAATTAATGCGAATTTGAAAAAATGAGATATGATTTAAGACTGTTTTTGTCAACTTTGATAAGAGCCATGCTAGCTACGCTAACTGGCTGCTGGCTGTAGCTTCATAATTTGCTGCTTATTATATGAGTGAGATAAATCTTCTCAGCCGACTCTCATCAAGAAAGCAAGCGAGCATTTTTCAAATGAACTCATGTTTTACAGCTCTGAATACCTACTGTACACTACCTGCCCAGCACAAACTGCCAGACAGACACAGTTAGCAACTAGCTAGTGAACATAGTGGAGCATTAAGAAGCTAAACAGCCAAATATCTTTCTCAGGGGTTAATGAAGACCAAAACAGAGCTGTAAAGGAGAGTGAATATTGGACTTACATTGATCAGAAGAACAACTCCTAATGAATGCTAATGTTGCTAGCCGGAGCTAGCTGGATGTGTAAATGGGCAACAGGTGATTTGTCAGTGTTATTGGTGCATTCCATTTACCTCGGCGGTCAGAAATCGGAGTTGATGTGTTCCAGTACAAGTAAAGTACAGTTCTAGTCAGGTTAGCAATACCTGAAACAATGCACACAGAAGCAACATGTCCACAGAGAAGAAGTTGGACAGTATTGTGGGAAGTGCTAATAAACAGTGTATTCTACAGCTTTCACAGCTGTTGATATGCAGGACAGGCATCTTGGATTTTGAAGTCAGTGTTGGTGAAATGCATCAGGAGTAGAAATCCGACTTCAGGGGACGCTCCAGTCTAAATTCCCGACTGGGAATTCCAACTTCCCAGTTTAAATGGAACCTATTACAACTTGTTTCTGTTGCCCCTAAGTGGCCACAAAATCAGTTAATGCAGTTTATAGTTTACCTACCATCACTACAATACTTCAAAGTTCAAACCTCTCTCACAGAGCACTTACACTCTTACAGAATTAAACTGTCTGGTCTGGCGGATTTGATGACACATGGTGCAAATGGCTGATATGTTTTAATAATAGAGGTTTTGACCTTAGGGAGCAGTGTTTATGGCTCTCCCTGAGAAACCATGGGCTGAAAGGATTCATTGCGTCACGTAGTGCTAAACTTTAAGGATTGTACCTTTAAAGCCATGACATTTTGCTGCTGGGATCTACTACACTGTAAAAAAGTAATAATACATTCAGTCATTACCACCATTGTTTTCCAAAACTCCTCAGATTCCAGATACTGCTGTTTTTCCAGGACAGAGGCTGCAGTGTTTAGCGTTGCTGTCATGGCTACTGCCATGCTCCACAGAGAATATTATGCCTCCAAGTCCTGGATCTGTAGTCTTAATCCAAACCATTTACAGACACAGAGAACAAAGCTTTGCCTTTATTCAAACCCCTAAACAGGGGTATTATATATCCCCTTCCTCCTCTGTCTGTTCTGATCTAAAAATGGTTTGCTGGAGTATACACGTGATG
Source organism: Pagrus major (assembly GCF_040436345.1). Lineage (NCBI taxonomy): Eukaryota > Metazoa > Chordata > Actinopteri > Spariformes > Sparidae > Pagrus > Pagrus major. The sequence goes on from NC_133221.1 coordinate 28,118,860, forward strand.
GTGGCCAACTCCTTATTTAATGGTTTTAAGTTATGTCTCTGCCTATTCACAGATCCCTGTGATGGGAAGAGACAGAGGGATTATGTGATGGGGAAGAGAAGTATTGTCAGACACTTTTTGGACTACACTGCCTGTATACAGTGAGATAATCACTGTGAGTGGATTTAAGGGAATTGACTGAAATACTGAGTAAAGTAGAATATGTAAGATGCAATGTCATCCAAGTACGCTGTTAACATAATTGTAGCTGTGGCGGAACGCACCGGTCATTTAGTGGATGATTTTTTGGAAACAGCTCAGATCTCAGTGAGTGAATAACTTTTTAGCAAAGAAGCACCGTGGGAGCTGACTTTGACCTCCAGTGCCAGACAACAAACTGTTACCCAGTGCATCCGCTAAAATAGTTAAAGGTGTTGTCTGTAACATTCATCCATTAAATGTGGCCTTACGTCTCCCCCTTCCACTGCATTGACACCAGAACACCACTGTTGTTCTTATCATCTGCCCCCTCAAGTGAATGCCACAAACTAACGGTGCTAAAGCTAAATGGCAAACGTTGACATTGGTAACGCTAATAAAATAATTATTCCACATTTAATAAATGCGGCGAGAGTTAGATAACACTGATACCACTCTTACATCTCTACTCTAAATATGAATCTAGTGCCAGCAGTCGATTAGCTTAGCTGAGAAAAAAGAGTGGGAAAACTCTGTCCGAAGGTGACAAAATCCAGCTACCAGCACCTTCACAGCTTGGTCACATCTGGATTGTTTGAATTGTGCAAACGGCAAAGTAAGGTGTGCTGAACTATCTATTGGCTCACGCACAGTGACTTCCTTTTTTCTTTTCTCGATTTTTGTACAAATGAAACAAATGAGATGTTAATTATAATGTAATTCAGAATAATAATGTTAATTCTGAAAAATGTGGAAGTGTTGATAGGTGGATCTTTTCACTTGAGACAGACGGCACCAGTAATCATGATTTAGATAGGGGTAGGCTCGCTGTCTCGCCTTTAGCATACACACTGAGAATGAGAGTGGTATCCATCTTCTGATCTAGGTGATGCGAGGAAGCACTTATGGCCGAACACACTTTGATTCAGCCGATCAGGATGAGGAACCACTGGCAACTACGGGTGGGATTTAGGTTTGACGACCAGCGAGAGAAGCAAACTGTTTGTTTGAAAACAACAACAGCGGCTCTTGAAGACGTTAGCCTAGATGTTGCTGTAGCATCAGTTTTATCAGAACTGGAGAGTATATTTCATTGAGAGAAGAATAAAGAACAGAACTGAAGGCTTTCCTCGATGGAGAATATGTTTTTTGCTCTTCTCTCCACTGGACTTTGTAAGAATTGATTTACCAACGGGCTCTGCTGCGGTGATCTGATTGGCTGAAGTTAGCCCGTGATAGACAGAAGGTTTGTCCAATCTGGCATGTCAGGTTAGTACAAAGTTGGAAAGAGTGCAAAGAGAAAATATCAATAAAGGTGCAAGTCTAAAAATATTCATAAACATTATCCTAAGTCCAAAATACACACAATGCCAAAATTATATCAAAAATCATATGTTGCTCATATCTTGTTATATTTATGAGAAGTGACATACAGGCATGTATGTACAATATCAAATCTCCAACACAGGTAAGTGTATATTGTTAAATTTAAAAAGAAATTCATAACTTTCTAAACTATTCCTTTGACAGAACTCCACTCAGCCCCTCAAGAGACACATTACACGGTTTTACACAGCGTGTGATTGTGCCGACTTTGGCTGTGTTTCTCTTCGGTTCATAACTCCGTCCACAGCACCTCTCAGCTGTGACAGCATAACAACAACAAAAAGCTGTTTTATAAAGCAGCTCTGTGGTGAGGTAAGTGGAAAAACAGAACAGCCACATTGTTGTTATTGGTAATACTACTGGTTCTTTTATTGAGTCTTTTAAAATTCGACACGATTACGTCTCCTTGATTATTTACTCAACTTCAGCTTGCAGCGCGTACAGCGGAATCTGTCACTTTGAATTAAGCACAGTCGTTCTATATTCCCGTAACGTATCATATGGCCTTCCTGAGCTACATTTAACTTGGTTCCAGTTGATGTTTTAGGAAACCACTTTGGAGCATGCACGAAACCCTCAGTGGCCTTTGTTTGAGACCAATAGTTAAAGCAATTTTCTCGAAAACTGTTACGCACAATCTTACAGTAGCCTGTCCAACTTGTAGTAGCCCTCAAGCAGCTCCCTGCAAACTTCAAGTGTGCCTCCTTTTTCTTTCTTTTTCTTTTTTTTTTCCAGCTTGAAGGCCTCATTTATATTTGCCCAAAGTTTCCCTGAGCTAAGCCTCTCTGACCTATTACCCAAAGTCCCACAAAACCAGGTTTGTTCAAGTCCCTTTAAAAAACACACGTTTTTGCCAGATGTTGTTCCTTGTTTCTTTCCACACTCTCATAAAAAATTATGTTTTGAGAAAAAAAAAAGAATGTTGTAATGCCATCAGGATATGCTTGTTGTTGTGCAGGAGAGTGATGTGTTCCTGGGGATATGAGAATGAAATCATCTTTGCTGAGTGCACCTACAGGAAAGACAAATCAGTCTTTCTGACGTCCCACTCCACCACGTTCAAAGTTTCGACACAGTGGTCGTTCACTTTCTGAGCTGCATCTCGGTCCCTCCTCCTGCCTCTCCTCAGCTGCTGCCTGCTTCAAAACACCTCCGCTGGTAGCATGTTTACATCAGGCACAGCTCCTCTGCCTCTTTAAGTCATTATGTTTAATAGGCCGTCACAGCACGTCCGGCTCCGACTGTTCCTCTTAGGTTGCAGTGATCTGTTCACTCACTTTTTCTCTCCTTACATAATAATTATCAGCCTGTTCGATGATTCTCTGCAGGGACAGGTACACATAGAAATTCTGGATTACTTACCATTTTCCGAAGTAAGTTTTAGAATAGTTTTAGTTTTTTAATATAATTCAGTATGACTTGAAAATCATCTTGCAAAAATGTTAAAATTGGTTGGCACAGTAATGTGAGTAGAGGCAGTTCTGAAAACTCCTCATTGGTGCGTTCAAAGACAGACAGATGAACATCATTGTGGCCAGTTTTACTAGCTCCCAAAGAAAACCCTTCTCATTAAGTCTGTGGATTATCCAAAGCTATCAGGATCATGTCCTTGGTAGATTCTGATGAAGTATTTCAACCATTTGAGTGCCAAAAACGAAATTCTTGTCCCCTCCATTGTATTTGGATGGAGGCAGATGTCTCAAATATCTCAGAAAGTGGACAAATAAACCAAAACTAAACCACTGTGGCTATGTGGATAAACAGTATGCATTTTGTGATTTTGCTGAGCTGATCCTTTAAAGCGGCTATAATTATTGTTTTTTATCAACATTGGATCAAATGACTGTGTGTAAAGGGAAAGGTGTCACTTATAGTTACAGAACCATAAAGATTAATCACCGTCACCACTGTCATATGCATTGTTTCCTGCCAGCAGCCTCTGACAAACCCACTACCTGCCCGGCACCACTCAACAAACAGACACAGTTAGCATATAGTTGGTTAACATAGTAAAGCATCTGGCAGCCTCAGAGAAAGATATTTATCTCAAAACATAGCTGAAATATGAAAGAATATTGGACTTATAATAATAATTATTATTATATCATAGTATTGGACAGAGACTCAATCCCAAATGAATTGTAACTATCTATCTAATTTTCTCCACACTTTTTGGATGACATGAAACTCACGCATCAGTCGGGCACCTCAGGCTTCCAAGTGGAGGATGTTATTACATCAGATTACTGCCCATGGTTTTGGAATGAAATGTCATAAACTGTATTATTCAGTATTTTATTTACTTTCTACTTACTCACCTTCACTCTCTCCTTAACTGGCTTGTCACTCATTCAACCAATGGAACTGTGTTGGTAAATCAGCAGGTTTTGACCCAAATAAACCCAAATGAGAGCAGAAGAACCCGTAATATCAGTAACATGAGAATGTTACACATCCTCATCAGAAAAACCACCACAGGCTATAGGTTGTCTGTGCAAGCAGCTCATTATGAGCCATATTTGCATTTCTTGTTAGGCGGCACCTCTAGTGGCCAGAGTAATCATTACGGCAGCAAATGAGGGACAAGGGTATAAAGAGTGACAGGGAGGAGGATGTATGGGTCAAATAAACACTGCAGAAGTCTGCTGTTTGGGCCTTGGGTCAGAAACCAAGAGTCAACTGTGAGTAACTTATTTTAACGTTTTCATTTAAAAATGTTTGTTAAGGTAGTTAAGTAACATCACATACATAACATAACTTATGTAAGTAATGTCCTTATTTCAACCCAAACCACGATATTTTCCAAAACTTCAGTAGTTTTCTTGCCTGAATTTAACAAAACTGTGATGTACGACCTGGGCAGGATCGAGGCACAGATATTTTGACATGACATGACAAGAGCCTGGGGTCAGGGGCCCCCTACCATCAACTGCCTGCATAAATAATGTTCAACATACATTTTTAAACATTAAAACATTTAAATATCTTAAGAATCTCTGATATATCAATCAATGTTTACATATTTATTCATTTTTTAAAACATACACATTATTTAGACTTTTCCTTTAAATACAGGTCTAATCAGTCACCTATTAATACAGATATATAAATAGATCAAATATGTGCTAAAGCGGGATAATAATTATGTGGCCTTTAAGTCTTTTTGTGTGTTTAACAAATATCAAAATGTATGTGCGGTGAATATAGACTCAGCAGTTGTATCTACCCATTTATTCTGGCACTGCGTACGATGAAGGTCCATTACGCCTGTCGCTGGTACAGTCATGACGTTTTGGAAACTTGCTCTGGCAATTGACCTATTCAGTCATTTAGGTATGAGTATGTGTTGGAATGTTAATAGCTAGCAGATTATATCCGCCCCTTTTTCACCCTGACTTAAAAAAACATCATATTAATGTAAAAAACAACAACTTCAAAATGAATTTGAAGTGTTATTGCTGTTTATATCAGTCCTGCTGATGCAGACAGATAAAGTCTCTGTATGTTTTTCAACCATTCAATTCCAGACTTGGTACTACCTTTATTTATGTATCACAACTCTGTCAGGTATTTATTTTGAACACAAGATGGAAGCAGATATAGGGGGCAGTGATTTATCCGTGCGTACTGTAAATCAGGTAATACAAACATAATGTACAGCTCTGTGTATTACAGCACTTTAATCTGTTTCCTGAATCAACCAGAACTCATTTTCATGGGAGGAGGCTCAGCGCTCCGTGTGGTGCTGTCGAATGAATGACGACCACGGATACTGTAATAGAATCAGCCCGCCACTTTAAGTCATCCCTCTGCGGACAAACAACAACATACAATGATCAGATTGTGCCGCTTTATGTTTCACTGTAACGCAGTTGAACAACTTCAGGAGATAAGAGTAAACACAAACGTAGTCAAAGCTTATATCAAAACACGACAACAGATTTGTCAAAACAGTTGCTAGCTCAGACTTCTACATTCTTCTTATTTGGACATTCATAAAAACTTCAACAGACGATATAGATTTATTATCAGAGACATAAATGTAAAAGGCTTTCGTAGCTCTACTGTAAGCAAACAAGTGGGTAACATACGTCATCAGGTACTGTACATGACTCCTTATCCAGCCTTATTTTTAAACACCATGAATATACATACAGTTTGTTAAAGGTGCAGTATGCAAGAATTCTCCAATCCAGAATTTATATTCTATACTCCAAACATGGACACTTACTGCTGCCGTTAGCTGGTCAGCTCAGTTTACCATGCAGCTAGTAGTCTTATCAGTTGACTCAGCCGGACTCGGAGCTCAGAGCACCTGGGGGACTCTTGGTGTAGACATCTTTGAATCACGTCAAAACGTTTATTTCTTCATATTCTGTTGATAATTCTATTTTCACTGAAATTTTTCCTTAAACTCAAATTCTTGCACGCTGCACCTTTAATGCAGCCGTAGGACAAAGATAAGAGACAGACAAAAAATTCTCTTGTTGTACAAAAATCACACCACAAGTTCCCTCAGAATACTTTTTTAAACCACTGGTGTCTTGCAGAGGCCTTCCATGCCTCTTTTTATGACCCTGGTAGGAGGCCACATCATTGCAAAATATCAAAAATACATGTCTCTCCATGGGGAATTTCACTTACTGAATATTCCACGTCTCTACAAGACACTGCACACAGCAAGTTCTGAAATCTACAAATGAAAATGTACAGTGACACAATAAAAATGCATATTACTTCGAGATATATCTCTCTCTTGTCTTTTTTTTTTTGAGCAGTTGCAATGACAAAGACCACTTGAACACTTATTTATTCCTCAACATGCAAAATCTTGACGGTTAAAGTAATTATCGTACGAGTTGATAAAAAATTATTATACCTGCACGACACATGAAACAGCAGAAACATCCCTCTAAGCCACCATCATCACACTGACATGAACAAAACGTCCTCGAAAAAAGTCACATTTCACATAAGAACGTACTGCAGGTGTGTCGGAGACTGTAGTTCTTTATGATCAGAACTGTCTGGGTGCCTGATTTCACTTTGCTTGCAGTCAGCTATGGTAGTAAGGACAGTTGCATCAGGTCATGCGTCTGCACTGTGTATAGGAGTTTACAGCAGTCATGCATAATAAAGATTACCCTGCTATATAAATGATGAACACTAGGTGGCAGATTGCACCCACTTTGCACACAGCTCCAGTCTGCCTGGGAATAAAATGTCAAGTCATGGCAGGGGAGGGGAGGGACGTTCAGACATTACACTGGGAGTCAGGTGTATTGCTTTTCAGAGAATGTGCGTTTATCATTTATTGAGATTTCTTTCCCAAAATATGCATACTGAGACTTATCAGACACAGAACAACTCAATCTAAAGAAAGTTTTCTTCTCTGTCGCTTTCTCCAACTCTCATCACACATTTTTCTTTCCCTTCTTGCTCCAAACAAATAAAACCTCTGGGTCCTCCCCTCTTCCCTCTCTCCTCGTCCGTCTGTCTCTTTGCTCCCCTGTCTCACGGCCTTGTCTTTCATGTTTTATCTTTCCATCACTCACAATCCCCCACCTCTGTATTCTTCCCTCCTCCCCGTCTCGTCTTCCCTTCCTTCCTTCCTCCCTCCTCCTCTCTGCAGGGCAGCCGGAGAGACTGGCATTTCTCTAACAGCAGGAGGGGAATCTGCACCCAGCCTCGGCCCACGCTGGGCAAATGGAGGGTGGGTGTGTCATGGCAGAAAGAGGTGTGTGTGTGTTTGTTTAAGTATATGTGTCTGTGTGAAGGTCTGTGACTGGAACCACAACACTAGACCTGCCAACACCTGTCTGCTACCCTATGTACGCTCTTCTTGTCACTTATTCATCCTGTTGCATTAAACCAGAGGTTTCAGAGGGACACTGTGGACTCCCCACAGACAGAAAAATTCTGCAGTTTAAAATAATAAAAGTAATCATGCACTAATTTTCAGAACTACAGTTCACTTAATTTGGAAGCTGTAAACAAGAAGTGTAACGCTGCCATGGGCTAAAACTTGAGCCCCGTTTGTTTTGACAATATTTGTTTACATTTTGACAAATTGGCGCCATAAAGTATGACAAATTAGTTATTAGCTCAGCAGGTAATTGGATTTTAAAGGTGCAATACTCCCTATGAACTCATGCTCAAAACAAATAGGGGGCAGCATATCATCAGAATAACAGCTAAAATCAGTCAGGCCTGTCCCGCTCACAATATCATCAGCCCTGTCGATCATTTGGGGAAAAAAATCAGGTGTTTACCTACTCTCTGAAGTGTGGTCTTTGATTTTCTGGAGGCATTTCTTCGTCAGAAGTCGTACGACGTAGATATGTCGTCCCATTGACTTCAATACAATCAGCACTGCAGTCCCACTGTGGCCCCAAAGCCAGATTCAGCGATATAATGACCCTTCCTTATTTTTAAGGCTCCTCGAGAACACTAGCTGCTTAGCATGCTAATGTCAGTAGATATCTCTGCAGCACAATACATAGATGCCGTTAAGTGTTACACTGTTATTTCCTCACATTCTGTTGATAATTCAGTTAATTTAAGAATGTTTTCAACTAAAATTCTTACATATTGCACCTTTAAGGTCGCTATTTGATTTCATTTTCAATTTAAAAAAATGTCAGCACTGGTGGCTATCGTATCTAGATTTGTCAAGAGATCATTCGTTTTATGCCCTGACAAATGTCATTTACATCCGTACAGTCGTATTTTTCAACAACTTTTCCCCTCAGGGATTCGGCAATAAACAAAAAGACATTACTGTAGTTTGTTATAAAGTTTGGTTTCCCAGATCTGTCCTAGGTAAAACCTGCTCCCAAACAAATCAATAAAGGATCTCTGTAAAAGAAAATAAACCCAATATCTCTGAAGCTGTCAGAGTGTCCTGTGGTGCCAGTCAGTTGATCATCTTTGTGCACACAGTGTCTGGAAGTGTAGCTGCGGGCTACCGGTCAGCTAGCTGTGTCCTCTTTGAAGTGTTGTTTTTTTTTCTTTGGACGTGTGTAATCAGGCTGGGTGGAGAGAAGAAAATATACTGACAGAATCACTGATCCTGCTTTTGATTTCCATGATCAAAACTGAAAGCTCACTTCAATCAATTTTTGATTTTGGATTGAACTTGTGACACCACTGCTATCACCAGATCACTTTGATACTGAAGAAAACTTAAAAAACGTTGATGATTCTGCACGTTAGGTCTGCAGCTGTAAGAGCATCTTCTGTTCTATGATTTCTACGTGGGTTTATAGACATTTATGCTCAGTGAACATCTGAGATGGCGTCCATCTGAGGAAAGTGTAAGTCACACTGAATCTATAAATAAGTGCATCACATCTGTGTGTTGTGGTTGGACTGAGTTATGACTCAGAGAAGAAAGAGTGTGAAACGATTGCGACAATCAGGCGCAAAGGGTTTGAGAGTACCTTAATTGTCTTAAAGTACAGTTTTTAAAGCCTATTTGAGCTGTACATCACAGCTGCTGCTGCTGCTGCTGCACCTCCAACTACTAACTGTTTCACAACTACAATAACTAACTTTTGTTGCTTACAGAGCGGCAGCATGCACCTGTCCCTTTCACCCCAGACAGTGTCTTTGCCTTCAACTCTCCTGCACCTCCTGGGGCGCCGCGCCTCACAGTTTGAAAACTCCTCAATTGAGCTAATTGTTTGGCAGCCTCTATTTCGGTTTCAAGAGATTTGGCACAGTCTGATGATAATGACGATAAACCACAAACACGGAAATCCCCCGAATGCACCTGATAAAAGCTGGCAAAGATTGTTCATCGAGGGCTCTGCTTTAATTTGGAGACTCGCTTCAATTAAATTTAGTGTCTTACACTTTCTGGGACTCCTGCCAAATGTGACTAGTGTCAACACCTGCTGAGGACAAGGACAAATGAAAAGAGTCTCTGTGCAAAAACGTGGTCAGGTGAGAGGGAATCTTTGAATGATAGTCAGTGGGGAGGAGGGGGACAGTCATGCTTCAGTCTCACTGTTCTTTAAGACAGCAAATGAAAAGTAATGCTTGATAACAGGGTGAGTTAGAGAGGAGAAGATGAGGTACAGCAGCAGGTGAGTCAGGGATGAGCGCCCGCTGCGTCAGTGTGATGTGCCTGTTTAGCTTCAGCGGCGATAAGACAGGAAGAGGGCAAGTTACGGGTCGATCCCTCTGCTCTTTTAAAGTGATAAATAACTGTGTGGGAGGTGATTGCAGATAAGCAGAGGGGGGAGGATGGAGAGTCAGGGTGGAGAGGCAGAGATGAGCTGTGTCAGGGGTCAGATATGCCTGTGTAGCTCCGGCAGCGGTGAGGAGGAGAGGGCCGGTCGCGGCTCAATTCCTCGGCTCTTCATGAAAGACAGCAGCTGGTCGGGGATCTCGGCGAGGACGTCTTTAGCCAGCCGGGCCATGCTGAGTACCTGGTTGCCAGATCTGTCGATGTAGTCTCTGAATGGAACAAACTGGAAGCATTGCAAACAAAGAATTAATATAAATTCTTACAATGTTCATGTTTAATTAGCCCTTTTTTAGACATGAACTACAGTACACACTGCTGGTTTCATGTGTCTGTTAAAGAAAAGGCAACTTCCGTTATGTTAACGTTTGTTACAGCTTTATTCCGACGAGACATGACGGCTACAGGAAGGAATGCTCACATAATATTCGGCGCCTGGTATGTGAGAGGAAATTAATGATGTCTCACTCTGCATCAGTGATGGATTTTAAAAAGTAGCCTATCATACCGTCAAAGCTTTAATTAATGGCCTCACCCCCAACAGTGAGTCCCTGCATTAATTTTCTCATCAGTTTCAATTAGGCAACGATTTATGCTGCCATAGGGAGAAAGAACATTGCGTTGTAAGTCTTTTTTGCTTACAGGTAGCGTTGTTCCGAATAGTCACAAGCTGAAACATTTTTTTTAACCTCACAACTGAAGTTGTCTCATTCACAGTGTATCGAGATCTGCTGAACTATTGATTTTGAAATGCACACTTCCTATTCAGAAACTGGGCCTTTAAACGGGCCGTCAGGACTTTTGTAAGGTTTGATGTTGTAACTGAACAGTGCCTGCCCTCAGCCACAGCCCCAGCACAGCAGTGGTCACAAAAACACTGACAGAGCTGATGCAGAAACACGGTGGGCGATGCCTGCTCAGACCTGTAAGAGTTGACCAATCAGAGCACACTGGGCTTTTCAGGAGGAGGGCCTTAAAGAGACAGCCATTAAAACAGAGCGTTCTGACAGAGGGTGAATAGAGGTGCTGCAACAATGAACATTATGAGAACAATTATGTATTTTTCAACATTAAAGCTTGTAAACATTTTCTCGAAGACACCCAAAATAAAAATATGAAACTAAATGTAACTTAAATGCCCATTCCAATTTGCCACAGACCAAGTCAACTTATTCAAAGTGGTCGAATTGTCTGACGTTCAGATAATCAGGAAAACTTATTTTAACATAGACTCACGATAGACATCCGTTTGGACTCGGACAGAGTTTGATCAGAGATTCAGGTCATGTGTTATGCTAGTAATACCCACTGTAGCCTCGAGCCTTTGGCCTGCAGCAGAGATGAAAGTGGGCTAGAGAGGTCTAGTAAGCTCCCTTCTTTCTAACACACCTCCTACTTGTTTCATTTTCAAACTACAGCCCAAACCGACTAACTTTTAACATATACAGCAGTACTTCCAAACACCTCTACAGACTTTGATGTGCACAATCTGCCTCCCCTTTAAAGATTTATAACTTTAGAATTGGCTCATTTGCTGCATATCAACGTTTATTACCCTGGGTTTATTTCCTTTTGTAACAATAACGCTGGTAAGGAGGCAGAACAGGACCTGCATTTAATCTCTATTTCTCTGTATTACATATTGTGCTGCTTGAGCATGAATGTTAATCTGACGACAGAATTCAAATTGGATTTGCTATGTTGGAAGTTGGAAGTTTCTGACTTTGTCGTACCAAGTAAAACATAACTTTTATATGATATTAACTAAGGTGCTTATTTAGACATGAGACCGATGTGGACTTGCCATCGCATTTGTCTGAAAGAGACTGTGTATCAACAATGAAACTACTCATTATGTGCCATTTTGATCCACTTAGTTTGTAAATGTAAATATAGAAATATAAATATACAAGTCAAGATAATACTTTAGGCCAACGTCTCTTTATTGTACACAGTTGGGAGTTCTAATGGGAGCAATTGACTGTTAGTTATAAGAGGAGAAAAATAATCAGTGGCCGCACTGAAGGCATTTGTCATATTGCATCATTAACAGGAATGCATGGAAATGTAAAGTGATTGAACTTTGTGTTTTTTTCTCTGCCACAAGTGTAAACATCCTGATTGAATTAGTGTCATAATAAGGTTAAAGGCAATCAAAGGATTACTGTGAGCATGCTAATGTGATTACTGCTGTTAGCGAAACAAACTGGAGGGACGGGACTGTGAAAACATGATAGCGATATCAATACAACTTTACAATGAGAAGGCATATTATCCAGCTATTAACCCCGTGTGGGGTGAAGCGTCGTACAATGATGCCTTTACAAAACAAACCCCTCCTCTGTGTTCACTGATAGTGGAAAAACAACGCAATTAAGTCAAACCTTTTGTATGTAGGAATATATTATGATTACTATTACTGTAGCTCATTAATGCGATGGCAATGTTGAAATTTTTGCAATAACTAGCTGCTCTGCTGATATCTTACATACTCACATTCTTCCTCTCTAAGTCAATACATTATGCATTTATCATTGTAGGCGCTCATTTATCATTGTACCCTCTGCTCTGACAGCTGACTGGCCAGTCTTCTCCACACTGCACGCATATTTAACAGTACATTGTTATCAGAGGCAATTTCATATGCTTCCTGTTTGTGTTCTTATCTATCTTAAAGGCTCCCCAAAATGACTGTTTACGGTTCTGGTTTTATCAGTTCCTGATGGGGTTACTGCTCTCTCTCTCTATAAAGCTCACTGTGAAACAATTTCTTGCTGAGTTTCAAAATGATAATGGATGAAGTGTCTTTAAGGGCAGGGAATGTCTTCGCTTTGTTTGGCCAGTTTTTATAGTGACGATTAAAAACTTTTCTACATTTTTTTTTCCATAAATTTACTTCTTAGCTCTAAAAATCAGATTTATGTAAATTACATGATCTGCTTGTTGAGATATTTGAGTAATGTCACCTGTTCAGTAAAAATAATCAGCGGATCACAGCTGCTGCAGACGTCCCACGTTCACTTTGAAGTGAGGAAGGAGTCATCAAAGATCCACAGCAGAAGGTTTCTAACCTTTACGGTTATGGTTAAATACAATTTGTTTTGGTAGATATACAATTTAAAATAGCTGCAACAGTGCAGAGCTGTGGAAAGTGATGGGTTTCCCTCATACAAGTGTTGTAGCAGAGAGAGTGTTCTCCAGTTGAACATTAACAACACAGCAGGATTACTCCAGAACACACAGACCCAGTTTTGTTTTATTAAAGATATTTATCCTGTGATGTTGGACAATAAATGATACTTTCATTTCATTACTCTCATACAGGGAGAAAACTGACTGTAGCATGTTTCAAACAGTAAGTTACACAAGATACAAAACGATGTGTTTTAAGCTCCTAAAGACTGGTTCCCCCTTCATATGCCTCACAGTGGTTTGTTCCACTATACGTACATTTACGTTAGTTATTTTAAACCAAATGAACTTTTCTGATCTTTTCTGTTTTCTTTTTTGCGTAAACCTAAACCTAACCAAACGTTAATAACAATTGAAGCATTCAGCCTGCTTTATTTTGAAAGTGTGACCAGGCATTTTATGTTACGTACTGTTGCCAGCTTGACCGCAGAGCTTTTATTTTGAAAGTCTAATCTGACACTGCATATAATGTATTAGTCTGACATTTTTATTTACTTCCATTTACATTTACCATTCAATTGAGCAAAACAGATATGCAGTTCTAACCAGGCTGCATTTTGTTTGATCCGTTACCTCACGGTTAAATCGTCGCCATGTTGTATCTTGTCCCTTGTGTATTGGTGCTCAGCAGCTGCTTCTTTTAGGAAAAAGACTGCTGGGACAAGCCTGAAGTAATTTAGCTTTCATTTATTCATGATAGTCTAATAATAGTATGCGTTTCCTGCATATACATTCAGTACTTCTGGTGGCACCTTTGTGTCCCCTTCAGGAATTACCAAACCAACACAGCACAATGTAAAAACCTCATTTAAAAAAATCACAATGTGCTAACATGTATGACACTGTATGCACTGTAGTTCTGCAATAGCTTTAAATGTGTTATAACTTTACATAAATCAGTCGGTTTAATATATAAAGACATTTAAAACAGATTTGTGCTTTTTATCTTGGAAAACTCTTGCAGTCTTTTATACATTACTCCACTGAATTGGATGGATGGACTCTTGAGCTGTGTGACTGAGTAAAACCAGAATCAGAGAGCAAGACACTGAGCCTGTTCTGTGGCCCACTGTAAATGAGTGATGTATATTGTATGAGGCCATCCCCAGTGTGTATCCGAGTGTGTGTCATCCTCCTTTCAGAGATATCTCCCCCATGCTGCTGCTGTTAACAGAAGCATGCTCGAGTCTAACCTGCAAGGTTTAATAGAATTATGATGAGTACCTGTACAATGTCTCTCTCAGCAAGTCGTCCTCTGGAGGACACTCTCACCTCATCTCCATCCAGCTCCTCCATAGCTAAAAGGATGGAAAAGCAACAGAGAGAGTATGACTCAATACTGAAACCGCTGAGGGAGAATATAAAGGTACAAGGTGCTCCTCTGTATTTTCATAACGTAATTGCTGAGGTGGAACACAGCGTGGGGAAAGGAACATGTATTCGACGGAGAATAGCTAGAACATTTCATGTAGAGAAAAATAGAATTTTCTTGAGCAAAAATGATGCACAATTACACTACAGGTCAGAAAATTGAAATAATTCTGGCTACTCATGGGGCAAGCCTCAAAGTGTAGCTACAGGAGCACTTTCAGACCGCCATTTCAACTATGGCCAAAGTGTGCTCTGACGGAGCACAACGTGCACAGCGTGTCTCCTGCATCTGGACTCGCTCCGGCTAAGACATGAAACAGCTGGGATGTGTGGCGCTGCCGGGGACAGGTGGCTGAGCACAACGTGAGAACAAATCAGCAGACAGACACACACAGAAAATATTAGTGGAGAAACACCAGAACTGACGGCATGAAGCAAGAAATGACATGCTGAGTTTAAAAACACTTGTACAATGTATTCAGAAATAGAGTGTACGGACTCAAGCCAGAGCAAAATACAAACAGAGGTAATTAGACCTGGCAATAAGGTGTACACACACACACACACGCACACACAGACATGCACACACACCAGTATGACCTTGTGACCCCTAAACACGCTTGAGCGCCTTCACAACCAATCCCACCATTTAATTGATCAAACAAGTAGAAAATGATGGGCCGTCCAGTGATGAGGCACAAGTCGTCACACCCTGCTGAGCAGTAACAGACTGCACACACACAAACGGTCCCCAGTGAAAAGTCATTGATCTGTGGCCAGTAGGACGCCTGCACACTTGATTCCACTGACTCTCTGCAGCGAGGAGGAGGAGCCACGGCATACTGTTGTATATAAAGAACCAATTATGATGCAGCTGCTATAGTGGTTTCCTGTTTGCTCGCAAGCGCCTCATCAAGTCAAGGAAAAGTCAAGGCCAGTCGAACGCCGCCTTTTATATAAAACATCACATACTTGTGTCTTCGCAATGTCAAGGCTGTTGAATTTAATCAACACTGTTTACATTTCAAACACATTCAGTGCACGTTTCTTCCCATAGCTGCTGCTTCCTGTGGTCGGCTATCACGTTCTGCTCAGCTACAGGCCTAATTGAAAGGTACACTGCTACATGACCTTACTATTTTAAGGGTTGAAAACACATGCGGCCATTTTGAATGGATACAAGTGATGTGTAGTCTATTGACGAGAAACATTAAAGGTGCAATATATAAGAATTTTAGTTTTAAAAAGCTCAAAACAACTACAGTTATGAACAGAATATGAAGAAATAAGGGTTTTGACATTATGTTAAGGACGTCTATGTATTGTGTTGCAGAGATATCTACTCAAGTTAGCATGCTAACCAGCTAGCACCATCCTATCCTGTCTCGTAGTATCACTCGGAGCTCCCGGGACTGATCGCTTACCTGGGTTTCCGTTGTCCGGTAATTACCGGACTTTGACCGTTAAAATTTGCCGAAGTCCGGTATTTTCAAACCCCGCCGGTCAAAATGACCGGTGAAAATATTCCCTCATAAAAAAAATATATATATATATACACATAAAAATAATAATAATAACAATAATAAAAACAGACAGACAGACAGACACACACACACACACACACACACACACGAAGTGCCCGCGATGTGTGGAACGAACATTTTTCTATTTTCATGCGGAACAAAATTTGTAGCACTTGTTTATTCAGTCTTGCAAAGCGCGCAGTACCTACAATAAAAACAACAACGTGAGCGGGACAGGAGAAATGTCGAAGCAGGCTAACTTAAAAAACTATTTTCTGAAACAAAATGTTCGTTCAAAGGAGACGGATGAGGCTGAAATCACGGAGGCGGCGGCAGGTGATGAGCCTCCCGCTGAGAAGAAAAAAAAATCTCGATTGTTCCGGCCTGAATGGAGAGAGAAATATCCCTGGCTGAGGTATGAAGTTAAAAAAAAATTTAAAAATAAATTCTGATTGACCGGAATTTCAAACATTTGTCCGGTAAATTGAAACCCTGCCGGTCACGTTGACCGGTACGAATTTTTTCTAGCGGAAACGCTGTCGCTTACCGCAAAGCTAACTGAGCTAACTAGCTGAAAGCAGTTACATGAGTGGTTGGTGGTTACTCTGGTTATATGCTGCCCCCTATTTGTTTGGAGTATGAATGAGTTGGCCAATTCTCACATATTACACCTTTATAAAGGAATTTTGCTGATTTTCAACCAGCTTTGTATTGCTACAATGTTGGCAGTACATGCAAATGAACAATGGTAAACTCACCATGTTGCCTGCACCCATATCCAAACCCAATGACGCAAAACACATCATCTGGTGGATTTTAGGGCTGGTGTATCAACTACAGATTGGACTTCTGCATTTTGATTAAAGATGTAATTTGTAAGAAATGGCCGGATGCAAGGGTAGCTCCAAAACTATATGGGGCAGCGTAATCGCTAACTGCTGCTCACTATACTCTTTGCTGAAGCCACCTGTGGCTGTAGTGAATAGCAACCCTCACATAACCCTTACCTCAGCCTCGGGTGGTTAATGGGTCACTGTGGGCAACAAGGTAGGACGGGCCAGGGCTAGCCAATTAGCATGCTAATTTAATTGACATCTCTGCAACACAATAAATGTCTTTGAGAGAACGTCAACTCTGTAGTTTCTTAACTGTTGATAATTTTTGTCAAAGGTAGTCTCAAATTTTAATCAGAAGAAAGATCTTCAGTGACTGATTTTTTATGCCTACAAACTATCTTTGTTTTCAGGATTGAATAAACTGAATAAACAAACTGACCCTAAAGGAAAACACAATTTCATACTGTTTTACTTTGTTTATATGTGGCGGACCCTGCCACCATTCTAGCTTCAAACAGTGTTCTGGGGACCTTATATCCCTCTGAGAACAGCGTGTTTATTCACTGATGGAAACAAAAAAAATCTGAGTTCGTATTATTACATCATTAATATTGTTAATATCAAAATACTGAGTTTGAATTTCTGCTTGAAAAGAAAAAACTACATAGTGCCCCTTTAAACTTTGAATGTTTTAAACCAAAACTAATCTCAGCATTTTTTGCTAAATTGCCCCTTTAAACGCTTTATCTTCTGTAAAAAACACTTCTCTTCTCTGTCATGTTTATTCATGTTGACATGAAACATTTTAGACTTATCATTAAAATGGAACACTCACCATCAAACTCAGCTGGTCCAACACCCACGATAATTATGGAAAGGGGGAGTGCTGCTGCCTGTACAGGAAAGACAATGTACAATCAGTTCAGTTGATTTATTAGATCCTTAATGGTGCATTAAGGCATATATACGCTTTGGAAAAACAACAGAGTTTTCAAGAAAGTTCCATTATTTTGGTGTAGTGAGCACTGATTCAAACATGCTCATTTTTATTCTCAACGCTGAAGCCATTAAGCTGATCCAATATCCTACGCTTTTAACCGAGCCATCAATGGGACGTCGGTTTCACCTTTATCTTCCAAATCTTAAGATCAAAAGTGGTGCAAATGGAGAATACCCATCAAAGAAAAAGGATGTCAACTGAAGGATTCAAAGCAAATGTGTGAGACTTCATCTAAGTTTATTATACACTGCATTTGTAAGATAATTAGGAGGGAGAAAATGACGAACAACTTGCCTTCGATATTCTACGCTGCCTGTCATGAGATTAATCACTCAGAACCAACCTAATTGGATCAGACACCTCTCAAACATTCATTTGACGGGTTATTGAAACAACATTGATCTCTCCACCACAGGGAGAGCACAATGCGAGCAAAAATGTCTTTTCATTTCCTCCATGATTTGAATCGGGAAGAGAAAAACTGATTTTTCGGTATTTCTCCTTTAGCTCTGAGGTATTGCTTATCGCAGGATGCTGATTGCTGGGACACACCAAGCTGTTAATATCCAGACATCACAGAGGGCATCATTCTGGAGGAAAATAACAGAGCTCCCTCCCCACACACACACAATAGGCAAGAGATTGGAGTAACTGAGGGGAAAAGCACTTCTATCCATCAGTCTGTGTGTGTTTGTTTACGGGTGTGTGAGTGTTTGTATGTGTATGTGTTTGTTTACTCACATTGACCACAGCCTCTTTGGTCTGGACCATGTCAGATATCACTCCATCTGTGATCATCAACAGGACAAAGTACTGAGAGCCATCTGTAATCTCTGCCGCACAGCTGGAGAACGTGCACAAACAGAAACACACACACAGAAAATGGACCCAGGTTAGAGCTTACAGTCTGCTCGTGGTCCTGAGTAACAGACTACTGAAGAAAACATGAAGCACACCTGCCTGGTGGTCTCATACATTATCCACTCTACTGCACCTCAGGACTTCTGTACAAGGCTGAATCAGCTCTGACTGTATGACACACAGTGACTTTTTTAACTGACCCTTTGACCTTTGCTTGCATGGCAAGTAAATGACTCCTGAATAATGTTCTGGCCCCATGATGTCCTCCCTAAATCCATAGATGCATTATAATCAGTCCATTAAGAATCACTTGCCCGGCGCATATGGCAAAAACTTTCTAGCTTGGCCCAAAGACTTTACATCACAGATTTTTAAATTGCTTTCTCAGCTCAGTGAAGGTTCGACAAGGGATAATTAACTTTGTTTGAAGTTTACAGGTCCTATTTGTAAGAAAGGTTTAGTGTCAGTATTCGACGAGTTGGGAATGAGACTCAAAAATGAACTTGTCTTACAAAAAGGCCCTGCAATCTGTCCTGTCAACATTTTTACAGATGCCTCTTTTATATTTTGGGCAGCAGAGGAATTTTTTGCTGCAATATTGCGAGTGGCATAGGGCAAAACTGGATGCCACAAATCCACCAACACTGTCTTTATAGAGCAAATGAAACGTAGTGAAACAATAACATTATAAAATAATAACCATTATATATAAATATGGAATTGTACGGCACTGTTAAAGCACTGTTGTCTATTAGCAGTTTGCGTTATCAACGGCAAGTCTACCAAATTCAGCTAACGACATGCTAACTAACAATAACAAACTAACGACATGTAAAGCTAACCAGCATGTTGCTGTCACCAGCAGCCAAGCAACAACCGATCATCCTCAGAGACCATGCTAAACTAACCAGCCTCACCAAGTGAACCAAACAAACTCTTCTGGCACACAAAGCTAATTAGCATGATAACAGTCCTCTTCAGCTAAGCCTAGCCGAGCCTACCTCACCTTAGCGATTGGTGACAGGAGAGAGTGACTCTATTTGTGCAACAGTTTTATGACCATTAGCACATACAATTCATTTGTACAATTCAAATGTTACGTAGTCCTGCTAGAAAACAATTATATTTTTACAATATCTAACCAATATATAACTGTGGAATCTCTGGGATCAAACACATTTTGGATTCAACGCTACATAAAAACTCAATTAAAATGTGTCTGTTCCCCTCCTACACACCGTGGCTGTCCTTTCATTTGCGGATGCTGTTTGCACGCCATCAGAACACTGAGTTATTTACTACCTGAAACTACAGCCTTCGGCAGGAAAAAAAGAAAGAGACCCTTCAAAAATAACAAGCACTGAAAAACACAGCGTGAAGGAAATCATGTGACCTTGCTTGTTGTTTCTCTTGCCCACTTCATTCCCTTTCCAACATGGGGTTTGATAAGAAAACAAAATAATACATCCACAATGCCGAATTTCCGCTGTGGCTTGATATGATGCCAGATGAGTTTGGAGGACGGTTTCAACACGTAGGTGTGTTTTGTGTGTGTGTGTGTGCGTGTTCGTGTGTTTGTCATTCACCTGCATTTATTGGAAGGAGACAGCATCTAATACCAGAGACTTAGCTGTTCCACCTGTCTGAACATGACATTGATCTGCAGGTCTATGTCTCCATGTGTATGTGTGTAAAATATATGTGTATGGGATTTTAGCCCCGTGTTAGGATGAGTCTGTGTGTGTGTGTGTGTGTGTGTGTGTGTGTGTGTGTGTGTTAGCACCTCTGTCTTCTTGTTTTGCTTTCTCACAGGTGCCACCTCTGTGCCTCTTGCCGCTTAACACAGTGGTGTCACACACAGCGTGGGATAAAAAACTGACAACTGATAATTCTGTGCAGTGACACGTACGCTAAAATGTCCAACACTAGTCTGGTCTAACAACCAAGTTAATACATGTTTTTCTCCACAAAAACATGGTATTGCCTGTGGAGGCAGAAACCGTTGTCATTTTCAACCTGTAACCTGTCATATATCATGAGTTTTAGCTGATACAAAAATAGACAAAGAGATTAATCAGTTTATTCCTTTAAGTGGCCAGCTCATCCCTCCTTGGTTAGTCCATGGACATTCAGTATGAGTACTGGTAGCTGGTTATGGTTCTGATGTTTTACTAATGATCTCTTCTCTTAAAATTATGGGGGCCAATCATAAAAATGATGCAGTATTCTTAGAATCATTTATAAATGCACAGATGAAATAGTACAATATTCTCATTGAAGCACAGTCTGGTTTAGTCCAGGACAGTTTATTTGCCAACATGTTCTGACTCCAAACTCATCAGATACAGCAGCTTGGTCAGTGGCCTTAAGCTTCAAACTATGACAATCTGCCTACCTCTCTAACAACAGCTCCGCATGTGAAAGGCTCCCCGGTCAAGGTATCAAAAATAGATGTGCAATGTCTGCTTAAAATTTTAAAATAAAGCTTGCTGCCAAAAATTTAATGTTATGACTTTTGGAGTGTTATTAACATTATCAAATGGTCACTGTTAGGTTTAGGCACCAAAACTAGTTGGTTAGGTTAAGGGTCTAAAATTACTTGGTCAGGTGTAGGCATACATGTGTTGATGAAGGTTGTCAGTCATCCAGGTCATGGTGATTCTTAGTGCTGTATCGTAGGCAGCTGGACTTGTTTCAGTTTCTTGAAGACGTTTCACCTCTCATCCAAGAGGCTTCTTCAGTTCTAACTAACTGGAGGAGTTGCAGACTTTTAAACTCTGTGTGGGAGTGTCCTTACAGAGTCGTTAAGGACACGTGTGAGCTCTGAGTTTCAGAGTCATTAGGGTCACTTGTGGGTCGTTGATCCAACCGGCCTTCATGTGGGTTGCTAGGGCTAGGTGAGCCCAGGTGTGAATAGTTGTTAAGCGGTCTGGGGAGGGAACTCAGTACAGCGTTGTAGGTGGGTGATAAGTAATGTCTCAGGCCACCTCCTCTGTTCCTCGTTCCAGTTTGACATAGATAGATTCCTTTACTCCTCTTTCAAACCATCTGTCTTCTCTGGCCAAGATGTTTACATTGTTGTCCTCAAAGGAATGATTTTTCTCCTTCAGATGTAAGTGGACAGCAGAGTCTTGACCTGAGGAGTTGGACCTCCTGTGTTGTGCCATTCGTTTATAGAGAGGTTGTTTTGTCTCTCCAATGGGTGTTTTGTCCTTAGGATGGACAAGTTTCTGCCTCAGTGTGTTGCTAGTTTTTAAGTGAACAAGTTTATTGAAGATCCTCCTGAGTTTCTCAGATATTCTCGTGACATAACAAATGACGATGTTGTTACGTTTTCTCGTCTCCTCCTCTCTGTCTGCTCTGGATATTTTAGAGGTTTTGACAGAGGTCCAGTTTGTGTAGCCACAGGTTTTAAGTGCTCCCTGATGTGCTTCTGTTTCTTCTCCTCCCGTCTCAGCCCGATGGTTTAGGGCACTTAGAAATGTAGGCATAAAAACTACTAGGTCAGGTTTAGGCATAACAATGACGTGGTTAGGCTAGGGCACCAAAACAACTTGGTAACGTTTAGGTGCTAAAACTACTTGGTTAGGTTTAGGAAAAGATCATGCTTTGGGTTAAAATAACTACGCTCAGTCACATCACTTACCCAACTTACATTGCATAATTAAGGCACAAATGTGAACAAACCCTGGCCTCTGGGTGGAGGAAAGTCCTGTGTATGACTTATCCAACCACCACCCCACTTGGACTCAGTTCCTCTCTGTCTAAATCACTGACCTCCAGACTGCCGTCATAATCTACAGTTAAATAAAACTCATTTGATGTAGATAACATTTCCCTGTACAAAATAGCTGGAAATGATTTAGAAATAATCTCTTCATACAGACATCTTTGAACATGGCTGATTGACAAAAAACTTCCCATAGTCACATAGATAATGTTGTACAGAAATGTATGCCCTATTAGCCATTAACAAATGCTTTCCCCAGCCTAGTCCTACATTTATCTGTTCTGCATTATATGGACACCCAATGTATACATCCTGCTTACTCCTGTGTCAGCTTGATTCATCTTTATATAACTCATCGCTGTAATGTATTTGTCCTGTTATGAACCTCAATGAAAATACAAAGATTTATATGCACCCTCCATCTGTATAACCATTCTCCCCGTCTACCTTTGCAGAATGTTTCCTCCTTTTTTCAAACTGCTATCAGACCAGATCATCAAGATGGATAATCCTCCCCGGAGTCTGTTTTGAATTTAGCGAAACTGTATTTTTGTACTGTGCACCCAGGGACTGGAATAATTTAGAAGGCAGACTTCATTTGGAAATACTCCCGTTATACCAGGCATGAGAGGCTACAGTCATAAACACAGTTTATGAAGAAGATTGAGATGTATCTGTTTTGAGTTAGTCAACTTTTCTCATTCTCTTTTCTCTCAGATCCTAAATTTTATTGTAATACGTGAATATTGTGATGTAACAATGTTTGGTGCTACAGTTCTCTGAGACAGTGCATCTCACTATCTATTCTATATCTATAGGTGTTGATGGAGTCCAGGTTCATTTTGGTCCAGTCTTGCTGACTTTTATTTTTGCCTTTGTTTATGACCTTTTCAGCCACATGCATGGTATCCTTTTTGTCAGCAAAAACTCAACTACAAGTTTGAGATGGATCATTTTGACAGTTTAAAACCGTATAAAGCTGCCAAGATCCAAAAAATGTAAACGTTCTCACTCCCAACTCATCAAATATGGCAGCTTGTTCAGTGGCCTTCAAGCTGCTGTAAGTGATATATTTTTTATTAAAATATGGCTCTATATTCCAACAGAAATCACTGTTATAAGGTGTTTGGTCAGTAAGCCATGTCTCTCCTGCTCCTTAATGTTCTGGTATCCCTGCCCGCTTTATCCAATCAGGACAGAGAACTCCATAAAGAAGGGAGGATTGCTAACTGCAAAACTGACAGAAAGTCAGCTAAAACGACATCAGGTTTAACTATGGCACTCTACCCACTGAGCAGGCAATGTCTGTGGAGGTCCAAAACAGGTTGATATCATGTCCGTCGGGCCAGGCCATGATCTGGACGTCCATTGACAGCCAGAATTAGTTGATAAATGACGTTGAGAAAAGGCGTCCAGTCAGGCCATAATGTAGACATCCACTGACATCCAGAATTAGTTGAGAATAGACGTTCATACTGGCTGTGATCTGGACGTCCACTGACAGCCAGAATTAGTCGATAAACGACATTGACAAAAGACGTCTGGCCAGCTCATAATCAGTTGATAAAAAACACTGAAAAAAGACCAAAGAAAAAAGATGCCAGTTGGGGTGGAGAGACAGCATGGCTAAGAGACTGTGTATGCATCTTCCCATGGCCATATAAACGTCTATACAACGTCCAGAAAAGACGTATAAAAAACTTTCATCCTGGCTCCCCAGAGGACGTCTTTTAGACATCTTTGGATGTCCATAAATGACGTCTAAAAGACGTGATCTAGACCACTTTTTGCTCACTGGGTACCTTCCTCTCTATCAATGTCTGGATAGACTTTCAAAATATAACTTGCTGACAAGCGTTCACAGACTGTGACAAGTTATAACTTTTGGACTGTTATTTATGTTTGAAGACGGTTGGAGTTCGGTCAGGATTGGGCAGAAAAAGTACTTGGTTAGGTTCAGGTGAAGATCATAGTTTTGTTTAATATAACTATGTTCAGACTTGTAACTTAGGTTCAAAGGTTACATAAGTGACCTAAGTTTGTCACTCGTGAAGTGTTAGTTAATATAAGTTCTTTGACTGAACAGTTATTTTGAACCAAAATATGAGCTTACTTTATGTACGTCAACTTATGAAACATAACTTGAAAACAAATCCGCCCTGACTCTTGGTCACAAACAGACACAAAGTCAGTGTATGACCCATCCGACCACCCTCTGACATAGACTTCCCTTGCTTTTTATACTACTGCACTGGAGGGGCACTTCAATAAATGATGCTAGAGCTGTACCCACAGCATCAAACATAGAAACACAGATCCACTGAGGCTGCCATATTTGACTTGTTAGGAGTGAAAATGGGCTAGAGTGTCACAGACGAATATTTAGTGAGCATTCATACTGTCATTATAGATCATTTTAAGGTTAAAGTTTCACTAGTTATACACAAAATAAGTAAGAAATCCAAATATAGAAAACAATTTAAAACTATCATGCAAGTGAGTTTATCCCAACTCTCAGTTTCTGTGCTTGTCTTTCATCCATATTTCAAAGGTTTTTTTAAAGAAGGTTTCATGGGCTAAAGACATGAATGACATACAGTGTAAAAGCACCGCATCATCACTTTCAAGTTGCTTTTTTCGACTTGTCTCTACATAATAAATAAATAAAGTTATGTCTCTATGAATAAATCATGCTCAGTATTCTCACTGATGAAGTGAACAGATAAAGTAATAAAATAAAGATTAATACATTTTAAGAATTCAGAAATCTGTTGAAGACCAAGAGGTTTGAGAATTTCTTAAGCATACAAGGAAAATGTCAGCAGGCAGTCTTTGATTGCCAGATGTATTTTGATGAAGTATTTCTGCAGCTTAACCTCTGGATTCTAAACTTGAAATTAAAGTACACAAATAAAACAAATCTATATCAAACCAATTTCCCAAAATTGACTTTTTAAATGTTCCTATACAAATCTGATGCCACGATTTAACTGATTATTAGCTTTATTAGATGGGATGCTGTAACCCCTTAATCCTGTTCATGTTGACTTCCCCCCTGCTGTTTCATAAATAACACAAAACCTGTAATCTGGTGAAAGAGCTTCTTGTGAGTCATGTCTCTAATAAGCTTTGATCGAGGCCTGTAAATATGAAAACAGAGAAAAAAACCCTTAGGTCTTGGTTGAAAGAAAAAAAATAGTATAATTGTACCCTCACTCTATCACACACGAACACACACACACACACACAGACTTACTTTGCCACTTTGTTGATGACAGGTGCAAAGTTGGTGGGTCCGTACAGCTGCACCGTCCTCAGAGCCTGGAAATAAGCCTCCAGGACCCCCTCTATGCCCACACAGTTTGGACTCTCATCTTCACCGCCCTGCAACAGGCAGTAAACAGCTCATTAATGAAGCACACAGTGTTAGTACATCCATACAAGTTTAAGTTGTCTTATTAACAGGTCAGTGTGATAAACAAGGAACATCAGAGTACATAACTAGCTCTTCCAAAGATAACTGAACACACAGCATCTAATTTCTGCTTCAATGAGTCTCTCAATCAAAACAATGAAAATAAAAGAACTTATGTAACTTTTTTACCTTAAAATAAAAGCTTCCAAATACAGTGTCTTGTAACAGGGTGAATGGTGTCTCTATTACTTGTCTCTGTACTGTGTTACTTCAGTGAGAGGGTAGGATCAGTGTTACATACATGTTTACTTCAACATACAAGTTTTCAATAACATTGTTATGAGGTAATGAGTTTTGTTTGTAGTCAGCACCTACATTACATCTGACACATTGTTACACACCTGGGATTTGTATTTACCACAGTGGTGTTCACTCACTGAACTATGGGGGCGCCGATTTCTACATAATGTTGTAATTTTGTGAAGTTGCACAGGATCATGAAAGTTGATGTTTTGGTTAACAACCATCACTGCTGATGAAAATCTATCTGATGTAACTCAGGCACAAGTGTTCACAATTCGGATATTTTATACACCACTCAACAAAATATAAAACAAAGCTCTCTTCATTTTTAGTCAGCTTAATGCAGAAATGTTACATATTGTATCTGCTTATATGTACTGAATATTCAATATGATGCTAATAGCTGTGACAATATGAATTCTATCTGCATTTAATTTACCACTGCCTGATACGCTGTAAAAGGAAATAATATCCATGTGTACTGCAAATAGAACATAGACAGAACACTCAAGAGGTTACTGCCAAATTCAAATTAAACTGAATTAGGTAGGTATTTTTCTTTGAGGGCAACACTGGTCTCTAGGGGGCACTGACGAGGATTTAAGACTCAAGAAAGCTATAATACATATTAAAGTGATAAAGTTTAAAGGTGCTCATGAAAGTTTTTTTTAACTCCTGTGGTTTTTTGTTTTACTACTTCCATGAAGTGCAGGGACTCTCAAGAGTAGTATGAAGGAAAGAAAGGTCATAATGAAAGCTGTAGATATGTCACTCTGAGTCAAGAAAAGATCCTTCATGCTTGGTAGATGACTAATATCTATTGTGCCCCCAATTCTTAACTCTCTTAGGAATTCAAACTCTCCAAGCCCAAGCTGAAATAACACTGGTGACACCTTCAGGGTGAAAAGACTAAGACTATGTATTGCTCTTTCCCAAAAACATAAAAAAAAGCATTTGCATTTTTTTTATAAGGTAGGAAATGCATTGAACTTTTGTTAGGACCTTAGGGGTACATGCATGAATGTTGATGAGTTTCGTTGAATTTAAATAAAACTGATGAATATTTGAATAAAAACTAGAATGACTGCCTTTCCTTCAATTTGTCACATTATCACTTCTTCTTCAGGCTTTCTGTAACACAAGCTTTCAGTATTGTATAACTTTGTTTTAAATAACTCAAACAGACTCATTTTTGATAACACACGGATAGAGTTGGCTTCACTTCAGCTTAGCATCCAGCGGTTTTTGACTGCTTGCCCTGATCCCTGAGGAGGATGCGAGCAGGAAGTGGAGGGGATGCTGGGAGACTCACGCTGGCAGGCTGATGAGCCAACTTCTCAACTTGTGCGACCAGCTGTTGTCGCAGCTCCTCCTGGTCCAAGCCACACCCTGCTATGTGAACTGTGTATACGTGTGTGTCTTGTATGTGTGAATTCACATGTCTGTCTGTGTGTGTCTTACCAGTGGGAAGGCGTGGGAGATTTTGCCATCGGGGGGCAGCTTAGCCCCGAAGCCATAGGCAGGAAATAGCTTGTCGCTGTCGTAGTCCTGGATAATCTCACCCACTGCTTTCAGGGCCATGGCATATGCATTCATCTGGTAGGGACTCATATAGTGGAGGGAGGTGGGCTGGGAGGGGTTACCTTGGAAGAACAAACACACACACATTGACAGTATAATAAAGTGGATGATGAAATGTCTCGCTCCTTCCATCTGTGTGGCTTGTTACCTGCTAAAATACAAAGTGCGTTGTACAATTGCTATATTTTAAACAGTGGAATTGTTGTTCCACACATGGTAAACAGGCAAATCTGACTGAATACCAACTCTGACTTCTGCCCTTGGGATAAGCAGGTCTGGACTCTCTCCTCTATTATGAAACGAGTGCCCTGCTTTATAAGAAATGAAAGGCAGGGGATGATTTGATTAGCCACGATAAATGCCTGCTCCTAACACACCTACTGATAATGTATTCCTCCTAATCCCATCTAGCTTCCAACAGCGCCGCAGGTGTACCGCGCTCCTCTGGCCGTGAAAATACCAAGCACATTCACCGCGCCCTGTGCAGCTCGCACAGTCGACTGCACTCGCCACCGTGTAAAAATAAGAGCCGCAATGTTACAATCTATTCAAGACAGCTGTGTGCAGACCATCACAAGCACAACCGTAACTACCACGGAAAATGAATAAAGGTCATGATGCATTACAGAGGGAAAAAGGGTCAAGTGCCTTTCAAATGGTAGTCTTATCCCTGTCTGAACTGAAAATACAGAACTTGAGTATCGTGAATAGTTTCAACCGAGGAAAAATACAGTTATAAGACCACAGCAAGTGATATAATTGGAGGGCACATTCAAACAGTGGAGTGAAGGTGCAAAACACACTGACTTGGAAGTCTCTTGAGCAACAAAAACTGGTTATGTTTCTCAAAGGAGCTGTATGAAAGGATTTTGGTTTTGATGCTATGTCAAAGACATGAAGGAAACAGTAAACTCAATAATGGCTTAAGCTCTTGAAGAAGCGACCATTATCCCCATCACCACCACCACCGAGCACTCCCAGGAAAAAAACATGTTTGGCAGCAATAGAAATGAGCAAAACAAGATTTAACATGGACGTTGCTTCTTTGCTGCTGAAGACGGCTCTTGGCAATTAAACAGATTAAGTTTGTTGCTGATCACGCAATGTTCTTCTAGGCTGCTAATGCTCATGTTGGCTAGCGACTGTGTATTTCCATGTGTCTTACAATCGGGGTAGACACCCCAACTCTCTGGTTATATGCTGCCCCCCATTGAATTTGACAGATGAACAGTTGCTACATGCAGCACCTTTAACGGTCCAATTTATAAGAATTCCCAAACTCATCAAATTCTGATGCTTTGAATTGGTGGCCGAGCCGACCTATAATCCCAGAGTGTCTGTATTTGACGAGTTGGGAATGAGACTCAATAATCAACTTTCTTACTAATTAGTCCTTTAATGAATGACTCATTACAATATTCAGTATAATTGCTTACCTTCGTGCCTGCATTGGACTGGCATCTAATCATTTCTCAGCAAGAGCCAATTATGCCACATGGCCAGTCATGATTTTTTTTTTCAGTCAGGCTTTTATTCAGCTTGTAGTATTTTGCATTAGTACCCTAGATCTGGATAAAAATCTATCTATCAGACTGTTCTCAGTATTTAAACTAACTAACTAATTAATGACAACCTTACTATTTTAGAGCTGATTTTCATCATATTCATTTTCTTGACATTCAGATCACTGCAACAAATACTGTATAATGCACAGTCACACTCCCAAAAAAGTTTGGATGCTGTGTAAAACTCAAATAAAACAGAGTGTGATGATTTGCTTGCCATTTTTGATACACACACATTTTTGACAACAGTACAAAGACAATATATTGAATGTGGATTGACAAGATATGATTGACACTATTTTATTAACAATTACATTAAAAACAACAAGGAGTGAACTTAATTGGATTTGTTCACTCCTGTTTTATTATATCATTATATACATTTTTTAATACTATATTGATTTTTTGATCCATCGTGGTTTGCCCTGTACCGGCTGCACCCAGAGGAGAAGCACTGCTGTGCACAGGGTATCTTTTGTTTTTTACAATATATTTCATGTTTTACCTCAACATACACAAATGATTTTTGTAAATTTTTGCGTATTCCGTATATGATGCCGGTGACATGTTTCAAACAAGTTGGGACAGAAGAAAAAAAAAGACTGAACGTTTTGGAATGCTCCAAAAACATCTATCAATATCCGTGATAGTATCATGATGGTATGACAGGAGCATCCTCAAATTCTAAGTCGTTCACAAGCAAGGATGGGGCGAGGTTCACCACTTTGTGAAACGTGATTGTATAAAAGATATTAACACATGGGCTCAGGAGCACTTTGTTAAACCTTTATTGGTAAATGCAGTTGGTTTGCAAATGATTGCATTCTGTTTTTATTTTCCATTTACACAGCGTCCCAACGTTTTTGGATTAGGTTGGTGCTATCATCGGCATACAGAAACTGCTTGAGTCAAAATGTTTTCGGTCTTTGGAAAAACGAAAACATGAAGGGGCCCAATCAGTTACCTTGTGGTACACCACACTGTAGTCGTCTCTGGAACTGACACTGTAAAAACCACTTGGCTATCTGATAGTATCTGTAAATACCAGTGTGTATCTATCGCGAGTCTCGTTGATCTTGTCTGGTGCGGCTTCCGTAAACGGCTGAGGGAGACTCGCGTGCATGCAGGAGCGTGCCTCCAGACAAATATAGTATAGTGACTGTTTAGGCTAGAAAAATGTACTAAATGACTTCGTTTCGAGTAAACTCTGGATGTCGCCACTTCAGGACACTTGGATTGCAGCGGACGAGCAGTATGGAGGAATATTACAAAGTTTTTGTGTAGTTTTATGGACCTTTTCGTCTCGGGCACAACTGACACCCATTATATGGATTTTTGCTGCAGGAGGGTACCCCCGCGGGTCTCCAGCTGCACTTTGAGGAATAAGAAACTACACCGGACTTCTCATCAGCATGAGGGTGAGTCGATAATGACTGAATTTCATTCTAGAGTGAACTATTCCTTTATCATCAGATGAATCCCAGATTAAGCAACTATTTTACATCAGCAGTGTTACAGGTACACAAAATCATCAATTTAATGGGTTAAAAAAAGGAATTGTTCATCATTTTGAGAAAAATATGCTTATTCACTTTCTCAAAAATACCACCCACAGACACCAACACCTCTAAATCTTACTAATTAAGACACTGTATCATGTTTGTTTAATCAGTATGCAAACTGAAAAACAACTGAGGCACTTCATTAATAATGAATAATGGAGCATTATTCCAAAATGTCAAAGTATTCCTCCAGCATTAGTTATGGAAAATCATCACTGGCAGTTCATATGGCCATTCTGCAAGCTATGAGCTTCTTGTTTATGTGTTTATGAGGTCACATCTGGTATATCTGTTTTTTGATGTAGTGGCAGAGAGCCAGTGTAGTGTTATAACACACAAATGCACACCAAAATAAATGACAATACATCCAAGACAATGCATATATCTAAAATACACCAGTAAGTGACCTACCATTGGATGCGGTGAAGTCTATAGCCACTGTGAAGTTCAGTTGTGTTCTGTCGCAAAGAACATGACAATCAAAGAGGGGAAAGCAACTAAGAGCATAACACTTCTTAGTATCTCCAACACACCAACACATTGAACGAGTTCGGCTGCTAATTAGTATGGTGGGACAATATTCCCTCCACCATCTTGAAGGTCTAATTAGGTAAAGAAATGGAACCAGTAATTAAAAGTGAATGAACTGAATAAATTAGGTATTTTAAATGAGATCATTTACCAATGCAAATATGAACTCAGTATGATGCTCACAAAAGCTTTTGGGAAAATCAACCTGGTATCTTCAGATAGCTCCGCGCACACACACACACACATACACGCACAAAGACACAAATAACCAAAATGGCCGCTATTGACGCTCACTGTGAGAGCAGGCCAATTATTATTCCACTCACCCTCCTCGGATGAAATCCACAAAGGTATACTCGGACTCCACTTTGAAGGACAGCAGAGTTACCTGGCAAACACACACACACACACACACACACACACACACACACACACACACACACACACACACACACACACACACACACACACACCGATACACATACAGAGTGATAAACAGAAAAGGGACCGGGGCCAGGTAGACAGGAAGGAAAAAGACAAACAGGTGGCCAGACAGCAAAGGAGTCCATGAGAAAGAAACAGATGTAAGAGGTGATGATACCTATTCAAATATGCTAGATAACATAAAATACCATTATTGACGAAATGATATGGTAGAGGTAGGCGGACTCACAGTGCCAGAATTGATGTATTTCTTCTTTTTGCCTTTCTTCTTGGGATTTAAAACCTGCCAGCGACAGGGGAAAAAGTATGTTAGTGGTGGAGAGGGTACTTGTAAAAAGCACTTCATACCCCCGAATGATGGTTAATAATGAAGATGAATAATTCATCAGATCCCTGGTAATACTGGAGGCTCATGAATTGAAACTGATATTAGGTTTAACTGTGTCTATATAGAGAGGAGAGAAGATAAAATTGGATTCTGAGAGGTGAAGAGATTAAACCATCCATCCATTCATCCATCCATGCATCCATCCATCCATCCATCCATCCATGCATCCATCCATGCATCCATCCACCCATCCATCCATCCATCCATCCATCCATGCATTCATCCATGCATCCATCCACCCATCCATCCATCCATCCATCCATCCATGCATTCATCCATGCATCCATCCACCCATCCATCCATGCATCCATCCATCCATCCATCCATCCATCCATACCAAAAGTTGGTAACATCCCATCAATTCTGACAGCCACACAGCCAGTTAGTTGGCTGGGTGGCCGATGTTATAAGATGTTGTTGAGCACCATCGGTGATTAAATCCTTACGTTACTCCTCATGACTCAAGTTACAGGAACAACTAACACTAGCTTTCTTTAACTGTTTCCTTTCTTTGATGCAGGAAACACAACACAGCGGCCCATTACATGAACGAAAAGTAATAATGGCAATAAGTGCATATTGAAAATGTAGGCTAACTACCTTCCACTTGTTGTAGGATGTATCCAGACAGATACAGATATGTCCAAAAACAGCTTTATCCTCTTTTGAAAAATGGAAACACGCACATTATCTGCAGTACCATTCTAGTTTAAGATTCAAATGACTGTTTGACATTAGTGAATGACTGGTTTTGTTTCCAACAGGCCAGTTCGCAGCATTTGACTTAAACCTCTATTAAGCAAGTATTGGTATTTTTTGTGACTTGATGGCCCTACAGTTTCTTGATCCCCAAAACACCACCCCCCTAATGAACAGCTGTATATGTGTATTTGTTGACAAGCTGAAGGATCTGAAACTTGCAAAGACGAGAAGCCAAATAACCATACTGACTTACACGGTAAAGTAATATTATTATACACATTTTGCCTATATACGTTGTTTGCTAAGCATCTGAATATGGAGTATGTGTATAATAGGGTTGGATGATTGGACAAATATATCGGCTATCGGCAAGTCTATTGCTGCTTTTTTTTTGGTGATTACTTTTGGGTGATGCGACGCTGCTCAGTGACAGACTCGTTTAGTGAGTTAACACACTAGCAGACTCAGGTCAGCAAAGACAGAGAGGCAGCGGGGACAAACAACGCGTAAAGCCAAAAATCCACTTAAATCCACGTTTTAAACCCAAAACTTCAACCAAGAGCTCACCAACCATCTGTAGATGCTCTGCCACGCCGTCAGCTGTCTGTCGATGAACAGCGTCTCAGAACCACACTTAATAAAGCCCCAATAGATTTTCACATCTAACACGATGACTTAGGAATTTACTTTGACCAAACCGGAGTTGGTGTTTGTTGGGACAGACTAACCAAGTTAGTTTTGTTGAGTTTTACGATAAGTTAACAATAGCATTAAGCTCATCTTAGGTGAAAGAGGGAAACTTGAATTCATAAGGTATAGGGTTGTATTTTCCTGTTTATAAAAGGAAAATAGGTTTAACTATATTGACTTTCTTGACATTTTGTAAGTTTATTATAAGCTAGTTAGGATAGGTTTGCAAGTTTGCAAACTTTCAAGACTCACTTGGCTTGACATTGACAAAGACTGACGACATTTTTTGACGTGAGATGGAACTCTGCAGCTAACATGCTTTCTTCCCTTTTGATGTCCATGAAAACCACACAAGAGATAGGGATTACACTGATAAGGTTACAGCCTATGTTGCTTTCTCTTGCCTGGCCTCTTGCTCGGTCACTCCATCTTTTTGTCTTCTTAGCTTCTTCTGTGCCCTCTTTGGTGTCTTGGCCTCCGTCATGATGTTCATACTGAGAATACTCAGCTGGCTTGTTCTTACAGCTAGCTGAAGACACAGTTGGTGGTGTGCGGTGTGGTGCCGTAAAGGTGATCGCACCCCCTAAACCCTAGTTACATTGGGGTTGCATAATGGGAATCAAAGAGGCACCATTCTCCCTATTAGAAGTCAGTGTCCAACTAAATTATTTTGAAGCTGTTAAACTGTTTCAGGTAAAATACTTGCATAATGCTGCTTTAAAAGTGGCTTCACCCGACCCAATCACCAGAAGAAATGTTCTAAGTTAGTGTCTGTAAAACAACGGATAAGTTCAAACTTAACGTTTCTTTATGTTGCAACTTGACGTTTGTTTAGGTTCAATTTTCTATTTCTCTCAAAAGCACTTGGTTAGGGTTAGGATAACATCATGGCTGAAGATGATCCCACTTCCTGTGAGAAATAGTTGGCTTTTGTCGCCACAATAATGGCTGATTTGGCAGTGTTATGTCTTCTTCTCGCCACCACCTTCCGCTCCATCTGTGGATGTCAAAATCAACTAATACTCATATAATGTAAACGTGATATGCAACTTTAACATTGTATCCTAGTGACTGGGCTGCCACTCTACAGATTGGCCTTATTTTAGTCTACAATTTTGTTTAAAATAACTCATCAATAACATTTCTAA
Organism: Pagrus major; assembly: GCF_040436345.1. Taxonomy (NCBI): domain Eukaryota; kingdom Metazoa; phylum Chordata; class Actinopteri; order Spariformes; family Sparidae; genus Pagrus; species Pagrus major. The sequence continues at coordinate 28,153,516 of NC_133221.1, forward strand.
TCCAGCGTCAGAACAGCGAGAGTAACCAAATTGTATCAAAATCATGAAAAAAACTAAACAACACAGAACACAGGACCTTTGATTTCTGTGAGTATATTTATCCATCTGTGTATCTCTTAGTGCCATCCATTCCTCTGAGGGCCAGGGGAAAGAACTGACAGATGTTTTCAGCCTTTTTACTTTGAGTGCAGCCATTTTTATCACCCATTGTATCACCTGTATTTCATAACTTCACTCTACAAAAGGTTGTGTAAGCCTGGCTCACTGCAGGGCTTGTAGAGTTTTCCCAGTGTTTTTGAGAGCCAGCCAGCTAAAGTGAAAATATCAAAATCCCCTAAATTGGAGTTACAAGGTCTTCGTAAAACAAAAGCGGTAAGAAACAACAAACCACCCCCATGTCATGTCTCACCTCATAGACATTGAACTGGTTCTGCCCCCGAGACAGCTCTCTGTAGCTGGTGGTGAACTCGCCAATGAAGTCATGGCTGCAGACAAACAGCACCCACACACACACACACAGGCAAGCTTCAATACAAATGTTATAATCTGATATAAACAGCAATGTCTTTGTCTCTATCCACATCTCCTTCTCCATCTTCGCTCCTGTCAATCTCCCACTTTCTGCCTGATCTCTCTCCTTGCTGCATAATTAGTTGTTTTGTAGCACACAAAAACAGAATGTACACACGCATTTCAATTTCTTCTGGCATTTGAGACACATCAATGTGAATTACAAGGTTATAGTGAGCGGTTATCCACAATGATTTTACCTTCCATCTCGATCCCAGTCAAAGACATCTACCTTCACGGTCCTGGAATAGACACAGAGATAATCTTAGTTTTAAGATCTGCTCTTACCAACATCATTTCCTGTCAATGAGGGGAAAACCTGAAGTTCTGGCTAATAAAAATATCTTTTCAGACATTCTCACTGGGAATAGAGCAATTACACATTCACTGATTCAATAGTGGCAAGCTGAAGTGGATTATTAGCTCAGCAGGTACAGGTCATTATGTGAACCCAAGGCCTGTCTGTGCTCAGAGTAGTTTCCAGCAAATTAACTGCATTAATTCCACAGAAAATGGGAAGGAAATGAATAAAGCTTTTAAGTTTGCATGCAGTACTATGAATATGCATGTGAAGAGCCAGATATGCTGTATATGTTAATGTTGTAGGGACGTTCAAATGAATGGAAAAGAAACCTAATTTGGTTAAAAGGTCATATTGATAACATTAACATCAACATAGACAAATCATTTTTTTAATAAATACATATACTGAGCTTGAAGAAAGGTGCAGAATAAAATTAATTATTTTCCTTAAAAACATTATTATGATTGTGAATTAATAGTTAATCCAGGTCCAAAATGAGTGTTTTGTCTATCTCTGCGTAAAGATTCTGGCAGTTGGTTCCAGCTTCCTCTAAGTTTGTGCGCTGTGTTTCATCTGCGTCAATAGTCTTGGTAATTGCGAGTATGTGGAAAAAAAATGTAGAAATGGCTGAGTTCTACAGTGTGCGCCTAGCATGCTTTGCTGCCCTACTGTTAGCTAGCTAACTAGTTAGCAATGTTAATGTGAGCGCAGGTGTCAGCTAGCATTAGTGTGACATTAGCGTTAGCAATGTTAGCATTAGCTGGCTTTAGCGATATTAGCCTTAGCTAGCTAGCGTGAGCAACATCAGCTTCAGCAAACTGGCAACTGCTTGAGGGTTATATTTTTCACACAGCAGAAATGTTGTGACACGAATGCATGGTAAGAGGAGATGGAATACCACATTTAGTAGCTGAGTGTTTTCAATAACACCTCTAAGTCATTAGCATAGCTAGTACAGGATTTACTGTGAAGACCTGAGCGATGTGAGTAATTGCTTTGAGAGGCATTGTGGGACACTCTCCACAGCTTTGCAGTGATTTGCCCAAAAACTAAACTGGGATACATTTTTTGTCTCCTTGATTAATGTTACAAACAATATAAAGTGCTACTTATCACAAAACCACTTAAAATGGTAAAGACAGTTGCATATTTAACCAATGTTTGCCTACTGCAATTGCTGCACATACTGTATATATCTTATCATATAAATATATAACACTCACTCACAAGTATGTATTTCTGTACATATAAACATTACTATGCACCCCTTAATTGCTAAACTGTATTTTGTTATTTTAGTACGTGTACTAAAAAAGTTAAATCTAATCTAATTTAATCTAATGATTTAACTTCCAGTGGTTTCATTCAGACAGGAAGTGTAACACATTTTCACCTTGTGAAACCTTGTTATTTGCATGTATATGTCAACTGGAAACTTAACATAGTTTGTGTATATTCGCTAGAAACAGTCAATGCAATGTATCGACTGCAAGAACATCAGCTGCAAACTAGCTAGCAGTGATTGTACTGATCAATTGTGTGTGTGTGTGTGTGTGTGTGTGTGTGTTTGTATTTAGCTCATCCTGTCATTAGTTTGTGTTAGCGGACTCCATTTCTAAGTTAACGTTAGATGCTGTTGCTTTCTGTTAGCAGAGAGGAGAGAGGCACTGAGACGAGGCACATCCACAGGCTTGTAGACAGGAAGGTCTCATTTTTTCACGTCAAGTTACAATCCGCTCACATATGGCCAATAAAAAAATGATTAATACATGTAAATTATTACAACTTGTTATATAGAGCCCCTTTTAAACCTGCCTGAGATAGGGGAAAAGTAAGTTAATGACATTTAATTACACTGGACATACCATCCACTTATCATTCCTGAAAATATATGAAAAATATAGAGCAATGATAGCCTAATGTAACACATGCAACCCTTTTGGGTATATTACCACATGAGTATTACTTTTATTAGGAAATAAGTACGTAACTAAGTTCAATATCCAGATAAACTTTTAAGGGGTGATAAGTCAAAAAAACCTAAAACATATCACGAGGATAAGTAGAGGGTAATAGTTCCTATTTTTGCCAAAGTGTGCACTTGTGTATGCACACAGCATGCAATGAGTACCTGGCAGCAAGTGGCTATCAGAGCCGCTCAGCACAGAACAACCTGACTTTGAATGCAGAATAGAGAGCTGTGTGAAAGCTGAGTCAGTCTCAATAACACCAGTGCTGGTCCCTGGGACACCACGACCGACTGCTGGCATTATTCTGACCGCACCAGTAACAGGAGATGTCTTCCACATCAGGGTCTGCCTGTGCCTTACATGTTCCACGTCTTCATTTAATCGTAGAAAATGCTCAGTGCTTCTCCAGGACACAGGTATGTCATGTGGAAAGCGATGAAAATCAGGTGGCTTATTCACATCTATTCTACTCATACATGATTCTTCAGAGTCCAAACAGTAATTAAATACATCACATGACACTGTATCCGCTCTCCACATAATAGAGTGATGGAAAATGTTTTCTGACCTGTCATAGTCGCCGTTGCAGAGAGCTCTAACAGGGATGGTGAAGGGCTGCCACACCGGGTTCAGTGTGTTCTTGATCACCTCTGTCTTATGGCAGATGGTGAACCTGCCAGCAAAATGACAGACGTGAGGCCACTGAAGGCAGAGCACATTTTTATTGCTCACATTGTACCTGTGAAGATAATCCCACATCACTTATCTGCACCTTCCTCTGCAATGCTACAAAATGCTTTGCAGGTTGTTGTGTCTTTTATTCGAGCTGTTTATCCGATTATATCTGGGGGACATGGTAGAATTGCAGATTGATTTTTATTGTTACAAACATGTGGAATGAGGTAATCATTTTATATGTTAGATAAACCTCATAGGGTGCTGTTATATGATTTAGAGTTGTACAAAAAAGATGATTTGAACAGGAAACAATCAGAAACCAGATGATTTTTTTGCATGTTCATATGTTCTATTCATGAAACACTTTCCTTTTCCTCACTTGGGGATAAGTGCTGGTAAAGGCTTGTAGCAACCGCCGGCCTCTTTAACATACTCACTTCAATCAAAGGGGAATTCCAGTATTTTTAAACCTGGGCCCTATTTTGACATATTCTGGTGTGTAAATTATTCATACTTACCAAAAGTTTCAGAATCGCTCCAGCAGATTGCCTCAGCTGGCAGCTGAGACATGGGTGCAGTGGCTGCAACTTAATCCTTTGGAGCAACTATGACCGTCAGAGTTACAGCTACTAAAAGTGCTTGTTTTTGTCGCTGTCAGGTTGTTATTCTAAGTCTGCCAACATTACAGAAAACAACTCCCACAGAAAAAATCCTTTGTGATCAGAAACACAAGTCTCATTCAAGGAGACGTCTCCCTCTGAAATCTCCTGAGGTGAGTTGTTACAGTTGTTGCCTCATCTAGACCATCAAAATCAGTTGAATAATTAGCCATGACTTAAATGAATTCTTGCTGGCAGTTCCTCTAGGTGAGCCCCTAACGCCTATCTCCAACTCCAACTATTCCTGCAACAATGTCACTTCTCCTTGAGTGAGATTTGTGTTTCTGGTTACAAAAGGTATCTTCGGCGGTCTATCGCCGAAGGATTCATTTCCTTAATGTCGTCAGACAACCTCAGCTTGTTAGTGGCAAAAAAACAAGCACTTTTAGTGCACAAAAGTAGTGGACTGATCCAAAAGTTTTGGTAAGTATGAATTATTTCCACACCAAAACATAAAAATATAGGGCCCCGGTTTGAAAGTATCCCTTCAAACCTTGTACACAAACTGTTCTTTAGGCATTTTCACATAAAGTTTTCATGTATAAATTAAATTGTTGGATGCCAAACTGCTTTGAAGGTAAGGAATCCATAAACCCTATTTTTTCAAGGCTTACGGTTTTAAGGTGTTTTTATGCATTGTACAGTATGTAGGCAGATAGGGGACTTCATTAAAATGACAATGTAAACTTGAACATTATTATGTCATTTCTCAATAGCATTAACATTTTCCACATTAAAAATGAAATTGCAATAATCCAATTTGCATTTTCATTTCCACAGACTCACGTGGGTGTTCTATGGCCGTATTAAAATGAAAAAAGAAATGCTATTTGACATTTAATTTTCAACGACTTAATCTGTGATCTCTTTGGAAATTACCACATTGCCTAAAAGACATACTGATAAATGTAATTGTCCTGTTAGAATGTAATGTTCAGCTACTATGTGCATTGTTGTATTTCTGTATTATATTTTATATTATATCTGGAGGTTGATATCAATTCTTCCATTACTTTCTGTTGCCATTTATACTTTTCATAGTTCTAAGTTTAAATGTATATACCCAAATACAACGTAGTGTTTATAACATAATAATTTAACCACATAACTAAATTATTCAAATAAGCATTTTGATTAAAATGGTCCAAAACCGAGTGGATACAAAAGATAAGTGTTAATAAATATTGGAAATAGAACGGGAGGTTTTGACGAGAAGGAATCATGAGTTAGGATCACATTCAGCCATACTGCATCGCATTATCCTGTTTAAAACTGGAGGTGGATGGGGGGAGGGGAGGAGGGAGGAGGCCCAGGATGGAAATGAAGTTGGTTTGAGCTGTTTACAGAAAAAAATGTGAAACCTCTGGGGGCCATTTCCCATGCATTCTTCACTGTCAGGTGAAATATCACCTGCGGAACATCGAATCTGTTCTCAACTGAATAATTCATTCAAATTTGTTTACATCCCTTCTAACGGTCCACATATTGGGGTTTTCTCCTGGGCATAGCAGTGGGTGGTGGAAGGTTAAAGACATGCAGTGGGTGAACGAGTCCACCTTGTATGCGCCAACTCACGTTCCGTCCTCATTACTCCGATAGAAAACCAAGAAGGGGTCCGACTTGCCAAAAAAGTCTTTCTTGTCCAGCTTGTTGGCACACAACTGCATGGTAGCAATGTCCTGAGAGAGAAGACAAGCATATTTAGCTGAACGTCGATATATTCCTTCAGTTGCAATTTCATTTCTAGGGCAGCAACTGGTTGTCTTCAGGAGCTAATTTCTTGTCGATGAAGGCGCTGGTTCATTTGGAATAACAATCTTACAACTGCAAGTCCCTCAGTGTAAAAACTCATGCATAATGGCAATGCAAATGTGGATCAGAATCCCAAACATCAGCGGTCGGAACGGCTTCATAACGGATGCTTACACAGATTACAGTGATTGCAATCTAGCATTTCATTTAAATTGCATACTTCATAATTGGGAGAAACTGATTTTTATTATGGGATGTCTGTAATGTAGTCAGAGAGGCAGAGGGAATGGCTTCATACATATGAATGAATGGTGACAGCAGTAAATGAGAAACGGTGTTATTTCTGCTTGTGTTGAAATGCCTGGGAGAAGAGGGGATGGATGGATGGATGGATGGATGGATGGATGAACGGATGGATGGATGGATGGATGGATGGATGGATGGATGGATGAACGGATGGATGGATGGATGCATGGATGATGGGATGGACGGACAGATAAATTGACTGGTGGATGGACAGAAAGACAGATGGATGGATGGAAGGGTGAGATCTGTCTATCTATCTGTCTATCTATAGAGTAGAAATAACAGTTCCTCATTAACTGCTGTCACCATTCATTCATATGTATGAAGCCATTGTCTCTGCCTCTCTGACTATAGATAGATAGATAGATAGATAGATAGATAGATAGATAGACCTTAATGAGGCCTTTTAGTCAATGCCTCCAGTCGGAAGGCATCATGGGAAGCCTAAGCCTGTTATTGACAGATAGGGGTTGTCTACACACACACACACACACACACACACACACACACACACACACACACACACACACACACACACACACACACACACACACACACTTATCAAAATGAAGAGCATTTGGTACTTGTCAGGAGCAAAACCTCCCAGAGAAACGATGGTAAACACAACCAAGATAAGCCTGTTCACATAATGGTCTCTGGAGCAGACACACACACACACACACACACATGCACACATACATGCTCGCACAAGGAAATGCTGTTAGTATCTGACTGCCTGGTTAGTATTAATATGTAACTGTGGCAGGGGAATGGCAGAATTGGAAGTGAAAAATCACTTAGTTCATAGCAGGACACCATCTTGACAATTCATTTTAAGCACATTCAGAAAACTGTGGGGAGTTCTGGGTAACACGGTATCAAGTGTTTATTCACACTGAGCAGTGAAAAAATAAACTTGTCATTTACAGATTAAACTTGTTGACTTTTCTTACATTTTACGACCTCTTATTGTGCCATTATTACATGTTATGTGTGTCTGTGCATGACTGTGTGTAGGTGTGATTGTGTATGCGGGGGAGAGGATTGCAAGTGATTACAGCAACAGCATCAGGGCAAATAAAAGATGCAGACAATATGAAAATATTCCAGCAACACTGACCCTGCAGTTACTGAGCTCCTCTGCAGCAAAGATAATGACTCCACACTTCTTCCCTGGGATCCCACTGAGAGCGAAAGGAGAGAGAGTGCGAAACAGAGACAACGACAGAGAAGGAGGGTAATTGTAGCATGACATGAATAATACAAATGCCAAGCAGATGTCATTTATAGTTATACGCTGTTATTGTGACAGGTGACAGATCATATTTGCAGGAAAAAGCTCGAATTTGCAGTCCTGCATAGGTAAAGCAAAAACAAACCAAAAAAAAAAAAACTTCTGAAGTTTTTGATCCATTTTTTTGAGCATCACAACTCCCGCAAAATAACTGTTTCTTTGTCATAATTTGAGCCATTTGGTCCAATAACTAAAGAGTAGAGCGGCACGATTAAATTATTTTATCCTCATTCAGGTTAGCGGAGCATTTTTGGCTTCATGCGCCACTGAGCAGCATTCAATGAACACGGCTTGTTTACATCGCAATCACAGTAGCTCTGGACCAGCGGGAGTTTCAGGTTCGGGGTCAGGACGGACACCAGAAGGCTCAGCAGCCTCTACAGACATCATGACAGAGGTGAGGAGACCGAAGAGGACGTTGACGGAAGCTAAGTAGAGAAAAACAGTGACAGAGCAAGAACCAAGAGACAAGAGGTTCCTCGTCCTTGTTGGTGACAGCTTTGCTAAACAAAAGTCTGCAGACAGACACCAAGCTGGACTAAGCTATATGTCTTGTGTGGTAGCTCATGCTTGATGTTCGGCTGTGTTCGCAAAGTTCTGACCTGCTACTTTTTGACCAGAAACCAAGTCAGCTCATTTCAACAGAGGTTTAGCCAGTAGCATGTTATAGCCACTGAATTACAGTGTTAGCTAGTGGTTAGCTGACATTTGCTAGCGAGCCACAGTAACATTAACCGGTATTTGTTGGTGTAGCAAATGTAGCCTTATAGTTTCCTTTAGCTGGCAGGGTAAAAGTGTGTTCATTAGCAGAGACACTACACTTTTCGTGTCTTCCTGAGGAACTGGTCTCGAAAAGGGGTCATATAGTTGTCCAAAGTAGATGTTAGATTTTCACCCCTGATGCTAACTGCTAACTGGATGTTCAGCCTCTTCCCTGTCTTTCCTGGCAGGTTTCTTGGTGCTTTATAGCCACCTACTGTGAATCAGTGGAAGACGATCTTTTCCCTGAAGCTATTTTGACACAAAATGTCACAGCAGAAAAAGGGCAGGTGTAAATAATTAAGTGAATGATGGCTGAAATTCATTTAGCTGGTTCAGAGTCGTGGTATTGCAAGCTAACTAGCGAGTTTTTAATCCAAATTTAGTGAAATTTTTTAATAAAAGAGTTTCAAACAAACAAACGAAAACCATGTTTGTCTCATGTATTAATTTGTCTCTCCACACAGATATCTCTCCAAAATTAGATAGAAATTAAAAGTAACACATTTTTTTTTTCAATCAATTGGACGAACAACTTCCACACAAAAAACAGAAATTCGCTCAGGTGTATGCAGTTTAGTATTCATTCCTTCCATCACTCCTTCAGTCTTTTCTTTTCCACAAGGTCAAAGCTTGTAAACGTTCTTTTCTTTTCTTTGTCTCCCATTTAAACTCAGATTAAATTTCTCATTATGAGCCTAAACTGACTGCAGTGAAGGAACAATTCACTGAACCGTCACAAAAGGGAGAAAAACTGAACAAAAACAAAGTAGAAAGTGGATGTCTGTAGAGTAGACTCAGAGAACAGAACGGGAGGGACAGATTGGGAGTGAAGGATGAAAAATGAGAGGTAAATGTGTGACAGTCGGGCCACAAAAGGGCCAAGCTTGGCTGCTGCTTCATTATACTTTCCTGAATTACAATTACTATAAGAAGAAATGACATGAGGATGAAAAAATTGTGTCGAAAGAAAGAGAATGTTATGTAAGGGGAGGAAAGACAGCCTTAGACATAATTGATGTTGGCATGTAGCCACCAGTCTACCACATTTTAATTAAACTTGTTCTTAGTCACAATGATATCAATATATTTTAAATAAATATATAAATATCATCCTGGAACAAAATTCAAACAGTTTTCTTATATTCAACACAATTTGTATGCAAGGGAAGGATTGCCCCAGGACTTGTGAATCAGACTGGGCAACCAAACACACCTGGAGATACACCAGCATGCATACAAATCATGTCACACCTGAGGAGAATTAAGTTGTAAACTGTGACTGATTAAGTTAACTAATTCAAGAAAGAAACCCCTCAATGTTGTATAATGATCACAGTAATATATATATTTTGTGAATTTATCCATTTGTTTTCAAGGTGATTTTATTAACTGTCTGTGGAGACAACACAATCTGAGAATGAATTAAGGCGACTGGTAGCTATTGCAGTCCCATTGGCACTGTGTTACATTGTGCATTGTACTGATATTTGTATTTTTTAAGTTCCACTGTCTTGACACATAGTGTTAGAGCCTATCCTCATCAGAAAAATGACAATAAGTTGATTGTGCAAGCAGCTTATTATGACACATTCAAACATTCAAGTTTATTGTAAGATGCTGCCCTCTTGTGACCTTCCCCGTGTTGCCTCCCAGCTTCGTCCCCAGTATTTCCTCCAGTGTCTCCTCATGTCTCCAGTCCGGTTTGTTTCTAGTTTTGGTTTCTGGTTTCTCTTTTGATTTGTACTTTGCTTTTGTTTGCACTTTATTTTAGCCTTTAGTTGTTACTTTGTTTTTGTCTACTCGTTCCTTTTTAGTTTTTCTGTATTTCCTCATTTTCTTGTAATTCAGCTTTGTTTATTAAAAGCCCGCCTTTTTTGGCAATTGACCAATTCAGTTGTTTAGGTATGAGGATGTGTTAAAGTAGTGTAAGTACAACTATGATAAACTAAATTTTAATTCTTAATTCTAATTAAATTTTAGTGATCTACCTCCCACTGAACCCTCCTGTAAGGTCTGAGCTAATCACACAGACAAAGCACTGTGAGTACTTTGGTTCTCTTGCATATAAGGAATTCTGATTAAAGCAGAGCAGAAAGCAACAGCTGTAATCACTGGATGATGACAATGAAATTGGTTGAAGGCTGAGGAAAACTAGTCAGCGGACCTATGATATTTTCATGTGGAAACAACAAACAGGAACCTCCAGGGCTAAAGAATGAAGCCAACACTGAAGTGCTAAAAACTGCATTTCCACAAATAGGCACAGCTTCTGGAACAATACACACGAAGAGTACAGAGGAGTCGAGCAGAGTACAGAGTTCATTATTCAACCTTTAGGAATTATCTTCACTCTAACTTTTAAACCTGTCTGCAGCAACGACCTGTGGAGGTGCTGAAATCCACTGTGATGTAGTATAATGTTAACTCTCTCTCGTTTGATTGCTGTAAGAAATGTACTTTACTTCATGGACGTACAGAGAGGACATGGGAAAAAGAAAAAAACACTGCAGGATAACTAAAAGAACCGGACTCTCTGGGGAGTGCTGACTTTAGTCAGAGGCAAAACAACTCAATCAAAGACACATGCACACCTGCTCGCTAGCTTACGGCTAGTGTACAGTAAGGTCTTCTGGCTGTTTGGATGGATAAACCTGCGGTCAAGAAACACAAATGATCTGCGTTATTTGCGTGAGTCTGGTGATTAGACTGATGCGAGTAACGCTATACAATATTTTCTTCTCTTTCTGTAGGAACAAAGCTAGCTACTTAGTCCTAACTAGTTAGCCTTTTAGCTTGATGGTCACGTTTCAGTAACCTTCTTTCACCGTGCCCACTTACTCTCCAGCTTTTTGCTCATTTTTTGGGTTGTGTCCAAAATCACCCACGTGTTCACTACACTCTGCTCATTAGCTAGGGAGTGAGATACAGAGGACTAGTGAGCTCATCTGTCAAATAAAAAATCACTTGTGACACCACTCGGTCATTATTTTTCATTCTCCATAGCAATGCATGATGGTATATAACGCTTGGTTAGTTACCAAGTGATTGGTTGTGCACTCCTTTTTACGATGCATTGTGCGATACTTTGAGTCAACTATATAGGGTATAATAATTCCCACTAAACATTCAAATGGCACTATAAAATGGCGAACTAACTATGTATGTTTGCTTTCTATTCAGTGGGTTCAATGTGCATCAGTAAACTTGAGTCTGAAGCTCAAGGAAGGAAGAAAAACTACAACCAATTGTGCTTTTGAAAAGTTTATTGAGAGACAGCCATTGTCTGCACAGCTGACAGCTAAGTCAAATTGTAAGGCACAGCTACAATGTGTTTGGACCTTGATATCCACACTCCCTTTTCTAATCCTCATCCTTCTTATACACACACATGCACACAACAAAAAACACAATTATTAGCAATGATTTCATGTCTATAACACACTTAACTGCTATAAAATGGTGCAGAAGACGCCACTGTTCATTTGTGAGTCAGTTCAGCTTGATTTAAATGACGTCACAAGCCTGAAACTAAGATTGCCTTCTGCAATTTTCATTACAAGTAATTATTCTCTTTTGAGCTGCCTTTTCGGTGCTTTTTGGGAGTAATTGTGGCACAGCGGTGTCCAAATCCAGCATTTTGGAAACAAGGGGCCTGAGGCGAAGCCAGGAGACAGAGCTGCTGTTCACTAACTCTGAATATTTCAGCTGTGTCCCAGTTCAGTGACGATAAAGCAGACTGCAGAATAACACCCCCATCAAAGGACCACTGACACAGACTTATTGTCCTTTGATACAAAGGACAGAGAAGAAGGAGTGAGACAACTGGCAGAGGGAAGTGAGAAAGAAGTGACCATGGAGGGAAAATTGATCTGAGGACAAACAGGACAGAGGGAAAAAAGAAGATGAAAATAAAGCCAAAAGTGATCAGGGTCTGATGCAACATTCTTCCATGACGTAGTTTTGAAGTCGATGGATTCTCTCGTTCATGCTGTCGGCCAGCTGTAGCGAGCAGCTACAGCAAGAGAATTATTTATGAGTTCATCTACACAGCATGTCCAACTGCACAGCCGCCAGCCTGCCCACCGGAAACAAGAACTGCCTGGGCTCTGGAGTATATGTCCGAGCCTTGACTGCTCACTGAATACAGAATAATAATGACATGATGCTACACATGACGTGTATTTAGCCCGGTCTGTTTCTTGACATGAGTTGCATTTAAGGCCACAGAGACTTGTTAGAGCTCCGTTTTTAAGATGAGTTTATATCGCTGTAAGCTTAAAATTGAAAATGCAAAGCAAAAAGTTTGTGTATTGGAATTGGAATTTCCAAAATCTTCCGCAGTACCTTCGCAAGATACCATGCAAGTGAGGCCGCTGTGAGCTATTTCATCAGCTGTAAACAGCTCACGGGAGATGCAGCAGGCTCGGCTGCCATCTGCAATTAATGAAGCGACATGAAGTACAGTCTCTTGACAGAACACTGGTTAACCTTGGGGTCATAGCTGTCATTTGAAAAGTTCACGGAGTGCCATGCAGAAGCGTATTTGCCTGTTTTTTCTCTTCTTTTTTTTTTCTTTCTCCCCAATAATTTCTCTGGCTGGTGGACTCAGGCATTATCTAACAGCTCAGTGTGCAAAGTTTTCAGTCTGACCAAACAATGCAGAATGTGATTTCACTGATTAGCTCGCCGCGGTCGGACATTATTTTCTCAGCTTGTTTATGGACGCAGGTGTCGCAGCATTAACAATCTCCTGACCAAGTAAGAGAACAGCTTCTTGCTCTGTGCAGAGTTCACTGAAAAACATCTCATTAAACCTGTACTCTGCAATAACACTGCATTTTTTCAAAGATCAGTGTCCTTCCTCATCATTATATACGAAATGCTGACTTGTGGACTGCTTGTTTGTATCAGACACACCTGTATTGGTTTTGATAGTGGTATTGGTTGTAGTGTGATGCATAATCTCTGTTTTTAGACATAGTGTATGTTGATCAAAATGGACACATGCACTTCTGTTGAATAGCCAGCCTCATTACCCAAATCAACAACACTGACCATTAGTTCTTTATTTTAAAGGTGACATATTGTGCTCATTTTCAGGTTCATAATTTTATTTTGGGTTACCACTAGAATAGGTTTACATGCTTTAGTTCTCATAAAACACATCAGTTTTCTCATGCTGTCCACTGCTGCAGCTCTGTATCCCCCTCTATCTGAAACACTCTGTTTTAGCTCCTGTCTCTTTAAGGCTCCCCTTCAGAATACCTAGTCTGCTCCGATTGGTCAGCTCACATATGCCTGACCCAGCACCAATAACAACAGAGCAGCAGTGCTAAATTGGTTTTTACATGCCAAACTATAAACTATGCAAATGTGCGACATGGTGAAGTGGTGTGATGTCACAAAGTCACAGAATTTAAGACAAGACTACTGATGAGGCGTTTCAGGAGCAGTGTTTACTGTGGGAGAGAGGAACTTCTGTTGGTGTGGACTTTTTTTTAAATTTTCATGCACAAGAAAATATATACAGTAAAACACTGAAGGAAAGGGAAAAAAACAATAAAAGCATAATAGGTCTCCTTTAACTTGCTGATAGCTGTTATTTAGGTTATTAGGTATATTTCTATACATCTCCTCATATCTCTGCATTCATGTATATACAGTAAATGTAAAGAGTCCAGACAGTAAAACAAATGTAAGCTTCTCACAGAACCAAAGGTGGCATTACAAAGGCTTTTAGAACAACTTCAGATCAGGGTTGACAGTCAGCAACCAGGTTTTCTTGACTGAGTGATCTCAGTAGGTTGGGGCATGGATGGTTGAATTCACTGCTACAAACAGTCCCACTAATGAAGCTATAGCACAGTATCAACCAGGAAGGTCAGCTCACCTTGGAGATCTCATTTCTCTTTTAAATCAGTTTACATCCTCCCTGTGTTTCTCCTCTACACAATAAACATTTTATTCAGTCTGTGTAATTGCCTCTGTCTCTGTAATTATTCCCACAGCAGTTAACCTGTCTTTTTGTTGCACTGTTCTTCCAAGGCCACTCGTAATCCATTTATGAACTCCTTGTCATAAAATATAAACCCTTCATCCTCATTATCGTATTGTTGTCTTTGTACTGGAATGCTCCCCCTCGACCACACCATCACGAGTCCGAAATCTTAATGGCTCCCTGCTGGTATCTCCTTGTAAACAAACATGTTTTCATTCAGCGTTGCTCACTGAGGTTTTCTTATTAAACAGAAATGATTTTTTTAAATATTTCAAATTCAGCATTGTTTACATCCATCATAATTATTGAATGCATAATGTTTGAAACAGCATCCGGTATCCAGGGCCACAATCACAATCTGAAAGATTCAGAGGTCAAGAGAATTGACGGGGTTGAGTTTGAGTTAAAAACAATTCCGTTTCAAATGTCATACAAACTATTTGTTACGAGATAAGGATTAAATTTAACAAAAAGGCAAAAAAAGTTCCCTCTCTAATGAATTGACACATTGTACGAAAAATATAAGTGGTCATGAAAGAGACACAGTACATGACGTCTGTAGCCTCACTGAAAGTTGCACATTTTGATATCCCTGTGTTGATGTTCCTAGAACATCAAAATGAATGTTGTTCCAGGACCATGAATGCAACTGGGCAATTAAGTTTCTGTAATGGCACTGCTTTGCAAAGCAGGAAAAAGTACAGGAAAGACATTCACACGGGAGAAGTTATCCTGTTTTAACAAGTGTTAAACATTGTAAAAGGTTATTTTTTAACCCTAAACATGTTTTTTCTAATTCTCACCAAATATTTTTGTTGCCTTAACCTAACCAAACAGCAACGGAAAATGGAAAATAATAAGTGAACTTGGTGTAAGAATAACAAGTGAACAATAAGTTAGGAACCCCAGTCTTCTTGGTGAGGGTCCCGTGTTTAACTCATGAAGCCACAATGACTTGCTCAAAATACTGCTTTTCTCACAGATAGAAATGATGGTCCTTCACCTCAACCTGAATCTGACATCACCGGACTACACACAGCACCATGTTACCCTCCGTCACACTGGATATCTGCTGAGACTAATGTCATCTATAGAAGTATGCTTGAGATGCGTCGTACATCCCGAGAGAGGCTTTTTTTTAAAATGGGACTTGGATTTCACAAGAAAAAGTTTAGTAAACCTTAGTCAATTGATCTCTACACCGGACTGAGGAACTCCCTGGATTATAACATTTATATCAGTGTTGGTGACATTAGACAAGAAGCCATGTGATGGACTGTGTGGGTCCCTGGCCCTGGCATTTCTTCTCTGTGTGCGCAGCTGGCGGACACACACACACACACACACACATAGCACTTTTCACACGAGTCTCCAAATACACAAAACCACATTTGTCAGCCAACAGAGGGATAATTTTGTTCCCCTTCCTGACTTGTCAAGCTGTATTGCAACAGAAATTTAAATTTAAACAGAAAATAGAAAAAACAGGGCTTCTATTTTATCTGAGAAGTAGACATGTAGGTAATCACAACAAAGGACACTATGGAGAGTTCTGACATAACAGCTTATACCGAGTGATGCAATGTTAACTATATTAAATGTTGCTAGGTTAGTTTTTAAAAGTCTGTTTGTAGTGTCAGCTCTAGCTGGCGTTACACATGTTGAAGGGATAACATTTTTAATGAGGAAAACAATAGAAAGTGTATCCTGATGCTTTGCCAAAACAGATGGAGGACTGAGTGATCTGTACAGGTGCCAAGAATCACCACCATACCAGATGATGACCTCATAAAGACCTGAGCAGGAAAAATTCCAGCGAGCCAGAGAGAACTATTCTATCTTTTCCAAGTGTGAGTATGATACTGATAGACAAGCTGCACAAATGTGGAATTCATGTTCTGCTCAAGTATTTTATGTTTCATTTTTACAAAAGAGAAAGGCTTCATGGATTAAGGGAGTATTGTTTGCTTGAACTGTTTAGTGTCTCTTGAAAACTTGCACAACAGGACTAGTCTAAGGAACAATGTACAATGAATCCAGTGGCGTTAAAGTAATACTTTACTACTATAATACATTCTGTGTGAATCCTGAGTAATGGCAAAAAGCTTAGAAGCAACAAGAGGTTGTCATTCGCTAGGATATGCCTCTTCCTCTCATGCTCCTCTCGTTTGTAGGGTTCCCCAGGGGTCTTTTATGGGTCCCCTCTTGTTTTCTATTTGCATGGCACCCCAGGGGGTAATCATGTGTAGACATAATCTCAATTTTTATTATTACAGGGTTGACACACAATTGTATGTCCCGTTATGACGTGGTTTGGGAATTAAGAATTGGATGTAGAAAAATTTCCTGCTATTGAATCACTCCATATCAGGAATCATTTTAATTACCCCTTCTGGCCCTTCAGCACTGGCAGCATTTACAATCTCTCATCTAGACTGGGGGCTGTTTCTAATGAGGCCTGCAACCTAGGTGTTATTTTTGACTCAGAGATGTCTTTTGATGCTGGGGTGCAGTCCTGGTTTGTCTGGCTGATGGATTTAACCAAGATCAGGTCAATCCTTTCCTCTGCAGATCTACAAAAGGTCATCAATGCTTTTATCTCCTCCAGACTTGACTTTTACAGTAGCGAAACATCCAAAGGCCGCAACTTTCAGCTTGGCTTTCAACACATAAGAAGACAAGCCACATCACACCAATCCTTGCTGCCCTTTAGTGGTTACCTGCCTGTTTTTAGAATCTATTTGAGATCATTTGTTACTGCAAGTTTTTAGTGGGGCAGTATGTGAAGTAACAGTAATACGTTTTTTTTTTTTGGCTACCACAAAAACAGAAAAATATGATGACAATACTGTACTTTTATGATCGAAAAATGATTGGATCGCTACCACACCTACCTGAGCAAACATTAACAAATAATTACAACAGAACCTGCTGAAACTTAAAACAGTAAAACTTAGGACACAAAAATATCAGCCGATACTGATAACTGATGGTTCTCTCGGATGATTCCAAAAAGATAACCAATTATTAGAGTTGGTCCCATTTAAACATTTTCAAACTGGCTTCTTATGAGGCTTAATACCAGACTGGACCGGTAATACCGAATTTCACCACTAGCTGTCGCACGTGCTGCTCGCAAAATGAATGAGAGCCCATGAATGACAGCAGCATTACAGTCCATCAGGTCAACTGTGAAACTTTGTGTTTTTATTTCTCAAAACAACAATTCAGTTTAACTTTTCGTCTTCTAAAGTTTAACATCAAATTAATAAATAAATAAGAATTCAGCTTAGTGAACTGGAGAAAAGATAACCCCTAACCCTTCCCAACCTTACCAATAATTTCACATTTTCACATTTTAAAAATAAGTCCATAAACTGTAGTTTAAAAAGTTTAAAAAATTAACTGAAATTATGAACAGAATGGGAAGAAACAACTTTTGACAATATGACATCTGTGTATGTTCTTGCAGTGGTATCTACTGGAGTTAGCATGCTAAACAGCAGCTAGCCCTGGCCCATCCTGGTCCAAAACTCTTGTGCTATTGGTGTAAACACCAACACTCCTCCAGTGTGCCGAGCTTCAAGTCTGGACTGCTAGCTACACGGCTAACTGAGCTAACTGGCTAATAGCAGCTACAGTTAACAGGAATTAGGGGTTACTCTCGTAATATGCTCGGCCCCTTTTTGTTCTAAGTATAAATTTGACAAGTGACCAGTTCTTACATATTACACCTTTGACTGACAACAAACCGAGCGTACCTGCACAATAACCCTCCATCATTTAGTACACAATACACCAACATCTACACAGAAACATTATCTACCAGTACACACCCCAAATAATAACATTCCAGGAGATATCCCACCATGAAAAAACAACAGATTTAGACACACTAACAATGCCCCCTAAGCACAACACACTACATAAATCCAAACATATCGAAAACTACATCTGCTCCCCCTGATATACATCATGATTCCATACAAGACTGCCAAGCTCTCTATGGTAAAGCTGTCATCACTCACTCCTAATCATCCCATCTAAAAACTCTGTCTTCCTGCTTCAGATGCTTTGTTGTGTCAACAAGTGGTGTTGCTAACAGATTAGAGTTGTTGGTTGTATCCATGACTGTTACAGAACAACACTGTCACATTATTTGCCAAGATGCGCAAAGCTGGCAAGCATGAAACTAGCTCCAGGCTAATTTCAGCCTGCTCAAACAGAGCCAATTGCAAACATATATTTGGTTTGCAAGATAAAGTAACAACTGATTGTTGCCAGTTGGGAGATCAGAGAAGTTTACAGTTGTAAATCAGTCTGCTGATTTGTCTATTGTGCATCAGAGGCTGATTTCTTCAAACAAGAAGAAATGATAAAACAAAATTAAGTTCCTTTTGTATAGATAGTTCTCACAGATTTACAGTCACATCAAGAATCTCTGGTTCAGGTATTTGCTGAGACTAAGCTCAAACGTGTCACAGAAGTCTAGCAATTCGACACGGCCAAGGTTAACTATACTTTTTTAATCAGATGCTGTACTCAGCGGGGGCAAAAATTAAATGTCACATATTTGATTTGGGGGCTGATAAGGTTTAACATTCCCCACAGAAGAAGAGCAGCAGCAGCAGAAGTGTTTTGTCTTCGTGCCTGTCATGGCAGAGCAGGCCAGATGAGACCTGAACCGCCACACCAGATGGCAGGTGACTGTTCTGTAGGACACAGACCGCAGGGGACAGACAATGACGACAATAATGTGTGTTTGTGAAGGAGAGAGAGGTAAATAATGAGAAAAGGACATAGGTTTTATTGTAAGATTGGAATTTTAATTCAGAAAGTAAACTTAAGCTACTCTGAAGTCAAAACATAATATCAGTGGTATGTCAAATGTCATTTAGTCTTTTTCTGGGTGTCTTGAAAACCTAATGTCAACTGTAAATATCTAAATCATAAATGAAATACACAACGAATTGGTGATTGTGGCATTCTTGACTTATAAAGGTCAGTACAATTATTGAAGGTAGACTCCTGACATGACACCAAATGATACCAAACATGCCCATTTTTAAAGGAGCTATATGTAAGAATTCGAGTGCAAAATATTCAAAAATGAACTACAATAATCAACAGAGTTTGAAGAAATGTGTTGATGTCATGTCAAACACGTCTATGTACTGTGTTGCAGAGATGTCTACTGAAGTTAGCATGCTGACAAGTTAGCCCCTGCCTGTCCTTTCTTGTAATAGGCTACCGCTTTGTAGCTCAAAAGAGGCAATAGTGAGTTAGTGTAGCGTGAGAGGATGGAGCAGTAGCGCCTTGAGGGCAAGAAACCACGATCATCAGCAAAGAAAGAAGTGACAGAAACAGAAGTAGAACAATAGTTAGCCTAGCACTGGCGTTTCCATTGATGGACAAAACTTCAATTAGGGCGTTTTTGTGAACATTTTTGGGGCTTTTGGAACCTAAATATTAATAATGTCACTTAAAGGGTAACTTCACCAATTTTACACAATAAAGTATTTTTGTCTTTGGGAGTACTTCTGTTTATGTTAAAAGAGTAGTATACAGTTTTTTGTAGCTCCAGAGGAAGCTGCATGGATTTTGATAAAAAAGCCTCCAGTGCATTGTGGGTAATGGTGGCAACATGTTTTGAAGAAGACAAATGGACTAAAAAAGGTGATTGTTTTTCGAAACCTGGCAACTACATTACCCATAGTACATTGAGTGACATCTTTGGCAGCAATTTATCAGATTACATGCAGCTTCCTCTAGAACCACAACAGGCTTTATATATGCAGAAGTACTACCCAGGACATGTAAACAAATCCACCCTTCTTGGATCTGTGACACTATGTATATTTGGAAAGTGGACCCCTAAGACTTGTATTTGACCAACATAATCTCACACCTAAACTACTACACTGGACACTAACCTCAGTCTCCTGGGTGAAAGTCCTGTGCCTGTCCTCCCTGACCTCGGCCTAATGCAGACTTTGTTGCTCTTTTTACCACTTCACCTGACCTCCTCCTTTGCTGCTGGAGTAATTAGGTTACCACGGCCAGAGATCACCACCTAACAACCAATGCCAATATGGGTTGTGATAAGCTGCTTTCACAGTTGTCCTATATGGTTGCTTTCCTGGCCAGGAGGGGTTGATTTGACCCAGAAAATTTAGTCTGACGAGATTGTGTTTTGTCAGGTAGTAACAGGAGCTTCAGTTTATTAGCTCCCTCCAGTGGGCCAGCTTTTTAACCTGTCACAGATAATGAAGGGGTCCTGGGAATTTTCTACTTCAGTTGCAAATGTGTTTGGTAGACCTGGAATATCTACTCAGTTCTCTGTGGGATTCTGTAGGCACTGCTGCGAGACTGTCTAGTGCAGAGGTTGCTGTCAAAAACAACCTCCTCCCTGAACTCTGAAGACTGTTCACATTCTCTGTATAAAGTCAAGCACATTCAGTGTGGGTCTGACAGGTGGAGTACCTTGTCGCCTCTCCTGCTGACAAACCAAGGTCTGATTCTGAAATAGGGGGGTTTTGTTTGACCATGACCTCTGATGTTAGTATGAATAAAGTCTTGTCTGACCACGTCTGAACTGTTTAGTAGTTCTGAAGAGCCAAACTCGAAAACAAGGCAAAAAGCCAGCTGTCCAGAGGGGTGAGAGGTGATCATGTAATGAGGATAACCACACACACAGTTAGATGATCTGCAGGAATGTCTCCTGACCCAAAGGAGGGTCTTCCAGGTCAGCTGATTGAAAAGACTGTGGAATATGTTTTGCTCTGCTGCTATTGTTCATCTCTTCAGTGGATGCTGTGAAGTGACAGTTACATGCTTATTTTATGCCATGACTTCTTTGCTGTGTCTGTTTCCGTTGCACTTTGTCATATATTGCTTTTATCCATACACAAACTTTTCCACCTTCACCAAGCTTAAACACCTTTTTCGCAATCTTTCGAGATGTTTTAGAATCTTTAATTGGGAAGTAACTAGTAAAGTAACAAAGAAACTTGGGGAATGTTTGGTCATGGCTAAATACAACAGTATTCAGACTGTCTTTCTGTATTATAGCGTCTAAGTCTAAAAAATGTCACGTTGTCCAGAAGAAGCCCATTGTTTCAAAAAAATGCATTGGAGTTTTATAGCTTTGAATATCGTAATGCATTTGGAAATGCTGGAAAGGAGAAAGTCAGGTGACCTTCGTTGTCATGGTAATAACAGACAGGTGATCTTTGCTGTCATGGTAACAAAAAAACATGTAAACGTTGTGAAAAAGCAGCAGTTTGGTTGGGTTTAGACATCAAAACCACTTGATTAAGTTGAGGAGTAGATCATAGTTTGGGTTAAAATGAGTATGTCAGTCATGTGAGTTAAGTTATGTATGTATGTTTGTTTGTGACACCACAGTGTGTGTTCTCAGAACAATGTGCCTTTCAGAGCACCGGGTGTCTGTTTTCTAAATAAAGGGCTGTAGGACGAATAGGCTTTCGGTCCAATGGGACGTTTTTTTCGGACTATTGTCGTTTCAGAATAATGAGCCATGAGAACAATGGCGTGGCACCTGTAAGACAATATCTGCAGATCTGCCTCCTCCACCACTAGCAGCTCAGTAATGTAACATAACACTGCCTGCAATCTGCCAGTGTTCACTACCTTTCAGAAAATATGTCTTCAGTTCTGTGGCTGACAATGTATTTTTTGCCAAAAGTTTGTGCTACAGTGTGTGTGTGTGTGTGTTAGTCTTTGTCTATATGACATCAGCCATGGAGCAGAAGACATCCCACCAACTGGCCTCAATTACACACCCTGCCCTGTGACACACTGCACCGACAGACTGACCGATGTCTTGCAGCAGAATCCAGACAGGTACAATTTCATGACACACGCTGTTTTGCCGTCATACGCCCAGCAACATAACCATCCCTGTGGACAGCTTGTTTAGTCCTCTATCCACCTCATCAATCTACATCTGGGCGCCTGGCAGCGTGTGGGATTCTTAATAGATCAGCCTCATTCTTTCACATTACCTTTACAAATGGACGATTCATCTGGGTTTTTCTTGCTTGGAGATGATGTGGTAGGGTTAGAAAGTTTCAGCTCATGCTCCGTATTCTTCTGCTTCCTATTTAGATGAACTCCTACATTATATACATGTATGCCTGTGTGTAGCCTACCGAAGGTTATGCCTCTCTACACAAACATCAGTTCCAGGGTAAAAATACCTCTAGTACATGGTCATACTGTATGGGTGTCTGTATAATGTATCCCGCCAAGCTCCCCATTTATTTTTTCAAAAGGGTGCTTTTTGGATCATTGTTACCGCCTCGGCTAATAGCCCCCCTCGGTTACCATAGCAACACACAGGTAAGTGGAAAGGAGTGCTTAGTTTGCCACGCAGCATGAAGCCCGTTTCTAAAACTGTTGACCTATAAAAACATACACCCACCGACATGTGGAGGCTACCACAACCATATATGTTTGGAGTCTTTGTGTGTGTGTGTGTGTGTGTGTGTGTGTGTGTGTGTGTGTGTGTGTGTGTGTGTGTGTGTTTGATGACAGCAAATGCAGAAAAAAATAATCAATAACCCAAGTTTGTCTTTGTCCAAGCATTTTTATTTGTGTGAATGTGTGTGTGTGAGAGAGAGTGCGTGCGTGTGTGTAGTCTCTCACACCCTGCACCACAAGTGTAGAGATTCTTCTAAATGACAGCACATACAGAGAGGACTGTGCAGTTTGGAAAGTAAACACGTATCTGTCTCTTTCCGCCTCAGTAACATCTATCTTCCTTTTTCAATCGCACCAGCTCCCTCACCCAACTTCATCATCCCCTCCTCTCCTAGATCCTTCGCACCGTTTCTGTCTCTTTCAACACATTTCGTCCCTCTCTCTTTCGTTGAATTACTCTCCCTTACCTTTGTAGACTGAGTTGTCTGTCACCCTTTCACTTTCTATCTCTCCTTTACCTCCTTTTCTTCCTTCCTCCTCTTTTGTTTCTCCCCCTGGGGTTTGCTGTGTCTGATCTATCAGAAGCTCCAGACAGCTGTCTATTCCCTGCAGGCAGCCATCAGAGACACTGACCATATGGGAGGAATAGCGATTGCTCTCGGTTGGTCTCATATTGTTCCCTTTTCATTTTTAGCCCTTTTTCCCGAAACACTCCTTCTATATGCATTCACTCTAGTCGCTTTCATTTCGCCCCGCTCCAAATCTTTCAGGCCGTCAAGAGCCAAACTGCTCGGCTTGTGGTGGAGAGGGGAGGAGTGTGGAGGGGATGCAGGTATTTTTGTGACAAAGCCACGGACACAACGTATCGAGGGATCATTAGGGAATATTGTGACAGTTTTGCATCTTGACTGTATTGAGGTTTTTTTTAAATTAAAACATTTATCTTTAAAGGGAATCAAGGCCACCAGGTATTTTTGTCACAGGTATTTTAGGATTTTTGTATCCATGGCAGAGAAACATGGAGATAAAAAAGGAAAAAAAGCATTCTGGATAATCAGTAAATAAAATGTCAGCCTGAGTTTGATTTTTGTCATTGTACATGTCAGCACAGTACGACACTGATACAGAATATGCCACTGTGAATGGGCAATATAAGATATGAGCAGAATTTTAGTTTAAAACAAAAAATGAACTAACATCATCAACAGAGTATGAGGAATCAACAGCATGACATTATGATGTTATGTACTGTGTTGTATAGGTGTCTACTTAAATTAGCATGCTAACCAGCTAGCCCTGCCCATCCTGTCTTTCTAATACCACTTCGTACCTCAAGTTGCAAAAGTCTGATAGCCCCCGTAGTTTCAGCTGTGGGATGTAAACATGCCGTGTTCATGACTTAGCCTGGTAAATGGACAAAACAAACTCACAAAATGTCGATACAGGAAATATTTTACACTTATTTTCCTTACTCAACAGAAAAATACAACCCTACACCCTCTGAATTTCAAGTTTCTCTCTTTCACCGACCCTTCAACTAGTCGCAAAATAAACTTGATGGTGCCCCCTACAGTTTTGGAGCTACCTTTGAATTCTGTCCATCTCTTACAAATTACACCTTTAAGATGTACAGTATTTCTTTGTGCAGTGCAGGAATAAATTTACAGCTGCAATAATAAATTTTCAAAGGATCAAATGACCACATAAAATGTTAGAGTGGTCTCTCCACCATCACCCCACTCAGCAGTTCCCCTCAGCTCTTCAGAGTGTTATTGGTGTAACAGCTCATTATTTTGGTTTTACAGCCTTCAACTTTACTCTTCTGATTCACTCTCACCGAAGTCATAATAAAAATGAAAAATACTGTGCAGCATTTAACAGCTAATAAGCATATTTTTTAACCCAGGTGCTGGTGTGCTTTGTTTGCATTTTTCATGGAGTCTGATGAAACCTTTGCCTTGTCAGCTTTTCATATATATATATATATATATATATCTATATCTATATCTATATATATATATATATATATATATATATATATATATATATATATATATAGATGTATATACGTATATATACTGTTAAAGCTATTAGTGAGCTAGTCACACATGAATGGCAGAGAAAGTGCCGCCAAAGTTTCCCAATGCTAACATGCTAGTTTGACAGCGGTGAGTACTAATAGTAGCCATAGTTGTTGTTTACGCTCATTATGATGTTAGCTGTTTTCTTACATGTGAGTTAAACTAGTTGGATACAGTTAGCGATGACAACTATCTGCTGCGGCAGCAAGAGACTCGTTCAGTGGCTAACGTTAGCACAAAGCACACATCTACAGCATCAAGGAGTAACTGTCATGCCAGGTGGCCTTTTCGGACTGACGGCAATTTTGCTTGCTCAACAGAGTTGTTTATTCATGTATTTAGTAGACTAAAAATGCTAAGAGCTAGCTATCTCCCACCTGGCTAGTGAGAGCTACAGGACAGCTGTGTCAGTCATGCGTTGTGGTTAAAGGCCTGAAAGGAGGGGGTGGGAATTTTTGCTTTGATACTTTTACTTTTTTACATTATAAAGTGTAGCTTGCTCTCGCTTGTTTCTACAATCTTACCAGCCCCTGCTTTAGAATTTTGTGAGGTTAAATGCTGCATGTATTTTTCCTCATTCATACCTTAATTTGATGGATAGATTGGACTGTACAATGCTGGAGAATCCTCCTTGTCACTGTCTTTAAGCACCATTGTCCCCCATTAATCACAGAATAAGTCATTATAACAATCCTTCACAGAGGGGTCTTATTGTATGTAACCTTTCACTTATGTCACTTGTCTCATTTCTCTCCTCAAGGTGAAATCTATTAATGGATAGCGTGGAAATATGATTAATCACATGGATCGTATGGCAGGTTTGTGATGAGTGTGAGTAATTGTCCCTGTCTTTAAGAACGTTTAATTAAAAAGTGGGAGCATAAATCTATAAATTTCTTCTGTGTTGAAAACACTTGTGTGTGAATGTCTTGTGTCTGAGTTTGCACAGTTAAAAGGAGACATACTAAATGCTCATAAAAAAGACCATTAACTAAGTTATGGCTTGAAGATCTAAATAATTCTTTTGTTTTGCTTGTGTTTTTTTTTGTTTTTTTTAAATCATTTTGTTGTCTACTTTTGTATTTGCTATGTATGTGTCTACAAGCACTGGCATCACATTCACTTTAAATTCAATGATGCCAAAATGTAAAACACTGTATTCCCTCCCCTCTCTCCCCTCTCCCTTTCTGTTCTTCTCTTCGTCCCTTGCTGGTCCAGTACTGTGGCATTTGGGCCGACAGTGGACCATAACCGGCTGATTGTTTGGTCTGTCTGAGCATGATAAGCTTTCTAAAACATGTCAACAGTGTTACTGGCAGGGGACAGCTCCAGGGCCCATAAACTGGCCCCTAGCCGACTGGACTCAGCACCAAGTCCCGTTGACATTAGTGGCAGTAATTCATATACTTTACTGCCAGACAAAAGAAAACTTTACAAACCAATAAGGACTTGCCGTTGACAGATTGGAGTTTTAAATATGCAAGTATTACTTTATATTCAGAGCTGCTGGTTGAGCTTAAACTCCATCAGCGATGCCAAACAAGCTTTGGGGAGTGTAAATGATACACCTGGCAATCTTGGCCAGAAACAAGAAACTCTGGTGGAAATGCAAATAGAATATAAAACGCAAATGATTTTAGTGTTTTCTAGTTATCTTTTTTTCCCACCACTTTGGTCCAGAGTGAAATATCTCAACTATTGGATGGATTTCTATGATATTCTTTCCACACATTCATGCTCCCCAGAGTATGAATTCTAATAACTTTCCCCTAGTGCCACTATCAGGTCCACTATCATAAGTTTTCACTTATCTTGTGAATCATCTCAGTATAGATGCTGAGATATAAACGAGATGAATTAAAACAATTTTGAACAGATATTCCTGGTCCCCAGATGATATACCCTGACTTTGGTGGAGGTCGAAACTTGAGGTTTTGA
Organism: Pagrus major; assembly: GCF_040436345.1. NCBI lineage: Eukaryota > Metazoa > Chordata > Actinopteri > Spariformes > Sparidae > Pagrus > Pagrus major. The sequence continues at coordinate 28,180,273 of NC_133221.1, forward strand.
GTGAAATGTCTGGACAACTTTTTAACAGATTATGATTAAGTTTGTTACATACATTCATTGCTGTATGGATTGTAATTACTTTGGTGATTTTAATTTATTCAATACCCCGAGATCCCACCGGGCTTGTCTCTGCAGCGTTACAACTGATCGCAGCCATTCTAGATAACACTGTTTCCACTGGCGTCTCAGCATAGTTCCAGAAGCAGATCTGAACTCTGTTTCGCGGAGACTAATATTTTTTACAGAAGCGGACAGCAGCTGCATCGGTCTGCACAGAACTGATCGAGCCAGACAGGAAGTCAGACAGTGGAACGGCATAGTGCAATTTTCAAAATACAACAACCGATTCGGGATCTACAGCACAACAAAGTCAAAGAAATAGGAACTACTACCCTACTTTCTGCTGTTCCTCTGTAAACTGAATATCTTTAGCTGGACAAGACACAACTTTTGAATCAACTCCTCGGATTCTGGAAACATGACAGTTTAAAGACAAAACTATAAATGAAATAATTAACCGATTGCTATATGATATGAAAATAATTATTAGCTGCAGTCCTTGCAAATTATCCCACAGTTGGAAAAGGTCTGTCTTTGCGGGCGTTCAAGTTGGCGACAACTTGGCAGCACACAACCCCACCTGGAGCGCTTGAAACAAGGCAGCGCTTCAGCTGACTCTGTCAAAGTAAACAAAGAAGTATGCTAGCCTGTCAGTCAGGGGGCAACTCACGAACAAAGCCTCACAAAATACCAACTACCTCCTCGTGCCCCTCCTGTTCTTTGACTCTATAAATTTGCTCAGTCAAGCAGATTATTTTTGCCTGTGTTTAGAGAATGAAGTCTGCAATATTCTTGAAATCAGCTCAGCTACAAATTAAACACAAAACAGCATCCCATCAAAATATGTTTCTTTTTACTCATGCAGGTAAACGAGCCGTGTGCCGCAGTATCGCTTGTTTCGGCTGATATTACTCAGCTTCTGATGCAAATTCCGCTCTATGATGAGTGTTGCTGTGAAGAATTGTTTCCCTGCTCCCTTCATGATGAGCTCCACAGTGTATAGGCAGACGTGGGGGAATACCTCATTTCCGCAGTAAAATGGGTTCAAATTTGGCTCATGACTTTTCTGACTCCTCTCTTCACTCCTCACAATACAGTGTGTTATCTAACACTGCAGAGATGCAATAACAGTGGGGTATTGTGTTTGCAATAAATACACCAAAGTTTCCCTTTTTTGCTATGTGATAAAAGATTGATTTCTTCCATCCACATATAACCAGCAGAATACATCTGTCAATATTGAAATTCTGTACTGACTTTCAACAAAATATTCGCTGGCTTCATTCGCTTTTGTGCATCATATCACAAACAACATCATCAACAACAGCTCAGTGTGCAATGATGCAACAGGTTGATCTGCCCTCTCACTCTCTCATCCAACAATATAAAAGATGAGGCCATTTAATCTCACATTGCATTAGTGAGATGACTCATAAAGTGTTGTTTTCCACTGTAGCCATCAATAAATATGAAAGGAGAGACAGAGGGGGACTCATTTCATTCTCACTTTGCTGGCCTTTTATGCTTAGATTATTTATGTGCATAACTTATTTGATCAATACCTGAACAAAAAAGAGCAGTAATGTCTTATTGATGCATGAGACAGGATGATAGGATGTCGAGGGGACTTACGAGAGGGTCTTCTCCAGCCGCCCTCCTGTGGAGCCGATGATTTCTCCGAGGGTACAGAAGGTCTGGCCCAGAAAGTCCTTTGGAGGACAAAGGACGGAGGAGACGGGGTTAGCTGAATGACGGGGTCAAGAGACAGGTTCAACCCAAACTCTCAAGTAACATAAATATAACCTGCTTATGACTTAAAGGATTCTGTCATCAAGCACTACTCACATGCTCATTAGTACACTGAAACAGTTGAGGGTTGCTGTAATCTTTCTTCCTCTTCACAGTGGCCCTTAAGGTGTCCCTTCCTAATGCTTTTCTAATACCATTTCCACACCAAAGTTAGCATGTAAATGAAGGGTTTTTTTTAGACGTGGGTAAACCTGCAAAAAATAGCAACTGACTCCTTTCCCATTGCCAGAGGATGAGTTTGCCTTTCTGTTATTTTTTCTTATGTGTCACGTTCTTCTTCACAAACGCAGCAGAAAAACATGGAACAGTAGAAAGCAGCAGATCTTAATATACCTCATTAGACTACATCTATAAGATAGTAAAGGTGTTTTTAAAGTCTTAATACATAACACTTTGACGCATTGTTTTTAAGGAGCTGATGATGGAAGTTGCTAAGAGGTGAGGCATCGCACATTATCAATTAATTAATCAATTAATCACCGTGAAGAATTAACCGACAACCAGAGATGGGCACAAATACATCAAGAAATATTTTTAATTAAAGTTCCCATGAAGCTGATTAGGTGATCTTATCACGTATGTCTTGCTCCATATCTCACCCATACATAGTTTGTTACCTCCTGGAAAATCATTAAAAATGTTGATGACTTATCCTGCCCTTGGGGGGATAAATTCATTTTTTCGTCCAATAAACAGTTTCCTTATTTTATGACGCTGCAATGGATGTATAAAAAGAGGAACACCTCCAGAGCGATGTGTTACTCAGGACCGGATGCTAGCGGGTGTTTTGTGGGGTGTGAGAGGGGGTTTAATGTACTCTAAGTGATGAGGCAAAAAGTCCACAGCCCCAGAAATGCGTCCCAATGTTCATCTGAAGCTAACGTGATGCTTCAGCAGTCTGTGTTAGACAAGTAACGAGGATAGCAGTCTTTCCATGTTGAGTTGTGACACAGGGATGGTAACACAAAAGGGAAACATTTGTATGAAAAACACCAGAACTTTGAAAGACACCTACTTAAATTGTTGAACCCTGTCTAACTGAATTTGTAATGTTTTTTTAGAGGGATTTCTTCATGGCCCGTATGAACCAGTGGAACAATTGCAGGGAATAAAAACCGGATTCAATCCTCATATTTGCATCTAAGACCAGCTGAGAAAATGTGGACCTGTACTTTAACAATGCCTTTGATGATGCAGCCATGGTGCAATTCTTAACTTTACACTCTGAGACCCCCACGGTTTGGTCACTGGTGAATAATTCTCATTTATTTCAGGAGCTCTTAAACATTTTCAACACATGAGTTCATGAGTTAGCACAGGGGTAACAGCCCAATAAAATATATGAACACTAAACTAATGACTCTACATATTTCCTGCCCTTATGTGCTCTAATAAACAGGGTTAACACTGAAGATAACAGGCTCTGGAGATATTATGAAAGACTACAAAATCAACAGGGATAGTAGGAGATATGAACGTTATTAAAATTCCATTAAAGTGCTTTTTCATCTTATTGAAGTGTCATAAGAAATTAAACATTCAATTTATTGTTTTATTCCACCTTTTATATAATGCACACGCTAACCTACAAAGCCAAGGAAGTCCCGGTGGGGTGCATTATTCAGGTGATTGTTGACTGATTATTCTTAAAGGGGCACTACGTAGTTTTGGGAAAGAACTTTTAATCAGAAGAGAAAGATCTGCACCGACTGAAACTAAATAAACAAACTCTCTTTGTTTTCATGACTGAATCAGCTGAATAAACAAACTGACCTTAAAGGACAACACAGTTTCTTACTGTTTTACTTTGTTTATATGTGGCGGACCCTGCCACCTTTCTAGCTTCAAACAGTGTTCTGGGGACCTTGTTTTCCTCTGAGAACAGCTTGTTTATTCACTTATGGAAAAAATAAATATTTCCGAGATTCTTTGACTACTCTATTAATGCTGTAAATGTTAAAATTCAGAGTTTTAATTTCTTCTCCAAAACTAAACAGTGCCCCTTTAAAAAGGCCACACTGTGAATGAGAAAGAAATTGTTTTCCAATTCAATCAGCATTTTCATTGAGCAACAGATTCTGAAGTTTACAACCAGCCCACAAATTACAGGGAAAGACATATGGCAACATAAAAAAAAGCAGGGAGATGACACAACACGATAAAACAGCACAGCACCGAGGGCAGAGCACTACGCGTTGATGTTTGTCATGTGTGGGCGCGAGCAGGTGTAGGTGTGAGTCCCGCAAACCCGACGTGTGTAGCTCCTGTAAATGTCCTGACATGCACAATCTGCTGTATTATGCCGTCAGAAACAACAACATCTGCCTTCACTTTGAAGTGGAGTTCTGAAAGTGGCTTTACCTGGGCGCATGGTAAAATGCAGACAGACAAAATGAGGCACAACACTACGGGGGAGGCTTTCTGGATGGGAGCTGTTGGTGTTCGTCCTTGATAAAATTAGATGAAAAGAGTGGGAGAAGAAAACAATAAAATTAAAGTGAATGAAACAAAAACACAAGTCTCCTGCGGGGACACTGAAATATACTGGGAAATAAAAGGTGAAATGAATGAAGGATCTTGCGGTGCCAGCACCCATGAGGATAATACAGTCAGCAAACACAGCACTCACCTTCTGCTCTCCCACGAGTTCATTTGTGAGGAAGAAAGAAAAGAGTGTCACTAGACGGGTTCACAGTGTACTTAATACTAGATTAGACAAAACAATAGACTTAATTCACGCTGAATCATTATGAGCTGTTTCGCTCATTCACTGCAAATGAGCCTCAACAGTATGAGTATCGCTGAATACAATGTGGTACGTTTGAGGGCTGATGGGAGTTGTCAGCGCTGAGTCAGAACTGTCATTTGAGTTGGACATACTGTACTTACGTGTTTGGAAATGTTACAGCTTCTGGAGTCCACATTGTACCTGCGACAAACAAATGGGTGATGAGATCGGGAGAACTCTTGACAATGCGATTTGGAACTGCATATTCAGAGCCACAGGGATTAGTCCTGAAAAAATGGAGCTGTTCACCTTCAGAAACACAAATTTCACGCTTTCTGGTAACTCAAAATGTAGAATAGAAGAATTCACTGTAAGTTTGGGACTTCCGAAGTGCTATGTGGCTCCGCACCATCATCAGGGCTAAGCTAGCTGCGGTCAGCAAATATCTAAAAAAAAACAGACGCTGGTTGCTTGTCAAGATAAAATATCAGCGTTTATTTCTTCACAATTAAAAATAAAAGAGACGTCTTACAAAAGAGACGTAGGATAAGCAACCATAGGCCGACTGTGAAAGCTGAGTTATGACCTGTGTTTACATTTGTTGTTCGGAGGTGACCTCTGGTGGGCGTAATAGTTATTACGCCGAAAAAAGGAGGAAGTCAGGCGAAGTAGTATAAAAAGCACCAAGTACAGATAAGGAAATGCCAGGCTGGACAGTTGGGTTAAACAAGCACAGGGCTTTCATGTCAGAGGCTGCTGTTCATGTCAAGTGTGTAACCATAAGTTTGTAACTACAGTCACATCAGTAGGTAGTCATTTTAAGCCAAACCACAATGTTTTCCTGAACCTAACCAAAGTGAGACCGTATGATGAAGGTCGGAGAGCAGCATCAGTTGTGTTTTTTGGGAACAGTGATATATATTGATTTGGGAGTCACTGGCAATTGACCTTTTCAGTCTTGTACGTATGAGGATGTGTTGGTTTGGAGTTTGTTTTGATGGACAAGTTTGCCAAGCTGGGTTGAGCCACGGAAAGTCATGAAAAATGTCAAAAACATTGAAAAGAAAGAGTAGCACATCTCAAATTGCCAAGTCAAGGAGAAGAAAATACTCTCATTTGACCTGTTTATTCAGCTCACATCACAACAGATAAACTCATCGCCAGTTAAATTAAATGAATTGTCGAATTATTTTGGGTATGTCAGACAGCAAGGAAGTGTTCCCTTTACTACACCTTTGCATTGTGAACCCACACTTCACTCAGTTTCCTTTACGACCAAAAAACCTGACGACTATATCAGAGCTTTTAAGCAGTTTAAACCTAGGCCTATTACTAGATATAACCTCAGCAGGAAAAGTTACCACATTATTAAAGGTGCTGACAAAGATGGACAGATATGTATTCAAGATAAGATCAATTATTGGTGGGAAGCCCATAAAAAGTTAAACGACAAAAACATTATGTTCTTTGACCCACTTGAGTCTGAAACCCAGTTTATGGTGAGAGCAAAAGTAAAAACATCTATAAGATGAAGGTTACATTAACTGAGCCCACCTCGGAGCCTAATAAACAAGTCAAATGTGAGTATTTTGTCCTTCTTCGCTTTGAAAATGGGAGACGTGCTACCCTTTCATGTTTTTTGGAATATGCTCAGTCGAATTTGGGGCTAGAACTCCACTGAGAATCCCATTGATGAAACGCAACCTCCTTTTCCAATTGATGAAACGACTTCATGAAATTCACCTACTTTTGCTGATTAATAAAACAATTCAAGGAATCGCTCAACATTTGGGGAAGTTTGCTTATTTGTTTGTTGTCTCAGTTGCGGAGATAAATAACTCCAGCGCTTAACTCCAATTCTGGTTTGTGTATGGATTAAATAAAATGGATATATCATGTTAATTGCTATCGTTAGAGGTGCTGGTGGACATATTTTGCCAGAACAAGTTCCACCTGCCTCTGCAGTATTTGCTAATCAAAGCTAAACGATTCACAGCTCTAACTTCACACTTCACACAGACATGAGAGTTGCATCCATCCTCTCATCTTTCTTGGCAAAAAAGCATAAAATTCATTTTTCGACTTCTTAAATGTACAGTATGTATGGTGATGTTGTGAAGTAGCCTGGGATCATGGGAGCTGTTGTAAGTAATAAGTAATGCAATTGATAATTCCTTAAATAACTTGCCAAGCACTCTTCATCATTAGCCTACCCTTTAAATTTGTGTTTATTTTGATTTATTTTTTGAAAAAGCTGACTTAAAACAGCCAGGAATCAGTCACAGTAGTGAACGTAAAAGTTGACTTTACTTAAAGGGGCACTACATAGTTTTGGAGATGAAATATTAATGAGTTAAAAATTTCCCATAACTGAATAAACAAGCTGTTCTTGGAGGAAAATCAGGTCCCAGAACACTGTTTGAAGCTAGAAAGGTGGCAGGGTCCACCACATAGAAACACAGTAAAACAGTAAAAGTAAAAAGAAACTTGTGTTGTCCTTTAAGATCAGTTTGGTTATTCAGTTTATTCAGTCATGAAAACATGAGTTTATTTATTTAGTTTATTTTCTGAGTTTATTTATTTAGTTTGTTTAGGCTGAAAAAAGTCAGTAAGTGAAGACCTTTCTCTTCTCCTTAAAATTTCTTCCCCAAAACGTGCACCTTTAATGGTACAATATGTAAGAATTTTAGTTTAAAACATTTTAAATACAACAGCAGAAAAACAAATATGCAAGCAAATATGATCAACAGAATGTGAAGAAATGAGAGTTTAGACAACATATTAAAGTTGTCTCTGTGTTGTGTTATATATATCTTCTGAAATTGGCAGCTAACCAGCTAGCCCTGACCCGTTCTCTTTCAAAATACCACTCTGAGCTTCAAGTTCAGACCGCTAGCTGCATGGCTAAGTAAGCTAACTAGCTAACGGCAGCTACAGTTCGCAGCTACTCTGGTGATATGCTGCCCCCTACTTGTTTGGAGTATGAGTTTGAGAGACGGCCAATTCTTACATGTTGGACCTTCAAGAAATGTGAGGAAACCACTTACCTCAGAAGGACCAAGTAAAGTCGTCTCTTACATTTCACTTGTATGAGCTGAAAAACTTTAACAACTTAAAAATGATTTGTCTAATTCACTTGGTAATTTTAAAGTAATTCGATGCGTCGATTTCAGCTTGTCAGTTTTTACAGTATACTGAAGCATCTGTTTGTTTCACAAAAAGACCATTGTTTGTGGATTGAAAATCGAAAATGACCTTGCATAGCAGGAGGAATGCTTTTAGGTTAAAATATGCACAACACCAACACAATAGCATCATCACAAACAATGCTCCTGTTCCATTTTCATGTCCGTCTTTCACACTGTATACAAGCTGCTGCTCTACAGACCCCACTGAGCAGTGGAAGCACGTCTGTGCCTTGATTAAAGCTACAGAGGCATGTAAGTGATCTTTCTCTGCTATTGATTAATGAGAACAGGTGAACTGAACAGAATAACCAAGTGGGTAAACACACACTAATTTAATCAGTGGTGCTATCAAGTGGCCTCGGTAAGAGGCCTTTTTTAAAATATCTCCCTCCATGGCATCCCAGCACCTAATTTTAGCAGTGATTGGCCTGTTCATCTATCCTCATCAGCCAGAATCAACTCAACACCTGCAGAGAGAGAAATCATTCGGATTTAATCAAAGGTATTGTTACCTAAGCTTCCTTACTTCCACACTGAAGTATTGGCATAGCAGAATGTGCCCAAGTTTGTAATTAAATGAATTCAGATTTTATTCAGAAAAGTAAAATAAATACTTACACATCAAACCTCAGGTTTTGTTTTTCTTCAAAGAAGAAATCCAGGACAAACTTCCTGACGAAATCTGGATTCCGAGTGTTATCGATGACCTCTGTCCTGCCAAACTACGAGAATAGAAAGAAAGTGATAATTGGTGGTGATTGGCGGCACTGATTAATGAGTCAATATATGCTTATTAGGCTAATAAGGAGGAAGAAATGCACTGGAGAAAGGAGAGAATACATTTAATGAGATTCAGCATGATATTAGCATTGTAAAATGCTAATATCATGCTGAAAAAAGGGTTTGGAATTCATAAATACAAATTTCCTCTGTAAAAATATGACCGCACTGTATCTCACTGGGCTTCATTGTGCTGTGTGCTAAATCTGTGTCCCCAGAGAAATCAGGAAGCTACATTGGCACCAGCTCTCCACCCTGCGAGCCCACAGAGTTCCGTTCCCAGCCTCCCTCCTGGGCCGTGCCGCTCCTCCATCTCCGTGACAATCACACCAATAATCCCCCCAGTGGACTGCCAGCCTCGCCTCTGTGGCCTGGCCCGACAGCACCGTGTAATGAGCTATTGATCTTGGCACTGCCTCACCCCAGCCTCAATACCTCTACTCATGTCTTTAGTGTCCAGTGCACATAATCCGTGCTATCAACTGCGTCCCCAGCCTATCCATTACTGAAGCCTTGCAGGGGAGTGTATTGGACCTCAGAAACTACCTGCCACATCGACCTGAGGGGAAAATCTTGTGATATTTCCCTGTAGTGTTTCTAATTTTAGGGCTGGGGGCCTTTGATTTATAATCTCACTCAGGCGTGATTGGTTAATAGGTGCTGGGGCATTCTGGTTGAAGGTTGGGGAATTGCTTTGTTACTGGGGAAGAAATAAGAGTATACATAGCAAATGGCAAGACATTCATTGGTTACAGCACAGGCTATGTAGACCTATCAAATGGGTCCATCACAAATACCATGGTTTTCTTTCAAATATCTCTAACGTAACCCTTCACCTTTTTCAGTAAACAATCATTCGGTGTCAGAAATGCAATGTTAAATAAAATCAACAGCGGTGCACAAAAGAAGGATTTGTGCTTTGAGTTGTTGCCCGTGTGTGGATATGTACAGCTGTTGTGTGTTGACGTGTAAAAGGTTTACATTCATTTTGAAGCAGTTTATTGTAGGGTAGTTGCCTAGGAAATGTGCAGGTCTCATGCTGGGAACTGGCTGTGTCTAATAGCTTATTTAAACGTATTAGAGTAAAAATACAGCAGTACAGAGGCTGTACAATATGTATTGTGTACGGTATAACGTAGGCTGCAGAATGCAGGGAACTGACCCTGAACTTAGCACTTTGTTTGTGTTTTACAGCATGACCTTGGTAGGACTCATGTGGACTCAACACCTGGAAAAAACCCAGATTAACATGTATTCAGGTTTATAATAATAACGTTGGCCCTGGCTCAGGAGGTAGAGCAGGTCATCCACTAATCACAGGGTCAATGGTTCGATTCCTGGCTCGGACTGCATATCAGAATGTCCTGACAATGAACCCCAGATTGCTTCCAATGGCCGTTCCACTGATCTGTGTGAGAATGGCTTAGAGTAGAAAATTTGTGGGGTGCATTAGTATGCTCTATTGCTCTTGATGAGAAGGTCAGTACCTTGCATGGCAGCCTCTGCCATCAGTGTGGGTGAGTGGGTGAATATGACAGGTGTTGTATAGTGCTGTGAGTGGTCGTTAGACCAGAAAGTGCTATATAAGTGAATGTCCATTTACAATTTGAGAGGATAACGAGTAGCCTAATCTACTCTAATGAGTTCAAAGTATATTACTCCCCACCTTGAATATGATCTTCAACATTTCATAACTCTTTTATAGTCATGACGGAATATACAATAATCACATTTAAATAGGTCATTGTGTGTTAGTGTCGGATAGTGAGAAGCTGATGAAGAAAATGTTTCTTTCGGGACCTTTAATGCAAACAAGAGAACCTGAAAATAATCAGACCTCACACCAGAAAGCTGCAGAGCAAAATCCATCTGAAGTTCCTCTCAGAATATTTAGTTGTGTAAGGTTGGTGACATGGTGAAGCTGGTGGGCTGACTGTTATTATTCTAGCCAGCAGGGACAGGTTAATGCTAGTCAGTCAATAGCTCCTGGCACTTTTTTTTCTCTGTCCGTCCCTCTTGGCATCTCGTTGACTGGATTGCAAATTGTTTAATTCAGTAAAGAGTTTTATTGCGTGGGGGAAAAATGCTCTCAGAGCTAATAACTGACAGTGAGCCTGTTGCTAAACAAGATTGTTAGCTTGGTTGCCAACTAAGTTAACACAGTATATTCATAAGATTCATTTATAAAGTGTCTCAAGTGACTGCAGACTACATTATACCCCAACAGTGGAGGCTAAAATAGGAGTTGATTATGCGACAGAGCTAATAGGCTTTGAAAGATTCCAAATTTTGGAGCGTAGATCTATAACCAAAGATGGCACCTAATCAGTCCAATGAGAATTACTAGCCTGGCGCATACTGCAAAAAGTTCTCTAGCTTCTGGGTTTACTTCCTGGGTATTTGACCAACTGAATATACTTTATGCAGTAACGTTTCATAGCTAACGATGTAGCCCATAGACTACATTGTGATGATGTCACAGATTTTTTTTAATCACTTTTCTTGGCCCAAGGAAAGTTTTTCAAATATGAAACCTCCAAGGATTCGAAGTGTCCCGTTACAGATGTCTCTTTTATGATGGGGGTCTACGGGGTAAATGCTTTCCAGGTCTAATCCAGGTTGAAATAATACATCCATGCTCTCCAGCACTATCAAGACAGTTAGTTAATGATCAATGTCAGTGTCAAAGTTTCGATAAACTTTCCACGGATTTACTTTACCCCCACAAGTGAATGCACTAACACACCAACTACATTAAAAGCATTGATTTCCCCACAAAGTTTTGTTGTTCTAAATGCTGCAGTGAGTCAGGCCTTTATTCTGATTTTACAGCATTTAGTCACACAGATACGTCTTTGTAGTCTTCCATGGGCAACCATGATGATTATTTGTGGGAGTGTGTAAGTGGAGGATGGTATCCATGGGCAGGGGAAATTGGAACTGCTTGTGATAAAAAAAATTTAAAAAATGTGCACAGCCTGATGCAGCGGGAACAGTAAACAGTCATAAAAGAAGCACAAAATAGCAACAGCTGAACACAAACCACTTTAAAAAAGCTCTCTATTATGGAGGGTTGAAGATGGACTATTTTGAGACATCATGTTAGACCTTTAGGATATAGTAGAATAGAACAAATGCTACTTGCACAGATCGATCTTTGCTTGCTAATAATGAATGCTAATGCCCTTTTTGACAAACTTTCATTGGCAAATTATAGAGTTTTTCAAATGCAAAACATGATGTCAAAAGAAAAGAAAGGATTTTGTCAGGTTTCTATTCAAGCACAATTATCTGCTCATAGTGTCTATGTGTACGGCTGACAGCGAGATGTTTACTCTGCTGATTGCAGTGCAATTCATGCCGTGTTTTTGATTAAGCCCTGCCACATGGAAGAAAAAGGTGTGAGGTGTCTTGGAATGAGGGGATCAGCAGAGCCACCAATGACACATCAGTGTTGACTTTGAATTTGCAAATGGGCAAATACATCGACTAAGGGCAGAATGTCATCGGCAAATTAGCTGAAGGGAAATAGGGCTAAGAGATGACATGCAAATGCGTCTACAAGCCAAAGAGAGTAACTGAAAAAAAGGAAGGAATTCAAATGAGCAGAAATGAATGGAAGGTCACGTGACCTCGCCTTAAAAAAGAGTGACAGAGAGCGAGACGGCGAGAAGTTGAGCAGAGCAGACGATGCATATTTGATGAGGAATCTCCCAGCCCTGAGTCATGATGTGAATTCATTTTATCTAACATCAAACACCTGGTATAATGAGATCAATTTTATTTATTCATTCTTTAACCTGTACTAAAAATTCATCAGCTTGGGTCAAGCATATGAAGCTTTTCCTTCCTTCCTGAGTCTATTTCCGACAGCAGTGGTTACACTTGTGTGGGCAAGTGAAGAGGTTGACACTTTCAATTTTCTACAACAATGTTCTCAGGGGCTTGCAGTGAGTTGCCTCCGGACTTCATCTTAATAACCCTCTCGCTTAGCCCTGACTGAAAGTCCTAAAAGTTAACACTCATTATATTAAATTCCTAAAAGAAATGCACATATCTGGCAGACAGGTAGACACCGATATTGGATATAAATGTTAGAGAACAAAAGGTTGCTTAACTTACCTCCCTCCATTCTTTGGTTCCCACAGCCTGCAAATATAACACGACCACTGGAAGGGAAAGAGGAGGAGAAGAAGCCGAAGGGGAAGCGTGATGAAAAGAAGACAAAAAGAAGCTATTCAATTTAGTGATTAGTCTGATGGGGTTTTTTTTTACATGTTGGCACCTGCGGCACCTGAGAGATTTCAAAACTCTCAGGTAAGAAAATCAATGCTACCCACGCTAATTTTCATTAGATCTGTCTCAGCTAGAAGCAATGTCGATAATTTCTTAATAAAAAAAAATTGCAACACCGTTATCGACAATTAAGGGATTGAATTGTATTTAATCTTTAATAAACACATTCAACAAAACAAAAGAGGAGTTCAGGATAATGAAAAAACATATTAACAGAATATTTTTTTCCTGGGCTCATTCTCACTTTTCCTCCATGTATACCTACATAACAGTGAAGGAGTAATCAATCTGGACATTTTATGCCTCGCAGATATGTTGTCACCACCTTCAGACAGGCCTCTCCCTGCCTATTAATATCTATAATTACAAAAGGCAGAACTACTGTGTATGATGAAATGAAACATATAGCTCATTGATGACTGTCCTCAGTATTTTTAACAAGTCTCCAAAACACCATGTTCATGCTGCCATAGTAATTATGACTCATGTCCCTTGTGCGCAAAGGAGGTCGTTGACGCTATTCCCAACAGCTGTTTGATGTCTTGCCATTAAATCTTGCAGACATTCATGATCCCTAGAGGATGAAGCATGCTGGCTTTAGTGATCCTCTGGCTTTCCCACCAGTTCCACCAGTAAGTCAACAGTTTTGGTTCAGAGTGAAATATATCAACAACTGATGGATTGTCATAATATTTGGTACAGACAGTCATAGTCTCCAGAGGATGAATCCCACTGATGTTGGTGGTCCCTGGGTTTTTCATCTAGTGCCATCATCCAGTCAGAAATCTCTCCATCTGCAAGATGGACTGGCACAAAATTTTGCTAAACATATTCATGTTCCCCAGAGGATGAATCGTACTCACTTTGAAATTCCTCTGATTTGTCCACCAGGCGTCAAACAGTTTCCATCAGAGAAAAATGTCAACAACTGATGGATTGTCATGAAATTTGGTCAAGACAATCAGGGTCTCCAGAGGATGAATACTACCATTGTTGGCGATCCCTTTACTTTTCATCTAGTGCCCTCACCCAGTCAGATATATCTACATCTCCCAGATGGACTGGCACAAAATTTTGGTAAAGATATTCATGTTCCACAGAGCATGAATCCTACAGACCCAGTTATCCTGATTTTTCCACCAGTTCCACCAGGAGCATGACAGTTTTGGTTCAGAGTAAAATATCTCAGCAACTGTTGGATTGTCATTAAATTAAGTACACACAATCATGGTCTCCAGAAGATGAATCCCACTGATGTGGCGATCCCCTGACTTTTCATCTAGTGCTGTCATCCTATTAAATATCTCTGCATCTACCAGATGGACTGGCACAACATTGTGATACAACAAGATATCTGTGTTCCCTCTCAGCGATTATAAGCCTAAGTTCAAGTATGGGTCCCCTGACTGACCATTATTTGTGCCTTCCTGTTTACAAAATCCTACAGTGGTTTGTTCACCAAACATTACATTTGTCTTCTGCAGAGAAATCTTGCTTCGAGTGTTCTGCATGAATAAGGCGGCGGCAGCCCAATTATAACTCACATATTTATCATGTTGTCATGTTAGGATTATGTTCATGCATATGCAAACAAAGAATGCTCACTAAAGGCTCTTATGGGATGTATTAATAATTGGCCAAGTGTTGCTGTTGGTGTCTAGACGGGCACCATCAGCGACTCTGTGCCTCTGTGAAGTTTGGACATTAGCTCTAATGAACTTCAGACTGTCTGGACGATTAAAACCACATTTTCCCTCCTAATGAGCAATTAACAGAGGGGAGATAAAGAGAAAGGGCAGCAGGCAGCGGACCTTTTGGGCATTGTGTCTTGAGAAGAAAACAAACATTTCTTTGTCAGATTGTTAACAATAAGGGAAAGGTTTTTGTGAATCAATTACAAGTTAATCAGTTTGTGAATGTTAGCCTTCAATTAAATTACAGAAACAAAAAACATTCAAGGCAAACATACTCCAGAGATTTAATCTACTTGTATCAAAGTTACACCCCAACATTCTCTCTGCCCCAACAACTAAAATAATGATGTTCAAGAGGCAGAGAGTATGTCTCTATCTGAGATAGAGAAGTGAAGTCACAGGACCTTTATGTCTACCCGGGCTGCAGAGTAACAGCACCACAGCTAGACAGTGGACTCAGACTAATCTGCGTCAAGGCTACATCAGTGTCGGCAGCGTCCGGAGAACCTGGCTGATTGCCTGCTTCATGGAAAGTGAAAAGACGGAGCCCATCTGGTCAGCCACAGAGCGGCATAATCACAAGGCAATTCGTTTTTACTCTGAACCCTACTCCAACTACAAGTCCCGACAACGGTCTGGCACAAATCATATACAAACAGGAAGAGACACTTTGAGATGCAGTGGAGCCCCCATTCCTTCTCCTGTTGTTGGCAAACTGGATAAAACACTGATGAAATACAATGTCCAATGTCATTATTGTGTTAAAAAATGTACCTCGTCGATAAACGCTTCTCACTTACACAAAAAATGTGAACTCAAACGTACTTCAATGTAGATAAAACATTTAAGAACTACCTTACTCAGCCCTTTAAAGGGGGTATTGTCACTGGAATGTGCAACATTATTTAATATGCAAAACTGCCAATATTCCAAATGTCAAATAACACACTGTAGTAATTAAGCTCCACATTAGAAGGAAGCAGTAGACAATAACAGACTTAACTTTAACACATCTAAAGCTAGCGTTATATAAAGTGTTGAGGAAAACAACGACGAAAAATGTTCACAACAACAGCTTTTCCATGATTAAGACAAGACAATGACAAACTAAAAAGAGATCTTTGTTAATAAAAACTGTGACAAAATATATGTTTTGTTTTTGCCTACAAGACACAACTAAAATGTTTGTTAATCTACCAGACATCCGAATATGCACGGCAGTGAGGGTCTAGTCTGTCTGCCACAATAGTTGCAGATACACAGAATCCCAGGCAATGCTGTCCGAACTGACAGCGAGGAAGTGACATCATGATGGTTTCAACCAAAAAAAGGGGTTTGGTCAGAAAATAAAAAGAATAGATCTGTGGAGAATATAGAACTCGGCAGAAAGTAAAACACAATGCAGTAAAAGGAGACTGGGAGATACCCTGTGGACTGTAAATTAAGTAGGAGGAATATAACCGGCCTGAAGAGACAGCTGAAGGTGAACCAACCTGCCATTAATGACAAGGTGAGTCAGCTATGTCCCAGTGTTAAATAAGCATATACGTTTCCTAACATTAAGTCAGAGTTACTGGGATGTCAGGTTGTAGCAAATTTGCTAGCAAGCGATGTTAGCAAAATGATGAATGAATGAGTCTAACTTCAAGTCTAACATCGGCTACGCTAATGCGATAGCTAATGTTAGTTTGGCAGCTTCAAAGCTGGTGAGTGAAACACAACACAAGGCTTGAAATTAATGTTACAACTTGATCAGGACAAGTAAAGGTTTTGGTCAGACAACTGAAATGATATAGTATATATTGTTTACTTTACTGTTTTCACTTACTTATTCCTATCTAAAAATACTTAATTCAAGACTTGATCCATTATCTGAAACCCCAGCTGACATTGGGCGATGGTGAGGTAAACCCTGTATAAGTCGCCAGTTCATCAGAGGCTGACATATAGGGATAAAAAACCATTCACACCCACCCGATAGTGACCGATTAACCAACCTTTTTTATTTTTTCATGTCTTTGGATTGTGGGAGGAAGCCGGAGTACCCAGAGAGAACCCACATAGACACGGGGAGAACATGCAAACTCCGCACCGCCCAGGTCCTTCTTGCTGTGGGGCAACAGTGCTAACCACTGCGCCACCGTGCTGCCCCAAGCCTGGAACTTGAGCATTGCAAATGCAATGGAGTCAACAGGAGACAACTGTTCTTTTGGAAGATATCTGTGTATGATTTCTTAGCTCCAGGGCCAGGTAAGCATATTTATGGATACGTTGTTTTGCACTAGTGTGATATTAATGGTAGTGTAAGTACAACCTGCACAGCAGCCTGATCAAACTGTCTGCCGCGCTGAGAAATCTGCAAATAGAGTGGTGTATGGATGGCCTATTTTTGTAGGCTAACCCTGAAGTAACCATTGCCCTGGTTCTCTTGACAAAAAGCCTGTGTGATATTTGAACTGGACTTTTGAATAAATGCAGAAAATAAGCTCTGTTACAAACTCAAGTTTATGATACTTACACGTTATCTTCAGGAAGATAATCTTCACAGATGGTCACCACTTTTATGGTTTTTGAAGCATTAATTAAATCGCTAGAAGTAAAAAGCTAATGCTAGGCTATGAACACACTATTGCAGCTGCATGACTTAAACGTCACCACCGCTAAGCGTCTTACTACAGGATTACTACACACGTTTTCTATAAACTGATCAATGTACAAGTTGTAAAGTTAGAGTCAGAATAGTCGGTCTGAAATGACGGACTAGTGAGTAGATGAGCCTCCGTGTTCGCTGTGATGACGTTTAATGTGCCTGACAACCTCTGTCATCCCATTTGGCCAATAAAACTACGAAGGATTAAAGTGACTAAAACTAATAAGTATTTTTGTCTAAAGACCAAACCTAAAATAGCTGCCAAAATTAACATCGCAAGGATAAAAATTACTACGAGGAAATAGTGTTATTAATCGTTAAATAATGCAACAAGGCAAGAAGCAATGCAACATAATGTCAAAGGATGTGACTGAGGTAGAATTCACTGCAGTGTGACAAACAGACGACCAGGGAATTAAAAAAATAAATTATGAGGCGTATATTAATCTTCTCTGGATACTGTGTCAGTCAAACAAGCAAGGAGATACCTGCTCTATTAATTCAGCTCCTGGAGGCACAGTCACCTGATGTTAACGGTGTTATATTGGGTTTAACAGGGATAATTGTGTGTAATAAAAATCAGAAAATGGTGTATTAATATGTATTTGGCCCAGAGGAGGTCGAACCACTTAAGCTACCATGTTTGCACGTCACTGTCAGCACATATTTCACCGCCATGCATTTCTTTAACGGATTGCTACGAGACGTAAAGAACATGTAATCTCCAGCACGCACATATGTACTTGCAAGAAATCCCTTCTACATTATATAATTTATGTCCTGTCGGTGTGTTGAGTGTAATTGAAAATGCCAGAGTTTCCTTTTCGGACTCATCCGGCTAAGGCTGAGCAAGCTGACAGCAAGAGTCACCTGTGTGAAGGGTTTTTTTCGACTTGGGATTTCTTGCTGCCTCCCTCTCGGATTTGCGCTGCAGGAAAATATAATCAGAGAGTAGGCAGACACAGACAGGATGCCACAGGCTTACTTACAGGCTGAGGGCACAAGCTGCTCACGGTGAGGTGAGACAGAGAGGTGGTCGGGAGGCAGGAGCATGGGTAGGTGGGGGGATGGAAAGAGAGGACTGGAGGACAAGATTGAATATTAAAGAGAAGGACAGGGAGGGAAGGTGGAATAAGAATAATAGGTAAAGTGAGAGGGACAAAGACTAGAGAAAATGATAAAGAAAGCAAGGCATGATGAAAGTAGGAGATGAGACGGACAGATGATTGCTTGGCAAATAGAAGCTGAGTGGAAATCCGAGTCCAACACAGTCAGGTGGTGGCAGATTTCAGCTGGAGAAGATGCGGTGGGTTTATGGGCTTGACTGTCAGAAATCCCCCACAGATGCACCTCTCACACAACAATTTAGGTGAGGCACGGTGGGCACACAGCCCCCCCGCTAATCTATTGATCTCCTGCCAAGAGAGGGATAAGGCGAGAGAGCCCCGACCCTTTGGCGGCCATTTCTTGAACCTCAGTGGAGCAGCTATGACAAAGCTGCGTGGTTGGGAGCCAATATAGGGAGATATTCTCCACCTGGCAGGGTTTTCTGTGAAAATCCAGCCTTCTTAAGAGCCTAAATCATAAAAGAGACGCCGCAATAGCAAAGAGCAAGACATCACTTTTAACTGGAATAGTAGATATTCCCAATTGATTCTTAAAATCATGTTCATGTGGGGATGTTTCTCTGCCCAAAATAATAAAATTGAATCCCAAACCAAAAGACTGACTTATGACCATCACATAACGGTTTTCTCATTTTAACATGCACACACTGAGCAACAATCTTTTGAAGAATTTAATTCCACCAGTCCAATATTAACTTTCATTTTAGCTCTGTTTTGATCTCTAACAACTCCTGAGGGAAATATCAGGCTAAAGCAGCTAAACGCTCTGCCAGGTTCACCGCCTAGTCGCTAACTGCCTGTCTGCTGTACAGTAGGAAGTGTACGTTTTTTTCACTGACACTTGCTGCTGCTGGCAACTACATTGGTGAGGGCAGTGAGACAAAACAGTACAGTTGCAGGCCTGAAAATCCTGAGAAAACTGGGACGCGATTAGCCTAGCTTAGCATAAAGACTGGAAGCAAGGCAAACAGCTCCAAAAAACACCTAACAGCACTGTCAAAGCTCGTTGCATAAGATAACACATTGTCTCTTGGTTTTTTTATCTCTGTAATTAACACAAAAACATGAACATTTAAAAAACAAACAAACAAACAAACAAACAGTGGTTATGCAAACTGCAGCACTTGGGTTTTATTTCATACATTGAATTAATTCATTCATTTATCATCACTTGGTTATCTGTGGAGGGGCCATCCTGCAGTCAAGGTAAAACAGGGTATTAAATTGCTCCTTAAAGGAAAAATTCTACTCACCTCCATGCCGACAGCAAGTCAGGTGAAGTTTTTTAGCGCACAAAAACATTTCTGAGGCTTCACGACAAAAGCAATGTGTCAGCTTTCTCCTAAAGTGAAATCTCGTAATCTAAGTATCCAGAAGCTCAGAGATCCCACGCTGTTTGAAAAGATGTTATCTATACAAACAACAGGAGTACATTTTGGCTTAAAAAGGGTGTAAATAACATCTTTTCAGATCAATTTCAGATTTCCGAGTGTCCACAGACGCTAGACAGGCTGTATAGAGCCATTTTATGGGGTGTTGTTTTTTTCACAAAATTAAACAAGTCCCAGTCTAGAGCTACCCGTTGTTTACTGTTTTGCTGGGAAGTTCCAGGAATGTTTTGTGGACTACGAAACTTCACCTGACTTTCCATCAGCATGGAGGTGCAGTTCATTTTTGGGTGAACTGTTCCTTTAAAATGCACACAGCCATGCTCATAACTGTGAACCTGTTAACGTGAAACAGCTGAATACTGCTTCGCCATATTGTCTTAATGTGTGTGTCAACACAATCCTGACCGAGAAGGGACACATTTTATAAAGAATAGCCTTTTTAAATGAATATGGCAGTTAAATGGAGTGGGGTGGAATCAACAGGGGTCACTCACTCTTTCAGATCTCATCAGGAGATCTGAGGACCAATTAGAGACCAGTGACCTTTATTTAGATGGTACGGCTCAGGCCTTGCCCTTATTCACCTCTGCCACTGAGCCTTTATTTAAGTGTAATCGACCGGTGTATAAACAATGAATGAGGAGGATGTTATATGTCATTTTTAATGCCATGCTTTTCATCTTCCAACAATTAAAAGCAATTTTCTTAAAGCTTATGCTCAAACACTTACAGCAGCGACACCCCCCCATCCACACACGCACGCACACATACACACACACACACAAACACACACACACACACACACACAGAGAGAGAGAGAGAGAAAACATTGCCTGCAAAAGTAATAAAAGACCCAAAAATAACTGAATTCTAAATGAACAAAAAGACACCCAGCCAGAATCATATAGTTTATTTATCAAAATCTTCCAGATGAGTCATTTTAAAACCACAGCGGGCACTGGAATGGATTTTTAGAACAGGAAAACGAACAAACTCTCAAACCACACCTGCTGTGCTATAACAAAACATTCACTCCTACCTTACAGTGAGTCACAATCCTCCACCAGATGCAGCAAACTGAATGTACAGCGAGCATCACATCTAAACAGTGTCTAGAATTTAATCAACATGACTCACTGGCTTTGCAAAGAGAGACCACACAGAAGAATCATGTACAATTATGTTAATCGAATCGATGTTACACATAATTGTATTTAATTTTAAAACAGTTCTGGGCTGGTGGGAGCGGGGAGGCCGTCTCTCCTACTTTAATGGAGTGAAACACCCATGCATGTGGCTGAAAACTGTCAGTACTCCACTGGCAAATATGTTACATAAGAGAAGTGGGATGTTTCATATGGGAGCCTGATAGCAGTTTAGATGGTGTTGGTTGGAAATGAAAGAGCCAGATAAATCGTGCAGGAAGTGTGTAGCTGGAGGAGCTGCACAGTGAGAACATGAAGCGGAGAAAATATTTCCTCAAGTGCTCTCTCTTAAACTCTCAAAGTTTTACTGAGCCAATGTCATCAGTGATTTTCTTTTTTCTTCGGGGCTGACATGATGTCAATGTAATACAAGATTTGAATAGGAATTGGAGACTGAAATTACGCTTTTTGAAGTGCAAAAGGGTCACTTCAGAGGCAGGAAAGCTGTGCCAAACACAAAGAAGTACAGTCGTAGCTTTGGGAATGAGAAGAAAAATATCTCATGAATTCCATTATTTTCATCTGGGTCCAAAAGAATATATCAGACCGATGCATTTGTCCCTGACCAAATGACAGAACAGCCTGTAATCTCTCTCGAGATTTCAATTTCTCTTATTACCGCAGTTCAAATAGAGAAGAATTCCACTCGCTCGGGGAAACGCATGAGAGCCGTTTGCATCCCTCCAAGGGCGACATCAATGTGGCTGAGGTCACACATGCCTAGAATGTGTGAGAGCCCCATTAAGAATGGACCGAGTGAAACTGTTCAAAGGAGTCACCATGAGTATCCTGACAAACAGCAAGCAGAGCATCACTTGAGAAAAGAGCATTGTTTCAAATCAAATATCCATCACTTAAAAAAGTGACATGCATGAATACTTTCCAAAGAGACTTAAATAACCCCTGTAAAACCAGCTAGTGATTAATTGATTTATTATACAAATGGTGATGTAAGGATCTCTTGAATCAAGTCCAAGTCCAAACATGCTTGAGAATGACCGAAAATAACCACAAAAATACTCAAATAATACTTTTAATACAGTTATCTTACTGATGCTCAGAGTCTTTTGTGATAATCAGTGCACTCATTTAAATTTAGAAACATTTGTAATGTGACAGAAACAGACTGCTTGTAGCTCAGATCTGGCAAACAGGATTTTATATTTATCATTATTTATCTTTACCAATGGCTACTGGGTGGCGCTATTGTTACCAGGCTTTAATATATTGTGCACATGCTCATGGAGAACTCATTTACCAAATTTCATCTTTTTAAAGACCACAGCATTGCAGAAGTAGTGTTTTTTATTGTTACTGTAGCACCCCCTGGGGATGAAATTGTATGAAAATTGACAACCATGTACAATGTGGCTGTAAATACAACATTTCCAAATTTGGTCCTAATCAGATTAAGCATTGAAGAGTCGTAGCCTGTCAAACAAATGGTTAGCTATATCATATGTCGGGGTTCAGCTAATCAAAAAAAAAAAAAAAAAGGCAGAAGAATTTCCCATGTCCAGGCACTCAGCTTCGTCCAAGGAGACCACACTACAGAAATCTTTCTTCGACTCCACATGGCTCATGAGTTATTAGCCAAAATGTTAAATCCTCAAAAAATTAACCACCTGTTGGTGCTATTGAGCACATGCTTTAATATGTTGAGCGTGTCTCCATGTGTGCCCAGCAGGATTAGTTGGCAGCAATCATACAAACATTACCTGACTCATAACTAACTGGGCAGGATGTTAAGGCAGAAATATTTGTTGGCCCTCTTTGGTCCAGAACTATCAAACAAGCTGAACATCACACATCTGACACTTTATTATAGTGTCCAGTGTTCACTCTCCTTTTAGCTCTGTTTTGGTCTCGGCTCCTGAGGGAAATATCCGTCTCCTCTTCTGTTCACCAGCTCATCTCTAACTGTCTGTCTGCTGTTTGGCTCTGAACAGGTGGTGCTGGGTTTATCAAAGCTTTCTAAAGGAAAACAACACAAATGCTACCAACGCTGTTTTTGGGAGGGCGTCTGAGGTCCATCAATCACAAAAGAATTTTTATGTCTACTCTACTGAATTCATATAAATTCACATCAATCTAGCTGTAACTTTATGATAAATAGTGTGTAGCCCAATTACATCTCTCCTATAAAAATAACTGTCCTGTCTTCCCTTTGATTGACAGTCAATTTCACACTGTTTTCAGAGAATATTAACTGAAAATATAATCCAAGAATAAGTCTGTTGTTTTCAACCCCAAAAAAGTAGAGGAGAAAGCACTTTCTTCAGTCCTGAGCAATAACTGCAGTCTTTCTTTCAGGCTGGCTGTGGTCCAAACCACCTCTATGAATCAGGTGAGGCAGCTTCTGAGAGGCTGTTGCCTTAGAGGCAAAACACAGGAAAACAAAGTTTTAAAATCCCTTGCTGTTGCTCGAAAAACTGTAATTGAGAACACAGTAATAATTAATGCAGACTTGGAAGAGGGTAGCAACACATTTATCAATTCCTCTTATCTGGATTTTGGCAACTGGACAGTTAGATGACACCATTTAGAGAGATTATAGTTGGTAAATCATAATGAAAGTGTAAAAGGTATGAGACTGAGCCAAAACAGTGATGTTGTGGGCTGTAAAAAAAAAAAAAAAAAAAAAAAAAAACTGAGCTGAGGGGAGCTAGTGACTGCTCAATCTCTTTGGTTTTTGAACTATTAAAGACCTCTTTCACATAGCACATCATAAAATGAGCTGTTGTTGATTAAAACAATGTTGATTATCACAGCTTTAAAAACGTTTGTGCTTTAAAAAACAACAACTGATTTGCCAGAAACGTAGGAAGGAAAGGAAAAAAAGAAACAAGAAAATGCAAAGAAATGGACTGTGGAGATGACAGGTGTGACCAGAGGCCAAGAATGAGACAAGACCAAAGTCCAAAATATCACCCAAAAATAGTAGAAGGGATTCGAGCACTGGAACCCTTAACTGCACTGGCTGAAACCCCTAGAACCAACTCTGACCACTGCATGGCTGACGTTCCTCAATGTACAGTATCTTGCACTGTTGAGGCCTTATAATGATGATGACAAGATCGAATTATGGCAGAATTATGATCACTGGACAGAGTACTCAGTTTGCTTCTGTTAGTTCCAACTACAATAAGTGTCTCCTGGACCAGGAATGTGGGTCAGAGGTGGAAAATGTGGGGCCACACCTCAACTTCCAGGTCCCCTTATTCGGACCACGTCCATCTTTTTAATAAACTAAAACAAATGTTGACTTGAAATGAAAATATGTTTAAATGGTATAACTGCATTTTACAGGTAAAACAGTCGGAAAACCTCACTCAAGTCACTAGCTTAGCAAACCACGGCTTTATAGTAGACAAGTCCATCTTATTTGACATGTTTGTCAGTGGTTATACCTGATCAGGTGTTTGTTTAGTCACGTGCCTGTTCAGTCTTGGAGGCAGTGCTACCCATGCTGAAGAGCCTCTCCACAGGCAGACTGACAGTGTAGCTGCGTTGAATTTCACAGATATCAGCAGATGTTTTTTGTTCAAGCATGCATGAAAAGGCAAGTTTGAGGATATTTTCACTTGTATTGGCCTAATATGCAAATAAGTGTTGAATGAAACTCAAGTAACGACATATTTGTTTGATTAGCGACTGTAGTGTGGGAATTTTGGAATAGTAACGACATGTAAACATCTGGCACAGTACTCAAAACTGCTTTCACGGTAGTGGTAGTACAAACAGACTCACAAAGCAAAACGTTATCAGCCAACATAAAGAGTAAAAGAACTGGAAGGTTTCTTTTGCTCAGAATGAAGAATAGCTGTGAACTGTAACTACGTTGTCCTCGTATGTGTGCCTGCTTCTCTCTGTGCTTCTGTTTATTCACGCCCATCCGTTGCAAGCAAGCTCCCTGGTGTAGTTCCTCACCTCAGACAGGAGAACACATTTATAGCAAAGTTATACATCCTCCATGTGTGGGCGGATATGAAGGTAATTTGATGGTGGAGTAAAAGAAACTCAAATTTAATTGACCAGGTAACGTGATACAACTTCCCCAAGGACAAAACCTGAGTCATCAATAAATTAGATAAGGAGAAGTGCTTTACAGTATTGCTCTGGTGTCTTGGCACATTCTTGTACAAAGCTGCAACACACAAACACGTGCAATAGCAGATGCACACACACTTTTGGCTTAAAACGGTTGGCGCGGTTAACGACTAAAACCCCAGAGGGGGAACATGTGAGGAAGAAAATCCTTTATAAATTTTTTCACATCACATTTTTGAGGAGCAATCGACCACTCCCTCAGGTGTGAGAAACAAAACAGGGATTCAGTGCTGCACAGAAAACAGAGTGGATATCACTAACTGGATCACTGGGTATCATAAAGTTCATCTGGTTTAAAGAACCTTCAAAGTGCAGAAGCCTGGCTCTAATTGGCTCTTTCTTTCTATTTCTGTATGTGTCCCAAATGTGCAATCATGTGCTTCCATGTTTCAAGTCTGCGTTGTTATCTCTCGTGGTATCTGTACTGCACTGGAGGTCTGTCATTGATCACTAACTTTGATCCCTGAAACCCTCACATGATAATATTCGCTCTCATCATCATAGCCTTGGAGGCTTCCACACACTTTTTTGTCTTACTCTCGCTTTGCTTGAAGTATACATCTCGGGAGCTCAGTTTCACTGTCTGAGTTTGGCCCTGAGCTGCAAAGCTTGGGTACAGACCTGCTGTTATAGACTGATATATGGTTGAACATTCCACAAAAAAGCAAGCAACTGGACCTTGAGTTAAAGGTCCAGTTTGTAGGATTTAGGTGCAGAAATTTAATTAATTAATAATAATGAGAAAAATCAATGGAAACTAAGAACAGTTGTGTTTAAGGATAGAGGAAGGCCATTCCATAAGGTAGGAGCAGAAGCTCGGTCACCTTTAGTTCTCAGCTTAGATTTCGGGACGGCAAAAGCCTTTCGTCATTAGACCTCGTGGTCCCATCGTGGACAGGGGATAGAGCAATTCAGAAATACGAAGTTGGTCCAGCCCGTGTAGCGATTTATACGTGATTGAAAGGATTTTAAAAACATTGACCGATCCAAAGACCCACCCCTCCTTAGTTACTGTTGCTAGGTCGGACAAGCTTGACAATGGCGATGCCGGCCCTATCTAGCCCAAGTCCCCAGGAAGAGCGCCAGGCTTTGAAACCAGTTTTCGTAGTGGTCAAACTGTGTAATTACATTGTTGTGATGCGCTGTGGTCCAAAAATACTTTTTCCCCATAAGCTAACATTGTGAAAGAAGCATCTGTAAAACAATGGATGAAAAATGATGATCTTAATTTGAGCCATACGGTCCCAAAAAATTTGGAATGTCTAGAAGAGCTGCATGATTAAATTATTTTATCCCCATTCAAGTTAGCCGGGCGTTAAACCAGAAGTTAGCTGGCCAGCTGTCCCCTTTACCCCTTCTTGGGATGGAAAAAGTTTGCTATGGATTTAACGTTATTCCTGACTAATGATACAGAACATGGTGCTGACCTTTATCTGTTAGCTAGCGTTTTGCTAACATTGGCTAACCTAAGATGTTACTGTACACAATGTGTGTCCGTCAAGATATTGGCACCAATATAATGTGATTGTACATCATAATGTTACTTTTGAACAAATGAGGGGTCTTGGGTGATGGTATTAATGTTCAGATGAATGTGAGGTCGCACAGCCTAATTCACTCTTCACATTGGACAAAATGTGTCTTTGTTTTGGGGACCGGGATAAATACAGTGTCTTCCACACAGTCATGGTGTCGAGTGTCGCCCAGCAACATCTTTTAACCATCATGTTTAGTTGTTTTCCTTTTGAATACAGACCAACCTAGCACATAGAAGTTGAATAGTAAGTGGGAAAGTTGGCCAAGGGACATGGTGGTACAAAGCTTGCTCAATTGTTATTGGACCACAGGACAAAAATGGGGGGAATTTAGGAAGGGTCAATATTTCACTCTATTATCAGTGTAGATTGGCCAACACTGATGTAATGTGTGACCTACGTCCTGTATTTGTTAGAAGCCTGGCACATTTTGGTCAAACTGGGGCCAAGGCATAGGGGAGCGACTCAGGGTGTTGAACAGTAAATTACAATAATCAAGACAGCAGAAGACAAACATTAATCACTTTTTCCAGGTCTTGAAAGGATCATAAAGCTTTGATATTGGCTGTTTCTTTGTTGGAAGAAACAGGATTTGACCACTTCCTTTACATGCCGTTCAAAAATGTTCTGTTGATCAAGGATAACTCAATTTTTTTGTGTCTTGTTTAACATTTACTGCTAAGGGACTAATATGTTGTCTTATTTTACTGGAGATGCACTCAAGGGCTATTAGGAGGACTGTTGTGTTGTCAGGATTAAGTTGGAGGAAGTTATCTGACATCCATGATGGTGACAGTTTTGCAATGTTTACTGAGTTTACTGAAGTCACCCTATTTGAATGAAAAGTATATCTGGGTATCATCTGCATAACAGTGATTGTGTTGAAGGTGAAGGGGCAGGCAAATCTAGAGAAAGAGAGCTGATTGTTGAGTCTGACTCTAACCCAAAGCGTCAGCATTTGGTGACCTGGGAATGAGACTCAACAACTATCTTTCTCCAGAATCATAGCCTAACTTTTAGGCGTCTAAATAAGGAATGGGCAGCATTTCCAGGGAGAATAGAACAGGACCAAGGACAGAACCTTGGGGTACGTCATATGTCAGTCAGGCAGATAAGGAGACATAATTGTCAGTGTCCACAGAAAAACTCAGTCCCTGTTTGTGCAGGAGCCCAGACCAGACAAACCAATCACTGGTTCTAGAGAGGTCCCCTTTTTGCATTTTTATAAGCCACCATAGTTGAGGGTGAGATGGTTGGTTGGAATCTGCAACCCCACTGCCTGATGCCACTAAATCATACACACATGACCTTTAAGATTTTTCTTCTGTTAAAGGTCAGACTTTGCAATAATTGAGGAATCTCAGTTTGTCTAGGAAACTGTTTGTCTTTAATAATTGATTACTAATGTCAGAAAAAAGATTTCCCAGAGTCCAAGAGGACATCTTTCAATGGGCTAATTTTGTTCTACACAGTCAAAAAGACCATCAGGCAGCGACTTGGGACTGCCAAGTATCCCAGAATGCATTCTGCACTATCCAGAGACAATGGCGGAGCTGAACACTCACTACTGCATCCTAATTTTCAAAATACTACTGTTGTATTGTCCTTGAATTTAGTTATGAGACTTTTTAGGCGGGAGTGTAGTTGCTTCAACTTCAAATCAAAAATGGTTTGATTGATTAACAAAGAGGCTACTTGAAAATTTGGTCAATGCTCATGGTACCTCGCCGAGAACAGCGAGGGCAAATCCTTTTGAAATTTGCTGCCTGCTATGATGTCTCTGTAGTAGTTAAACATGAGATTTAATTCATATTGGGTATATCTAATGGGTAATCTTTGTTCTCAGAGTCTCTCAGAGCAAAGTTAAGGCTCATAATGTATTTTAATTCAACTAGAGCACTGTCTTTGTACTTTTGACAAATTGTTTGCTTGTCCTTATTCCCTATTGTAGAAATGTGTTATACTTGTTATTATGGCTATTATTATGCATTAAAACTAAAGTTAAGCAATATCTCAAGGGACAACTAGGAAAACTAGGCCCTTATGACTGGCGGGTGGCCAATGAGAGCCTCTTCACCAGCATGCAGAAAAACTGGGACTGAGTATTGATTTTGAGTGCTTGTAAAAGTGAGGGGAAGAGTTGGAGCCAGGTTTCCATCCATAATGATAAATATCTTATTGAAGTGTCACTGTGTTACTCTTTGTTTTGCCCAGTAACTCTGTTACTTCTTCTGGTGTGGACTGCAAATCATGCCAAGAGAAAGTAGAATAATTTATAAGACAAACAAAAATGTTCCTGGTTCTCTGCTTTTGGTTATATACTGAGGGAGCCTTCTTGAGATTCTTTTTGAAGGAACTGCTGAGCTTTAGTTTGCCAGGCCAGAAATGAAACCTAACACAGACAACAACACCGATGCAGTGGTCCATGGAATTAAGTGTACTTTTGGTCTGTGAACACATTCATCCAGTTTCACAGTGTAATGATTTATACCCTATTTCAGAAGCCTTCGCACACCCACGGGCAAAGGGGTGGTGTGCGTGCTGCCACCTGGTAGTGATACTGTGTAATGGATGCTGTACTCGATTCCGCCCCTGGCAAACCCGACTGCTCGTACAGGCACCACGGTCAGCACACTGGTCATCTGCAGAAAAGGAATGTTACATTTCTTCTGTGACTGCGGAGGAGGAAGAAGCCCTGCCAATGACAATTTTGATTGGTTTTTTACAAGTGTTCTGTCAAAATTATTGTGGGTGCAGCCAGAACTTTCTCCAGTGCTGACATAGCGGTCGGGCTATACGAGACTACCCTGTAGGAGGCTCCACAGGCAAGCCAGCAGACTGTGACCAGCACCTCCTTTTCATGGCTCCATCCACAGGCTCCAAAGCTCCAGAAAAGAACAGAGACAGGCAAATGGTCATGCTTTGTAAGGGACTTTGGTCCAGAGCAGTATTACCCCCTCACACAACATGACAAAGCTGAGCCACTCACTGCCACGAGGACGTAAAGATGCACACCTGTTTTCACTTTCACTAATTGAGCAGATGAACTGCCTGCATCACAGGCAGAAGGAAAAAATCACCCTAATGGCAACAGTTGACTGAATTTTATTACCTAACACATGAAAAACTGTTGTGAAAAGGGAGGGAAGCAGCCTTTTCACAGCAGCAAAACCACACATCTGAGAGGCAGGAATCAGAATAAGTGAATTTCCATTCTCTGGTTTGTATATGCATTTTCTATTTGCACATAAATACAAACCTGAGGGGGAATGCCAGAAATGTTAAAAAGTAAAAACATTGATATAAAGTTTTCACGCATTGGTTGAGGTGGAAAAAACAGACCTAGCAAATAAGTCATGATGTACATCAAGCATGTGACTTCAACATCCACTGAAGCTTCTGCCCCACCGAGGAGACTAAAGCTGACAAAACAACTGTATTGCCAACTGGAGAGTTTGTGCCAACAGCTGTCAATCCTGATAAAACTAACTCCTAAAGTTCACAGAACACAAAAGACGCATAAATTAAAATCTTCTTTTGCCAATTTTCTGGAAATTTGTTTAAAATTTGCACTAAATTTGGTGAGTGACTTTGCTTGATGGATTAAACATATGAATACAAGGAACTGTCAATTGGCTATAAAACAGTCTCAATTTAATACTGATGCCTCTATATGACCTACATAAGCAAACAAGACCATCAGTGAGAAGACTGGCTGTTTTTATCAATTCATGCACTTTAATGGGCCTTGGTCTGAGGCCTTGCATATGCCCTGCTAATATCTCTGTTTTTCCGTATTTCTTCATTCTTTTGAAGTGGTCCCACCTGTGTTCGACTGTCAAAAAGTCTCACCCTATGGACAAAACTTTATCTTCCTCATCTTCTGTGTTGTGTTCACTGTCATCACAACAAGCCTGCAAGGGTGTGAGACTGCAAGACTATAGAGCCTGCTGTTTGATCAGCCTAAAGACCACAGAAATAAAAAGCATTTTGATATATATTTCTGTATCATGATGTGGTTAAATATTATTTTGGCCTATGTAATTCAAATAACGATGAAATAAAGTGACTGTTTACATTCATAGTGAGTTCTTTCTTTTAGCGGACTCTCTGGAAGTCTGCAGTGAGTCCGCTTGAGGCCCCTTGTGGATTGAATGAATTGTGGGTTTGGAGAGCGCTCAGCACTCGCACACTTCCTGGGAAAGTCTCCATGGGCCTCAGCTTTAGGTCGCCCCCCTCCTCTGTGCTATTGGCTGCTAAATCTGGGGACCTGTAGCCAATCAGTCCGTCTGCGGCTATAAAATGCTGAGTAGCTTCCAGGCCTCATGGCTATGTTTGCCGCCTACTTACACCCAAGAGGATGAGTTATTGTCTGTAACTCTTTTAGATGTTTGTGTCAGATTAATGTCAGAAAAGCAGTAATTGTGTTTTTAAATTTCAGTCAACCAGTTAATCTTATTATCTTAACTTACTTTTTTTGTGCGTCTTACCTGTTGTCTTGGATTGTAACTTTTTTTGTGACTTAATTTTGTAACTTATTTTTTGGTAGTTTTTTATTTCATTAATGATTTTATTTCTACTCAGGGCTGCTTAGTTTGTTATTTTGGCCAGGTATCTCCCTGAAGCTACATTTAATCTTCAATATCTGTCAAATAAAAACTGAAACACCTTTACGTCACTCCCCCTCTCTAACTTGAGGTTCTTACATACAGCTGAGTGCTCCCTGTCAGTTTTTGAATGATATTAACACCAGAATAGAGAGTTTAACTTGCTTTCAGCTCTCTGGTGTTGTTTTGACCTGGCTGTACATCGTGTATTTTCCTCTCTGTCCTGTTCAGTTACAATATTTACCATTCTCATCAGCAGACTACGGCGATTCCTGACATACAAGTAGCTCTGATTGAACATGCGTAATTGGATTAAATGGCATACACGAGAAGTGGAAAAGGAATGACTGATTAAGAGGGTCAATCTCCTCTCTCCTGTACGGCACCCACACTGTTAATTACCTCCTTCCTGTCACAAACTGCAGTCACATTACTGCCATGGCATTTTGCTCCCATGTAGCTTTGCTGCCAAACCCCCAACAGCTGAGACTCGACAGTCGTAAAGGCTGGACAGACAGCAGGGAGCAGCTGTGACCGTAAACTCAGTTAACTTAAGGTTCAACGGTTTGTGGTCCAACTTATGACTACACCTGTAGACAGGTGTAGTCAGATACATGTCCAGATAACACTGTGTAACAGGGATACAATAACAGCACTCTACATAATGTGGTTTTGTAATGGACACAGAGTTTCTGTTATGATTGTCACTGTGCTCAGAGAGTTAGTTTAGATAAAGACATTAGTGATAAATGGCCTGTAGAAGTGCAGTTACTGCTATTTCCAGAACATTGTTAAACCTGTCACTAATTTCAGCTCCCTATGACGGCCTCTGTTTGAAAGTTATTGTGCGCTTATTAGAACAAATTAGGTCAGATGGCAGCAGTTCACTAGAGTTTCTTAATTAATCAGGATATTATAGTCAGATAGTAAGATATAATAACAAAAACTGCAGCTTCTGCGATGTGGATATAGAACTTGGCCATCAAGTGCTATATTGTGGCAGAGTATTGGCCACCTGTCAAATCCATACTCAAATCCACACAGGGCTAGCATATCATCAGAGTAACCTCTAATTGCTGCTAACTGTAGCTGCCGTTAGCACAGTTAGCCGTGCAGTTAGCAGTCTGAACTGTGGGGGAGTGTTGGTGCTTACACCACTAGCATGGGAGCTTTGGACTTGCTGGGCTAGCTGGTTAGCATGCTAATTTCAGTAGATATATTTTCAGCACGATACATAGACGTCATAATGCCAAAACTGTTATTTCTTCACATTCTGTGGATAATTTTAGTTCATTTTGGAATGTTTTCAACTGAATTTCAACATACAACATATTAATAGTTTTTTCAGGGAAGATGGAAAGTGGGATGCAAAAATGATCATTCCTACCAATTGTGAATCATATCTTGTTCATAATATCTTAACATGCAGCCCTATGATACACTTGCCAGCATGATACCAGCCTGTTCTCACTCCCAAAGCGTCAAATACAGCAGCCTGGTCAGTGGCCTTATGTTTCTAAGTTTGAAGCTGTAGTTACCCCTCAGGTGCAGTCGTAAAAAAAGAGAAAGAAAAGTCCAAGCCAGTCGGCGGTCAGGTTAGTTTGATGGGTCACATACAGGACTATGCAACATTTTTGTCGGTAAGCTTTATTTAGAAAGTCAAACCAGACATTGCATTATTGTTGCCCTTCACTCTCCCAAGCTGATGCTGGAGGTAGAGCGTCATAGTTTGAAGTTTAAGTGTTGGTAATACTTAAACTGGTAATACTATCAAACCTCTGTAGGAGGGGGACTGTAAGGACCCCAAGAAAGTTAGAGGACACAGATTTAGCTTACAAAACTTACTACTGTAACTCGTGAATTGAAGAAACTTCCTTTCTTAATTAAAGTAAAATATATGTTACTGACAGAAACGTATTAATACAAAAATACTAAATAATACAAAAAAAAAACAACCCAAAAAAACAGAATATGTGAGAGAGAGAGAGAGAATTTGGAGATTGGCTCTCCATTAGGTGCTCACATTTACATGTGGCTGCCAAAGCACCCAAGCACCCACGGAATTGTGCCTATGCCAGATGACACTGTGTTGTGTTGCAGCAAAAGTTGAGCCAGGTTCATCAAGATGACCCTGTGTTTTTTTCTTATTATTCTAATCCACCGTGTTGGCACCTCTGCCAGGCCAACACACAGCTCTCACTGATAACAGACAGAGGAGAGGGCATTTTTTCAAGCATCGCTAATGTTTGTCTGAACACGATCCTAAATTATATCCAGGGATCAACAAATAAAGATGTTTCAGCCACCACTGGAATACTAATAGTGATGATATTGGAATTAATAAGCCTTAATTAGTGAGCATATGAATGCACTGGAACAACAGACTACTTAGCATGGTTATTAAAATGAAACTTAAGGTTTCCAAGTGAATCCTCCCTCATCTCCTATGTGCAAAGTTCACTTTACTTTTCAGCCCAGCCGCCCAGATATAATGTTTCTGCAAACCACAATTATTTCCAAGGTTGACATTTGTACTAAACTTGGCATATCACATTCACATTATATGCTTATTTGCTGATTTTCACATCGGAGGTGAAGGGGAAGGGGGGAGTTATTACGAGCCACAAGGCCACCAAGCAGGCGACCGCAGTTCGACTCGGGAAGGCGTACCATCACTAGCCATTTTTGTGGCGACAAAAACAGGTGTTTTTTTGAGGAGACCTCTGGACATTTCCGGACATTTGTCTGTGGCGACCAAACCCGACAATTTTTCATGGGAAGTCAGACCATCTCCATCCATGATTGAGGCGACTAAAACAGGTATTTTAAGCAGAACCATGATGTTTTCCTAACCAAAACCAAGTGGTTTTTGTAACTAAACCTAAGCAGACTGTAAGTACAGCACTGTGACAAGACAGAAATAGAAAACTGAACTAAAACAAACGTAAAGTAGCAACATAAAGAAACAAAAAATGCAGCAAAAGTGCCCTCCTGGATGCCCCTATGGTAGATAAAACTCAGTAAAGTGCCCAAGAGAACCCTCTACGGTGTACACATGAATGTATCACTACTTTCTACACACTGGTGCCCCACCACATACAGCCGGTGACCTTTTTATTTTATTTTTTGCCCCTGCCCCTCAAACACCCAGTCCGCCACTGCAATTGGTATTAGTGTCTGTCCTGATCTTCCAGCTGTGAGCTTATTCCAGCTGTTTATGTTTCCTAGACTGAAGGCTCATGCACCACTTCTCCCTGCTCCCTGTCTGTACTGGTTGGAGCCCAGTAACTCCACAGGATGCCCTCACATCTGTGGCCAGTCACGGACAATATCACTCGAGCCTCAAGACCAGCCCGGGTGAGGTGTCGGACAGCTGTGCTCTCCAGCTGTGATTTGTGTAACTCATTTACACCGACTGTCTGGCTGATTTGGGGTCACATTTGTCTGAGAAAGTTGTACCCTATGGGCTCATAAAGCTACCACGCAGATTTCTGTTCAGAGGCTGCTCAGCATGTTCAGAAGTTTTAATGTAACGAGGACAAAAGGGATAAACAACTAAAACTTGTACAGAGAAGTTTGGATTGTCAGGTGCAGAGAAGACGCACTCCCTCTAATGTTCTTGGGCTTTTTGTAGTCTGTTTGGAGGCATGAACGCACTCGGTCTTGTTGTCAAAGCATTTCCAACTAAAACACTGTCTTGGCATTTTTCTGTTTCCTTGTCTGCCACACTTTTTGCTCTGATGATTGTGATCAGAGATACAACTTCCAAACACCTGCAAAGCTTAAAATTATTATTTTATCAGGGATTCAAACATATCTGGATCTGAAGGTAGTTTCGTCCTTGTCAAAATTCTTAAGACAATGCATCAATTGATCTCTTGTGTTTTACAGTTGACTGAAGCACTGCACTAACATATTCTGTCCCACTTTCCCTTTCTATCGTACACTTCCATAGCCTGTGCCGACCTCGTTTCTTGTTTATTTATTGTTATCTTTATGTCTTTTAACTGCCTCGTCAGCTCTCCTCGTTTTATTCACTTATTTTCTTCACCGGGCAAGATTCTGTGCTTCAACAATGAAATAAAATGTAAGAGCTTCTCCATTTTCCTTGTGGGTTATCGGTGGTGATAACCAGGCTACGTCCTGCAAAGAGATGATTGGCAGCTGAGCCTCAGAATCAAGATGGGAAAAAATTATAGATTTTCAGTATTCCAGGCAAAGCCAGACAAAATAGTGCGCTGTGAGGTGAATTTACGTTCACGCTGCATTTATCCTGTCAAAATGTATTATTATTATACTCCTGTCTTGGTCTTAGCCTTTATGCGAATGTGACACATTGGATTCCAGTGGCAGCTAGTGGAGATGATGATGCTAACCAAGACTTACACAAAGTAAAGCTCTGTAGGGCGTAAGCCATGAGCTGTGAGTGTCACCAAACATCATCCAGCAGAATGGGTTAAAAGCACAGAAGCCTCCCCTCACACAAGTAATGTTAGCATAAAAATAAAAGTAGCACTAAGATACTGGAAGAAATTCCTGTTGTTTGGCTGCTGCACAGGTTAAGATTACAGCACCTCATCCTGGATAATATATTAATAATGCACACATGTATGAAAGTCCCACTGTTTGCTCAGAACATACAAGATACACCCTGCCCTCATCAGCTGGATCCTTGCTGACATTGGGCGACGGTGGGGTACACCCTGGATAAGTTGCCAGTTCATCACAGGACTGACATATAACTGACAAACAACCATTAACGCTAACAATCACACCTACGAACAATTTAGAGTAACCAATTAACCTAACATTTGCATTTCTTTGGATTGTGGGAGGAAGCCGGAATACCCGGCGAGAACCCATGCAGACACGGGGAGAACATGCAAACTCCGCACAGAAAGGCCCTGCCTGTTCTCGAACCCAGGTCCTTCTTGCTGTGGGGCTAAATTAATACTAATAACTTTTGATTTATGTTCATAACTGAAATTACATGAGTAGTTATTTTAACCCAAA
Organism: Pagrus major; assembly: GCF_040436345.1. Taxonomy (NCBI): domain Eukaryota; kingdom Metazoa; phylum Chordata; class Actinopteri; order Spariformes; family Sparidae; genus Pagrus; species Pagrus major. Next base: position 28,216,466 of record NC_133221.1, read on the forward strand.
CCAAGATGTTTTCCTAAACCTACCAAACTGGGATGGTACAACAAAGGTCCAGTATATCTGTTGCTGGTACGCTACAACTGTCCTGTTGTTTTGGGAACAGGTTCATTTTGGGAGTCAGTTGCAATCAATCTATTCAGTCGTTCAGTAGGTATGAGGATGTGTTGACTCTAGATATGTGTTAAATGAGCTGTCTTGACTTTAATCTTTCTCCACCTGCCCCTGTGAAGAACCACCAACCATAGTAGTACTTTACATCATCTAAAATCTAGGCTTTGGAGCTAAATGTTGATTCTGCACTGTGAGCAAACTGGGAAGAATCCTTGAGGTAGTGAACATTTCCAACTCATTAACTCTGTGATTTATGCAGTTGAAGGCACAAAAACAACTTTTCATGTTAATCCACCTATAAGCTCTCAGTCTTTGTAAACTGAGACTAAATGCTGACAAAACTGAAATGATTTTCAAGGTCGAAGAGTACAGATGTATATCAGATTGTTACTTTACGTGAGAAGGTGATTGAGAGAGTCTCACCTTGCAAATACCTGTAAGATCTGTCATTGAAACATCACATTAAGTGTCTTACAAAATAGCTCAGCATCAAATGAAGTTTCTGTTATACAAAAACAAATGATGTTTTTCTTGTTTTGTCTTTCTGACTGTTATCAGCAGTTGATTAAAGTGCCATTTTATATATGCATGCAAATCCATGTTACATTCAGTTCACCATGTTGCACTGCAATTGGTCTCTGATTTGGCTTTTTGCACACATCACTGCAGCTTCTTTTAGATGAGACAATTGGTTTGTCTTTGGTACATATTGCTGCCTCCTTATTTGCGTCTAAAAATGGCAGAATACATTTTGTTATGATTAAAACAGATAAAAACGAGTTATTTATTTTATTTAAAATAAACAAGTAATTTGATCACATACAGATTTAGCTGGCAAGTGGCAATAACTGATTTGATACCCCTTTATTTGTACATCCCATGACTGTGGATGACGCACAGGCAGAGGTATTATTCCTTATTATTGACAATGTTGACGTCATACTTTAAGTTTCCAAATGCATATTTGTTGCGGCTTTCCCTGAAGACATAACTCTGGTCTTGATTTGTTTACTGGGTTTTAGGTTGAAGAATGCAAATTGAATTATGTGGTTGGTATAACTCAGTTAGGATGATGCACGGCTCAGACACGTGACACCTGCTTAGCATCAGCAGCTCCAGTCCTGCATCAACGACATATTGTCCCTAGAAAGCAAGCAAAGCGCAGCCACACTTTGGTACACGAGGGGTGAATGACGACAGGTTTTTGTGGATCCAACTGTACAATCTCTCAGCGGCAGGCTTTTTAACCCACGCATTGTCTTACAGCTCTGACATTCCCTTAATTCCTCACCCCTGTCATTTCTCCCCTGCACAACACACCGACACTCAGCCAAACTCAAGTCTTGACCTTTGTTCAACCTTGACTTTTCTGCCCCTCCTCACTCTTGTATTTTATCAGCAGAGTTGTCAGCTCTGACCTTCTAGGTTATTTAACAGTGCAACAGCCTGGGGAAAGTAAAAGTCATTGTGTCTCACTGCCTTTCTTTATGTAAGGAAGAATACTGGTGTAGAAAGAGCATGCATAAATAAAGCAAATGCATCTCCCAGTTTTTGACATACTCATATTAAATGACTTCAATATCTAAATTGGCAATAAAATAGTTTATTCTCTAAAGCGATGGCCGACAAAAGAAGTCAGTGTTCTGCCATCAGCAGCATTTCAGGCAGTAAAGAGTTCATACATACCAGGATCTGACTTGGAGAATGTGTCCACATCCAGTAGACTCCTGTGGAAACAGCAACAGTGCAGGTCAAAATGGATCCAAAGGGTCCAAATTGTTTTACAGTAGCACAGCCTTATGTATGAGATTGTTTATAATGATGGCCATTTTATCAAGATTTAAATTTATTATACATTTAATCTGTGTTAAAATGTCATCCCATTCATTTTCTGGACACAATTCTGTCATCAACATTCTCCTAAACAACTGAAGTAGATGGGGACTTGTTTTAAAATGTAAAAAAACACGCTTAAAAAAAAACCCAACATAAAATGGCTCCACGGTTTGTCTGGTGTAATCCAAGTCTCTGGAAGCCAGAGATCCCAAATTGATTTGAAAGACGTTATTTACGCCCTCAACGTGCAGTCGAGCTCATGCACCCACTTCAGATGGGGTGTGTGCTAATGCTTTGATCTTAGCAGCTACAGTGATTTCAGTAATTCATAAAAGGGTAAATAACATATTTTCAAATCAATCTGGGATCTCAGGATTCCAGAGACCAATCCGAGTTTGAGACTTGGATTAAGCCGGATCCTGTGCTGATTTGAAAAGACGTTATTCACATGACAAAACCTTTGTAGCTGCTAAGCTAAAAGTGTTAACACGCACCACGTCTGAAGAGAGTGCACAAGCTTGACCTTGGGTGTAAATAGCATCTTTTCAAATTGATTCGGTACCTCAGCTCTTCTGCAGAGTTTTATTACGCCATTTTATGATTTCCCTTTACATTTCAAAATAAGTCCCTATCTACTTCAGTTGTTTAGGAGAATGCTGCATTGCTGTTTTCCTATGAAGCTCCAGAAATATTTTGTGGACTACGAAACTTCATCTGAATTTCCATCGGCATGGGGGTGAGTATATAATGAGTGAATTTTCATTTTTGGGTGAACCTTTCCTTTAAGCCAAGCTGACCAGCTGCTGGCTGTGTTATTGTCATTACGCAACCATGGGCCTAAAAACACAATAATTTAAGGTAAAAAGAATGGAAAAATACCCTAAATTTACACTGAAGTTTTGTACAAAACCAAGCCCAGAAGAAAATGTGCTGCTCACAATCGTCTTTTTTGTTTTTATCAGAAATAACTCTATTTATCTATTCAGAGATTATGCTGAAATGTTTCTCCCAACCCTCCTCCCGTCCTTTGAAGAAAAATAGGAGAAAAAATAAATAAATAGATCTGAGAATATGTCAGAGAATACAGTAAACACAAGAAAAGCCAGACTTCTTTTGTTGTGTTCTGATGTTTGAAATGCTTCTTTTTCCTCAATCTATGGAGGGAAATGAAAACACAAAAAACTTCCCCATCCATCTCCCCCATCTGCGCTCAAGTACCCCCCCCCCCCCCCCCAGGTTTGGGGCTGTCTAACTCAGGTGTCTGGCCACTTCAAGTCTGGCTGATCTCAGGAGGGAGCAACAGCCATTCATTATTCAGGAGTGGATCGGAGAGACAGTCAGCACACCACCAGGCAGAGGCAGGCAGGCAAGCAGGCAGGCAGGCAGGCAGGCAGGCTGATGGTCGGCAAAACCCTGACTGAGTTGCACTGCTCCGTCAGTTAGTCAGCCAGTCGGTTACAGAGCAGCCGAGCATTCAGTTAGGGCAGGCTGACAGCAAACAGGTCAGGTACATGTGAATGACGTTTTGTTTCAGGGTTACAGAGTCAACGTTAAAGATGGATCCTGAGGATTATGACTGAATTCTACTGTAACTTGATACTTCACAGTGTCACAGAAAGCAATCCAGCTGCACCATCAACAATCAACCATGCATGTCTGTGAATATGAAATGTAATCATCGCCAGGATTTATGGAAATCAAGGTTTTTCACTGAAGGCTGCTGATTTACATAAGAGCAATAAAGGGCATCAGAAAGTTAAAGGTCATAGATAGATAGATAGATAGACAGATAGATAGATAGATAGATAGATAGATAGATAGATAGATAGATAGATAGATAGATAGATAGATAGATAACCTTTCTTTGAAGATCATTTTTGCCCGCTGATTTACTTAAATGCCTTACACTTAAAAATCTTAAATATCAGAAATATTCAGGTTTGGTCTTAGAGGTGGTGGAGAGGTGGAGGCACGCTGGGGAATAACCCTCAGCAGAAGGTACCAGTGATGGATCAGAAGAAGAAATCTAATTAACTTCTGTCACTTTGATGCTGCTGCATGTGAATTTGAATTTCACATCAGACAGATTCTGACATCACAGACTTTAAACTGCATCATATATGCATCTGTATGAGAGTTATTGGACCTTACCGGCACGACACGGTAACTTCTATCTTAGTTGCAGGGACTCTGGTGTTGAGAGGGTCGAATTCCCCTATTGATGCCATCATCTCGACTCACGATTCCAACGAGCATCCGCCAAGAAACTAGATCGGATCATTCACAACAGGCTCGTGATCGCAGTAAATCCATTGTCTTCCTCTTCTTCTTTTTCTTCTTGTGCGTTTTTTTTTCTTTGCGCTTCTGGAGCAGAGAGCAGCGGAGGAGGGAGAGACAGGAAAAGCACTGACAGAGGAGAGAAAGAGAAACAGAGGGAGGGAGAGAGGGAGTGAAAGTTGTGAGGCAGATTTAAAGTTCATTCATCCTTCATGCGCTCACGGTGCGCTCCATGTGTCCGTCCGGCGCCGAGGAGGAGGAGGAGAGCGCAGCCAACCGGAGGCACCGGCAACAGCACGGTAGTGTTCCCTCCCCCTCCCTCACTCTTCCAGTGTGTGTGTGTGTGTGTGTGTGTGTGTGTGTATGTGTGTGTCATTTATTCACCTGTTACCAAGGCTATTAACGCCGGTATTCATCTAATACAGTGGGTGACACTTTATAATAACCATCATTAATAAATGGTAAATGTAAAGTTAATTCAATTTAATTTATTTTAATAGTAATTTCACTGTTAATAGACAATGAAATGTTTTATCAATCATTTTGTTAAGCATTTTTTTTTGTATTGGAAATTTGCACCTGATCTTTATAGTACATGTAAATAGTTAATAAATGATGTGTAGTTCATCTTTAAACATTATTCAGATGTCATTATATGTTTATAAACCTTTACCATTTCTAAATAAATGGTGTGTAATGTACTTTATTGTTTGTCAGCAGTAAAATAACTGTTAAGTTTAATTAACTATGAATGAACCATTTATTAATGATGGTTATTATAAGTGTCACCATCTAATATTTTTCTAGGCTTGAATGAATCAATTAGCAAACCTTCATTAGTTTAGTTATATTTTTGCTCAATTTAAAGGAACATTAAAACACATCAGTTTTCTCATCCTGTCCAGTGCTGCAGCTCTGTATTCCCCCTCTGTCTGAAACACTCTGTTTTAGCTCCTGTGTCTTTAAGGTCCCCCCTCCCGAATACCCAGTCTGCTCTGATTGGTCAGCTCACACACACCTGACCCAGCATCTCTAACAACAACAGAGCAGCTGTGCTAAATCATTCTTATGCGCCAAACTAGCTTCTAGGCATAAATTATGCAAATGTGATGTAGTGTGATGTCACAAAGTCACAAAATTAAAGGTGGGACTATTGACGAGGCGTTTCAGGAGCAGTGTTTTCTGTGGGAGAGAGGAGCTTCTGAAGGTGAGGACTTTGACCTTTTTAACTTCCAAGATCTTTTACATGCACCAGAACCTATATAAAAAACTGAGGGAAAGGAAAACAAAAAAGCATAATAGGTCTGCTTTAAATTGACAAAATTAGCAAACTTTTAATTAGTTTTTATTTTTTGCATCAATGAAACATAAAAATTGCAAAGGTAACAAATAATAACTAATAAATAATATATATAGGGAGAAGCAGAAAACCCAGTGGGCTTATTGAATGCCACTTCATAAATAATATTAAAGGTAGAGAGAGCACAAAATTAACATACAGAGAATAATTTGAGTACATAAAGGTTATGGCAAAATATACTGCCAGTAAAAACATCAATATAAATGCATAAAATATGACCTAAAGATGTGTGTGTATGTGGTTTCTTCACCTGTACTGACTCCTGGGCGACAGTAATAATACATGTCACTATGAGAGACATAAATAAAACATGGATACTCAGAGATGTTTTTCTCCTCCTTCCGTCTCTGCTGTCTCCTGAGGTGAAATGTCTCCTCCTGTGTTAAAACATAATGATGGATTTTCTGCAGTGTGGCACCTGTACAAGTTCAAGTTCAGCTTTAACTCTGAAGGACAGGTGCTTTCGCAGCATAATGTGCAACGTAAAAAGAAACAAACACACATGAAATAACACAGGCTCAGCAGCACTGCAAGTAATTTTTCAGATGCTGTGCGACAAGAAGCTGATTTATTTGTCTGTGTCACTGTTGAGGTGAATTTACTTTATTTTGAAAGTTGCTGAAATGAAAATGTGTAGGCAGATGCAGTAACACTAAATATATACATAGATTCACTGGTTCAATACATTAATTAATGTAGGATATACTGTGTGAATCCTAGATTTACTCACTATTACTAAATGATCGAGTCACTGTGAGGTTTTCATTAGTTAACACATTAATGTTAAGGAAAGGTTCATCCAAAAATCATTATGTATACACCCTCCATGCTGATGGAAAGTCAAGTGAAGTTTTGGTAGCTCACAAAACATTGCCCAAACATTGCATCATTCTCCTAAACAACTAAAGTAGATGGGGACTTTTTGAAAACCTAAAAAAAAAAAAGAAAAAAAAAAAAAGAAAAACTCCATACAGCTCATCTGGTGTAAACCAGGTCTCCGGAAGCCCAGAGATCCCAAATTGATTGGAAAAAAATGTTATTTACACCCTCGACATGTGGTCCAGCTCATGCACTCACTTCAGCAGGGTGCCTGCTAAGACTTTTAGCTTAGCAACTACAGTGAAGATTGGTAGCCATTGGTTTGAGAGTGAGTGGATGATGACTGAATTTTCATTCAACTTATCCTTTAATTTAGAGTTTGTTGATACACTCATTTGCCACATGATAGCTGGATTCAAGTTACATAGAAAAAGAGCATTTCAGATCTAAGTCTTTCTTTCTTTCTTTCTTTCTTTCTTTCTTTCTTTCTTTCTTTCTTTCTTTCTTTCTTTCTTTCTTCATTCCTTGTACATGTTCCTTCCAACACGTAGCAGGTGTCAGGTGAACACGGACAGACAGGATTAAGTTTAACAGAAGCACCAAATTAACTGACTCTATAGAAGACCCAGTGAGTGTTCATCATGACCTAATTGCTACCTCATACTTGAGATAACTTTACTAAAATAATAATAAAATGAAGAAATTTACCACCCACCTATAGCACGTAAACAAGGCATGGAGATCACTGAGTCACTTCTGTGAGAATACCTGGTCTGTTTTCAGAGATACTGACCAACATGCCTCTTTTTCTATGCAACTGGGATCCAGCCCATTTGATAGCATATCAATTAATGCATGAAGTAGCTGTGAATTCTGATTAATGTGTTAACAAATGAATAAGTCACAGTGACCTCATCATTTGTTGATGGTGAGCAACAAGGATTCATAATATATCTGGTAATATTAAATTATGTATTAAATCATTGTGAGTCATGTATCAATAAACCATCACAACCTTGTATGTCTGGTACCTTTATTAAATGTTACCATAGATGCATTGAATAGATTATAAGCCAGTACTTAAATAAAGGTATTATTATTACTTATATTGTCTGTTATAGATTGTGTCTATGTACATCCACACATGCAATAAAAACATAAATTGTTTTAAAATGTCTAAAATGTTACTTTCACATATAGTCTGTCAGGATTCTACACTTCAGCTCAGCAAATGAAAATATTCTGTTCAGGTAGTCTACAATGAGTTTTAGAAGCTGGTGGGTTTAATGATCCCTCTGAAGAGAAAAGGCTTTGTTTGTTATGAGATTTAGGTAAGATTGAAGACAAGGTCCTTTTCATGTTTCTTTGCTCATTATGTGACTTTTTAGGGAAAGTTTTAGCACCAATACTGAATTAAACCATAAATATTACCCCGTTTTAGAAAATGAAAAAAATCAATCTCAACAAGGTAAAATAAACATTCCACATCAATAATACAGGGATGTCCATGTAAAATGCCCTCAAAAGAATTTTCTTGTAAGCAGCTGTTCAGTCTGCTCCAAATCATTCACATTTATGTCTTGACATTTAGAGGTTCCCTTCTTTTATCACCTGTGACTGCCAGAGGAACTTGCTTCTTACTGCTCCACCAACCTTTGGAGAATAAATCCCAAGGTTTATATTATTTTTGGACATTCGAGCCGAGATTAAAAAATATATAAATGATAAGGGGAAAAAAGACATGATAAAATCTAACAGTAAAAGTCTGTCTGGTGGTGATTCCCATTGAATGCATTTGAAAGGTACAGAGAAAGCTACTGAGTGCACCTTCAGTTTGGATTTTTCATGTTTTCTTGCCAAAGTATCTATTTCACGGTCTAGTCAGGTTATATATACTGCTAAACATTGTCATTAGGCCGGAGGCTTACTTCAAATCAATTTGTTTTGGAAATTTGATTTCTTACTAATTTGTTTGGGAATTGGGAATCCAGCATCAATATATGATCTATTGTATAATCCTGCAAACCCAAACAAATAACTAATGTACTTTTTTGTTAGTGTTTCTTCAGTTTGTTTCTTCTGAGTGAAGGAGGTGCTACAATCTAGTATCACACAAAAGTCGCAGGTCATACAAAGCACAGGGCCTTAACACAGAGAACAGGGTTTACATCCTGACTCCCATATGTGTTTATGTTTAGGCAACAAAGGCACTTTGGTTAAGGCCTGGCACCCTGGTTATTCATCGAAAGTAAATCTGTTTTTTTTTCATCTGTTGATGCAGACAATCAGATCAGATGCTTCTATTCACTCATTTGCTCTTGTGTTTTTTTTAATCAGTCAATGTGGACAAACAATCACGAGTTGGATCAGCATGCCAGAAGCTTCTCTGTTGCTTAATGACAGTTCAGGGGGTTAAAAGTTCCCCAACACTATGTTGCACAAACAGGCTGTGAAGTGTCTCACCCAACCCTATGGCTAATTGCTACAGCACCTGATTTGGTCTGAACAAGGCCCTAACCATTGGCTACTTGCCACAAGCACAATTTTCCCGTATTCCCCAATATGTCGTTCTTGTCTGACAATATGTAATGAATTGTCCAGTCTTAACAACTACCGTCCCGTGGCCCTCACCCCCATCCTGATGAAGTGCTTTGAGAAACTGGCTCTCCAGCACATCAAAGCCAACATCTCTACCAGCCTGGACCCTCACCTGGATGCTTTCAGAACCAACAGATCCACAGAGGATGGCTTATCCACTGCCCTCCACTCACACACCTTCAGATTAACAGCTATTGTGCATTTTGTTGACTTCAGCTCAGCATTCAGCACAATCTAACCCATAAAGACCATTAGAAAACTTCTCACTCTGGGCTTGAGTGCCACACTCTGCAACTTGTAATTTGACTTCCTTACGAGCAGACCCCAGAGAGATTGGCAGTCACACCTCCTCTACTGTAGTGCTCAACATCAGAGCCCTCCAGGGCTGTGTGGTCAGCCCCCTCCTGTTCACACTGTACACCCATGACTGCACTCCCAGACATCAGGAGAACACTAGTATGCTGAAGACACCAGCTTACTTCAGAAATTCTGGAGCCAAATCCTTGGCAACTTTTACGGAGGAGCAATAGAAAGTATCTTGACTGGAGACATCACAAACTGGCATGCTTCACTCACGGCCCAGGACAGAGAGTCTCTGCTACCCATCTACAGATCATCAGTGCGATTGGTAAAGTGAGATGTCTGCCCAGAGCTCAAAGGATATTGAAAGACAACAGCCACCCCAGCCACAGTCTGTTCAGCCTGTTGTCAACTGGCAAAAGATACAGAAGCATTCACTGCCATAACACCAGACTCTTTAATTAATCATCCACATACTCTATAAAAGAGTTTCTTTTCTTTTTTTGTGCTCTTATGTAGCATGAAGGGACTTAAACTCTGGTGTTGTTACAAATACTTTTTTAACCTTTAACCTTAAATGAAACGATCACATACTGACACAGAAAACCTAGGCCAGGCAGTATTATTCTATTTTAGGTTTCCTGGTTGGTCTCTGGACATACATTATAATCTGCTGCGTGCACTGTACTTAACAGGACCTTGGAAGTGACATATGTAATAAATAAAGAGCATGTGGAGGTGGGGGATCAATGGGCGTACATACTATTTTTTTTTACCCCCTAGCTGCCTGGCAATTTAATGTTGCCATGGCAATGAACCATAAGGACATCATGTTTCTGGAGGGAAGTACACGATTAACCTGAGAACAACAATCTGACTCACTGCACGATGTAGACAAAGAAACACCAGAGAATATTTCACCTGAGGACACCCTGGTCAGGAAGCACCATCCCGCCCTAATTTATGCCCCCCCTCCACCCACACTTCTAACAATCATGCCATGACTGCTCACCTTATAATAGCAAAAAGGGACGGTTACATCATATGCTGCTTATATTCAGTGGAGCAGGTAATCAAGCAGTCGGGCTCGCACACCCCTGGTCAATTAGTCCAACAGAAGAAACAAGCTGTCATCCTCTAATGAGATGTCTGCGCATCTATATCTGGAAGGGCTACTCTGTAATTTTCCATTAATCAGCTCTCCTGAAAGCATCATTCATGACACACGCTTTCAAGCCTCCCGCTGTGACCTCATCACCCGCATTACATTTTGAAACTTCGACAGAAATAGCTGCGCTTTAAAAGATGGTATTTTTAGAAAACAAAGCCGCAGAGGTCTTTGAGAATCAGACAAAAGGAAGGAGGAATGTGTGGATGTGTTGTAAGAACAAGAGGAACAATGGTACACGCAAGAGCAATGTCACCATTTAGTATAAGACTAAAAGGTGATGAAAAGGGGCCAATAAAAAGGGTGTAAGACAAAAATGAAACTGTGGCAGCTTGATCTTCTGCTCAACATACAGGTTGAGTCTTTGCGTGACAAAACCAGACTCATATATGGATCTATACAGAGGTAATAGACAGTGAGTGTGACTGCATCAGTTCTCCCGTGGCCTTTTCAAACACCAATAATGACATACAGTTGTTTTTCCCATCTACGTGTCTGTGTTTGTGTGTGTGTGTGTCCCTCTGTGTGTGTGCAGAACCACTCAATTTTGCAGCTGATCAGGCAGAAATTGAAATTTTTCATGGGCTGAAGAAAACAGCGGCGAGAGAAATGGGGAGTGAGACAGAAATGGGGGGAGGATGGATGGAAAACGGCGGCCAGATGAAGAAAATGTGAGACGGGGGGAATAAAAGGAAAGAGTGAGAGGAGAGAAGAGAAAGTGTAGTTATTTAGCCATTTTCCACTCCCCCATCTCCAGATGATCTATAAATAAAGCGAATGGACGATGGAGTGGACAGTTTGTGTGTTTGTGTGTGTGTGTTTGTGTGTTTGTGTGGAGTGGCAGCTAATTATTAAAGGAGGAGAAATCCTGCTTAGTTTCCATTTCAGTGCAGAGCAAAGCAGGTGTCAGACAAATAGTGAAAACCTCCAGTAATGCAAACAGAAACAAACAGACATTTGCCTTATTCCTACACTTTCTTCAGTTACTTTTGCTTACTTCCTTTCCCATTCCATAATACATCTGCTGAGGTCACTGTGCTCTAAACCTTCTTATTGAGAGATAACGATAAAAACCTAGTCAGAGTAATAACAGTAATTCACACAACAATTATTGTATGGACTCATAACAGAGCAGTAGAGAAGAACTTACTGTGACTTAACAGATCTTTGCCTTTGTACCTTAATGCTATTTATTTTTTATATTTTGATGTACTGTATGTTCAACAACAACATTATTTCTTTAAAATAAGCATTCAATTTCAAATTGATGTCAGTACTTTGTTGCGGGCTGTACAGAAATGAATATGGGACATTAGCAAACAGCCGCGTGTGTCGTTTCTGCCACAGTCACAATTCTGTCTGATTAGGAGATGATAAGCCTGTCTGAGTGTGCTAAATGAGACGCGACATGGTTCAAATATCTAGCCACAAATACACACAAGCAGATACTGATGATGCAGGTAGATGTAAAATATCACTGAAGAGTGCTTATCCAGTGTACTTGCAGACACCCCCATGGGTTGCTTCTTATATTTTTTCTCAGAACTGAATGAACTGGTCTCTCCTTTTGTTTCTTTGTGTGTTTCTGAGTAGATCTAGCCTTGCAAAATCTTACCATGTCCAATTTCCAGCACAAATCACAGTTTGAGCTGCCTTTGATGATGTGACAGCATATTTGATTCGCAAGGCTTCTGTCCGAATGGCCCCGACCTCAGCACAAGCACTGCCAACACGCAGTCTGTGATCAGCTGGACCAGATGAGACAACTGGAACAACAGCTCACAACAATCTGAGTTCAAAAAAACCCAACTGAAACAGAGGAAGAAAGAAATATTGAAGCTGTGAGACATCCATCTCAGTCCATTCACAGAGGAACTTATTGTTTTCAGGGTCGAGAGTCAGGGTGTGATGTGAATTTTGATGATATTGCCGCACAGCTTTGTCCACATGTGGCTGATTTTTAATTAGAACCAAGAATCAGGAGTCAAAACACCCACACTGTTATATAATGATCAGTGGAGAATATGCTTTACAGCTGTATTTCTCAAAGTGAGTTTCTTTCTTTCATTTTCAAAGGCTGAGCTGTGAAACAACATAACTATAAAGAGCAGAATGACCCTGCCACAACAGAACAGCTATTATTGCTTAAAATAAATAGTCCATTGACAAGAAGAGCAGTCTGTGCTCTAACTGTACCAGATTTGATTAAATGCTTCCTTCTAGTGTTCAATTCATGACATTGCAACTCAACTACACTTACCATAAAACTTTGGTTGATGTCAAATCTTGGCATTTCAAATGTTTTGTCCCCAAAGGAAACCTCTTTGATTTTTCAATCAGTTCCTCTATTTTCTGGTCTTTTTAGCCACAGGCTGCAACATCTTTCTGACCTCAAGACAAAGAATAAAATCAACAATTTATAATTTACAGTTGTAGAAGAACGACGCAGACCCCTTACCTTAATATAACTACTAATACCAGACTGTAAAAATATAATGTTACAAGTAATTGTTAAGTTTTTTTTATTTATTTCACATGGGGTGGCAACCAAAGATTATTTTCATTCTGGATTAATCTGTTGATCATTTTTTCCATTAATCAACTGTTTGTGATTATTTTCTCAAACCAATAGTCCAAACATCAGAACTATTCAAAATAAATTAATATATTAAAAAGAAAATCAGCATATTTTAACATTTACAAAACTTGTAATGAATGTTTTTGTATGAAATACGACTGACAATCAAAGCATAAGGGTTACAACTGAGGATTATTTTCATTGATGCTTCATCTTTTCATTACTTGATTAATCGATTAGTTGTTGTAAAATTGTGAGTTAATGGTCAGTGTTTTCCAAAGCCCAAGATGACATCTAGATGACAACTGTCATAGAGGAGTACAGAAACCAGAGTCAATTCACATTGAAGAAGCTGGAATCAGAAAATGTGGACTTTTTCTATTAAAAAATGACTCAAACTGATTAATTGATTATCTAAATAGTTGGCGGTTAATTTTAATAGTCAACAGGTTATTGATTAAACGTTGCACTGTCCTCAGTTCGTGCCATACAGCTCAGGTAATTGCTATCAATATTTTAACATATTTGTGAACTTCTGACAATTCAATAGAAAACTGTCTTCGTCATAGTTGTGCAGTTGCATTTGTTACAATGTGAGAGTCTATTATTGGTTTCAGCTGCACATATGAACTGGTGGGTGGTTTATGAGCTCTTTACATGTTTGTATACAGAAATCTTAACAGGTAAGTGACAAATGTAGTGGAGTAACAAGCTGTATGTCACGCTGAACCGTGGTGGAGTTAAAGAAGAAAGTGTCATGAAGAGTGGAAGACTAAAATAGAAGAACCCCAAATTTGTAAAGTGTAGTACTTCAGTAAATGTACTTAGTTACATTCACGCACTAACAATTTATCAACAAGACTGTCGCATGAACATATCAGAGCATATTAACCAGTGCAGTGAACAGATTTCTAGAATTGCTCTGGCCTCACATTCAGGCAAAACAGTATTTTAGTTTGATGGTTCAGTGTGGATAGAGAAACAACACAATGTTTTGATATTAAAGTATCTGCAGTAACTTGTTTAACACTGTTATGATTCAACTCCTCAACCCATGTGTTTGATCCAGATTCTGAATGCACAACTACTGTCCCCAATTTAATGTGATTTAATCTTTAGACTTAAAATGAAACAGGTGATTTGCAACACACAGATACACACATTTACTAGATGCTGTATCCCTGTGTTGACATCTTTTCTGTTTTTTTCTTCCTATGACATTGAAACTGAGCACCTCAGGCTGATAAAAATCATAGCTTTCTGATGAGGATTTTGAGAATTACTTTTTCTCGATCAATGTACACCATGGTGTAAATAACTTTGGGCTGTTTAAACTTAAAAATGTAAGCTTAAGTGCTGCCATAAATATTTAAGTGAACTCAGTTTAGGTTGGATAATGAGTTCAAAGTCTTCTTCTGAGTCTTCTTTTTTTGTGAAACCAAATTTTAAATTAACTGAACTTGAGACAACATGTTATATAACCTTAAGATATTAACCTGAATCGACTACTGTTCAGTCACACTGTTGAACATTACAAGCATTTTTTTTTTTTTTTAAATATGATAAGATTGAAGAGTCAGTTTTTTTCCTAAGTGCACAAGTGTGAGGTGGTAGATTGAAGACTGATTCAATGCTAACCTGAAGTTTAATTAACTTGAAATAAATTACAGTGTATATCTACATTGAGTTGTAACACTTTACTATACTGTTTATACTGTTAACTGTCCAATATTTTAATTCACCAGTTTTCTTAAATTCTGTGTAATACCATGTGCAAGATTTTACTGTTATAACATTTATGTAGCATTTAATTATACTGTTAACTACTACATACTGCAATATTATTAATACTGTAGTTATCATGTGATACTAGGCACATTATTACATCTCTATTTCTAGTAGCAATTCTATTTTTATATGTAAATGCATAAACAGTTGCTGCATGTACAGTAGTTTAATGCAATTTATATTTTATCACTTGTATATTTTATTTTTTCTTCCCTATTTATATTTTATTCAAATCTCTCTATAGTGTGATATAACTATTCTAAGAGAAGCTACTTTAACGCACCAATTTCCCCTCAGGGATCAATGCAGTACTTCTGATTCTGAAGAAAGTATTAGTTGATTCAACTAAATTCCTTTTCTTCTTTTACAGTGCAAGTTGAGCTTCCATAAACATGTATTCACGAGCACATAAAGCAGAAAAAAAAATGTATGGAGAAAAAAATATTTTTGAGAATCCTGCTGTCTCTGGTCTTTTATTAAAGAACTAATGTGAACTCCCAGGAAATATTCAGTCGCTAATCATCAAGTAATGAGATAGTAATCAGTAACTACTCAGTATTGTGTATCACTTAATATAAAGGTACACAAAAAGCTAACGATTCAGTAATTACAATGAGTCACTTGTCGCTAGTTTGTGCCATTCAGCACAGAGCAACCCATAAAGAAAGTGGTCTGTGTGTTGATTCACAGATATTTATGAACTAATCATTAGTTAACTTATCATTGGATAAAGTCTGTAAATCACAGTTCCCCGGGAATTACTAATTAAAGATCCGTTAACTATCAAGTTGTTCCACATTCATTCTTTACTCGCTCCTCAGTAACTACTCACATTTGTGTACCTTACTGTAGTTTTACTGATATATCTACTATATAACATATTTTCAAATCAGTTTGGGATCTCGTGGCTTCCAGACACTTGGATTACACTGGACTAGCTGTATGGAGCAATTTTATGTTTTTTCTTTTGGTTGTCCCATCTACTTCAACTGTTTAGGAGAATGCTGTGAAGCTGTTTTGCTGTGAAGCTCCAGAAATGTTTTGTGCATTACGAAGCTTCACCTGACTTTCCGTCGACGTGGGGGTGAGTGGATAGTGACAGAATTTAAATTTTTGGGTGAACTTTTCCTTTAAGCTCTTAAATGGCTCACTATTGGGAGGCAACTGGCACTTTCCCATTACAGTTGCAGTTCACTGTCATTCCAACAGATGGCAACCTAAGACAAGATCATATGAACCACCGTGACATACTGAGATGGAAACATGCATGGAAATACTGTTCAACATACAAGGTCTAAAAATGTGTCATATAGCATAGATATAATATGATGACAGGACAATCATGAAGAAAAACAAATTCACAAATGTGGACACACATACACACACACACATACACACACACACACACACACACACACACACTGTTATCGCCTCTTACTCTCATGAGGTGTTTTACAGCTGCATGAGGCTTTTAACACACAAGCGCAGTCAGGCAGATGTTCACACACACAATTCTCCAGCCCTCTCTTTTCCTTTATTCCCTCTCTCTGAAAACACCTCCCATGTCTCAGGAGGCGTCCCCTCGCTGTGTACAAGTCTATTTTCTTCCACTGACATGTCCTCACTTCAGCAGCCACACTGTACCTTTGCTCTCACTCTGCCAATTTTAGCACTCACTCACACACACACACACACATGCTCACACAATACACTAGCACACATGAGCACACGTGAAAAACACACACACAAGAGCGCGCACACGCACAGCTTGTCAACTCCCCTGCTGCTGCTAACAGATGACAGCAGGCCTCGGGATGAAGAAAGATAGCCTGAGTCGGGTGGAAGTGGAGGGCAAAAATACGTGTTTGTTTAGACAGCATCCAGATGTGCTACGTGTGTTCTGAGCGTTCGCTACGGCCAGGAGATAAGACAGGAAGAACGAGCGCAGTGCATTATTAATCAGATTTCTACATATATGAACTGTAAAGCGTGTGGAAACATGAAGGGATGTGCCTTTGTTCCTCTCAGACCACTGCTGCGTATTTGTTCTGTAAAACTCAAACACAACTTACTTGAAGACCAGATTTGGGCCCGGCAGTGAACACCACACAGTACGCAACAGTCTTTGTACGTTCCACCTCTAAATCCTACACTCACTCATGTCTTGGCCTAGTTTCCATGAACATGCTAGCTGGAGGGCAGATGCGTCTCTCCCCAGAGTGAGTAACAGAGCTTTTAATGGACAGAGAATGAAGGCTTCAATAGTTAAGGCAACATCTGGCCCTGAAGGGAAAAAGAACGGATGAATGAAGAACACACAAGTGAGTACTGTAACGTACAATGCTGTACAGCAGTCATTCTACACGTGGGGATATTCTGTGGTGTTCACACGTGATTATCACCGTATCTGCATGATCACCAGAGATAAAATAAAAAGAGATTCATTTGATTGACATTAATTTGTTGGTTGGTCGCTCCACCACTTTGATCCACACCGAAATATCTCAACTGTCAGATGGAATGGCATCAAATTGTTTGCAAAAATTCCTGGTCCCCTGAGGATGAATCCATCTGACTTTGGTGATCCCCTCACATATCTTCTTCTAGCACCACTGGTCGGTCTAAATTTTCACTTGCCCTGTCAAATATTCTTCACCACGAGGTTAACATTTGTGATTTTCAGTGAAATGTCTTAACAACATACAGTGCAGGATGGATTGTCATCACATGGTACAGACTTTCACGTCCCCATCAGGATTCTACTGCCGCGTTCCAAACAACTCCAACTTCATGAGGGAGCAGTCGTCTGATGTCACACAACAATGGCAGCACCCATGGGGAGGGGGCAGGACGTATTTGTATTGGGTGAATGGAATATTTCGATCAATTTCCAAGTATAAAAAGGGCCTTAAAATAAAATGTATAATGGTGTCTATTACCTCATATGTCGAGTTCCCTCTTCTGTTTGGATTATATATGCAAGTAAGCAACACTGGTGAGGATGCAACTGTGTGTCCACTTGCCAGAGAGACATCATTTTGTTGCTGTCAGGCAAGTTTGTTTTTTTTACTTTGGCATTGTGCACCTGGAATGCTTTGAGGTCGGAAGTTGGAAGTTTCAGAAATTGCAACCTCCAACATTGACTGGAATGCAGCATAATAACTTTGCTAAACCGCTCGCCTTTCCTGTAGCGCCACCATCAGGTCAAAATTTCAATTAAATTTTAGGTTATGACTTAATTCCTGCAAAACTAAAGACGTTCCCATCAGTCTCTAGTCCCTATGGGGACAATAAAGTGTATCGTATCGTATCATATCGTATCGTATCGTATCGTATCGTATCGTATCGTATCGTATCGTGACATCAGCGTGTTATCAATGTCAGTATGAGCATGTTAGTTGTGATGTCACAGCTTTGCAACTTGTGTTGGTGTCGTTGATAGAGCATCATAATAAATGTTGCTCCAGGACCGTCATTATAACTTTCGAAAGAGCGACGAATTCCACAGCTGAAGCCCGCCGTCATGGCTGGGTTCAGTATAGGACTGTCAATCAGGAGGCCGGGATTTGTATCCTGGGACATATGATTATTCTGTTCACTTAATATTTTAACACTAAGTTCATTTATTATTTTCATTTCTTTTTAGTTTTCTGTTGCTGTTTGGTTATTTTTTTGGGAACGAAAATACTTACTTAGGTTAGGAAAACATGGCTTGGGTTAAAATAGATCCTTTCTCAACGTTAATGTGTAAGAATGGATAACTTCTCCCATCTATGTATGTTTCCGTTTCTCAGGTTATTTTCAGTGTAACCTAGCCATCCTCATCAGAAAAATGACCACATGGTTGATTATGAAAGTAGCTTATTATGAGCCATACATACGTTTCTTATTAGGTGGTGACCTCTAGTGGCTGCAGTAATTATTACGGCAGCAAAGTAGGAAGTCCAGCAAAATAGTACAATGAACTAAAAGTCTATATGGGGAGGAGGTCAGGGACGGGTGGTTGGGCCAAACACGCACAGGGCTTTCACCCAGCAGGCTGCTGTTCATGTCCAGTGAAACCAAAACTCAACGGTAAGTTATTTTAACAGCAACACTGTAAAGTTTGTAAAAATTTAGCTTGTACAACTTCAATTTAATAGTCTGCTTTACTTGCCAATTTTGAGGTAGGGCTTACTTACTCAACTTTACTTTACAGTGTAACGTAGCAAAGTACATTACTGAAATTGTGTACATAACGCAGGTAAGTTCTTAACTGAAGTCACAAAAGGATTGTACTTATTTTAAGCCAAGCCACAATGTTTTCCTAAACTCAACCAAGTCAATTTCTTGCCTAAACGGTAAATTTTAAAAGTTGACTTTACTTTTAAACAGTCAGGAAACCGATGACTTCAGAATTACCAAGTAAAGTGGACTATTGAATTTAAGTTGTTTGAGCTAAAAAGTTTTAACAACTTAAAATGATTAGTCTACTTTACTTGTTCCAGCTTCTTCCATTTCCTTTAAGTGAAGTCACTTTGACAGATTTTACAGTGTGTGAGCACAAGACAAAGGTCCGGTACATCCTTGGTGTGTTTTGGGAGCAGTGATATATAATCGTTCATAATTGTCTTTTAGATATGAGGATGTGTTGACTTTTCAACCTTGCAGGTTGAACATTGTGATGCTGTTAATGCTTTATTCATGTAAAAGATCACCACTGTTCATGTGATTAATTCATATGCAGTTTGCAAATGTGTGTTTTTTGGTCACATATTTCATTCACATATTTGTGCACTCTATGACACACTGACAATTTGAGTAAAACAAAATCTCACTGTAGGGAGGTGTGGTATGAAATATAAAATTCCAGATGTGCTGACACGAATTTCACATATAGATTTTTGTAAGATGATTACTTCAGCTTCAGCATCAGCACATTCACCGAAATCTATTATAGATTAGCTGGACTGGGAGCAGACTGGAGCATTCTGAATCCAGGTTTTGACTCCATCCACACGTGAACAATCCTCCTCTCACGCTGGGGTCCCTGAAACGTGTCCAAGCTGCTTTTTTTCATCCAAACGTGAGGGGATATTTGTTGATCTAATTTCAGATTCAAGGTGAAGAGGGGCGGAGACGCGCTTTGATGCAAATGTCCCCCTGCTGCTGCTGCTGCTGCTGCTGCTGTGCCCGCGTACGTGAACGCGCTCCATCGCTGTCATCAGTACAACATCAGCATCTTCCGGGGGGCGCGCAGAGAAACGGGAGGAGGAGGACGGAGAGAGAGAGAGAGAGAGAGAGAGAGAGAGGGAGAGGAGACATTCTGGATAAAGGCTACGACAAAAACCATGATGATAATGGAGTCGAGGCGGTGGAGGATGTCGGATTTACGAGAAAGGACTGTTGAAATTTGACAGAGGGTCCCCGTGTTGAAATCTCTTCTCGGTTTTTTTTTTCTTTTTTTTTCTCCCTCTCCATTCATCCCGTTTGTTTTCCACATGCTGCGCGGACAGTGAGGGCGAGCAGAGGAAGGGGAGCACCCCACGGATGCCTCGGAAGGTAAAGACGGGCTCCACCGCTGGCGCTACAGGCGACAAGACGCATCTCATCCCACGGATGGTAACAACGGACACCCTGAAGATAGCTGTGGACTGATGGACGAGGACGACAAACAGCTTTAACCCCCTCCACCCCCCATCCCCCCCTTTTCCACCTGACCACTGTGACATAAAGAAAAAGCCTGTTTTAAATCATTCATGGTGTAGCCTCAAGGAAACGAGCCTTAGACAGCAATGTTGAATCACTGGTCCTGGTAAATTATTCATTAGTGGCATAGGTAGGCTATGATTTTGTATTGCTCCAATGTAGCATTTCCCCTCGTTCATTTTTACAATGTTTAGTCCTGTCATGTCACATGCATATTTACAGGTTACATCTGTATCGTGTGCTCATGTAGGCCCGTCTAATAGCCTTTAAGAAACAGCCAAAGCGGGAGAAATATAAGCGCACGGGAAACAAATAAGGAAGAAATAATAGAGGATCTGTGCAGAGAGGGTGTGGAGCTGTCTGGGATTTCTTTAAAAAAAAAAAAAAAAGATTTACATTTTCTCTTGTAAGAGTCTAAAGAGGAGGAGGAGGACGGGGGTGGAAAGAAAGAGAGAGAGTGAGAAAGAGAAAAAAAGATCGACCAAACATGTTGCCTTCCCAAGAAGCCTCCAAGATCTACCATGACAATTACATGCGCAACTCCCGGGCCATCGGGGTGCTGTGGGCCATCTTCACCATCTGCTTCGCCATCGTCAACGTGGTGGTGTTCATCCAGCCCTACTGGATCGGCGACAGCGTCAACACGCCGCAGGCCGGCTACTTCGGCCTCTTCCACTACTGCGTGGGCACCGGGCCGTCGCCCAACCGGGAGCTCACCTGCGTGGGCAGCTTCTCCGACTTCAGCTCCATCCCGTCCGGAGCCTTCAAGGCGGCCTCGGTGTTCGTGCTGCTGTCCATGGTGCTGATCCTCAGCTGCATCGCCTGCATGGCGCTCTTCTTCTTCTGCAACACCTCCACCGTTTACAAGACCTGCGCCTGGATGCAGCTGCTGTGCGGTAGGCACCACTCACACTATATTCTGTCTTTTCAGTCACACACAAATGAGTGTAAGTCACCCCAAAAACTCCGTTTGACCCTCCTGGTGTATTTGCACGAATCCAGGCATCAGAGCTCTGCTGCTGTGAGCTTGTAGCTCATTTTTGATGGAAGCATTATTCTTTTAGAGTTTTCTCACCTTTGCATTCACAGACATTATTTCGGAAGCCTGAATACGCCACAATCTGTTGGTGTTAATAAGAAAAAAAGACGATATTCTGTACATCTAAAAGCACAAAGCTGCAAGTTCCCACATGAAGGCTGTAGTGACACCATCAGACATCACTGCAGGCTCCTGAGGTCAGTATCAGTGGCTCACATTCCTACAGAAACGTAAGAATCACAGTAACTTCTCTAGAAATGGGTAAAAGGTGTTTGTGCAGCAGTTTCATTGTCTGTTTCTTCACTAGGATCAATATGCCGTAGTGTAAAGGGTACAGGCCATGTCTTGTTACAGTTAATTAGGAGACAGATTCCCCATCCCTACAACAACAGGACTGAGACAGTGAGAACGCGTTTGAGCGATTATTCACGCCACCCAGAGCAGTAAGAGGCCCCAGAGCTCCCCCCCTGCTACCATTGATATTCTGAGGATACACCACCGCATCTGTAAAGGAAGCAGCAGCAGCAGCAGCAGCAGCAGGAGGATCACAGCTTTGTGCTGATGAAATGCAAATGTCATTCATTCAGCCGTTTCAGCTCATTGTACAGGCTACGATGCGGTGTGATGTGATGTACGGTGTGATGCACCGGAGGTATGAATCCGTCCCCCTCTGACTGAGGGCCATACTGCTATTTTGAGGCGACGATTCCAGGTCGATTGGATTACCGTGTTCAGGAGGCTGCTGTTTTGCCTCCTGCTCCTGTGGGTAGATTACAGTTTGCAGCCGTGATTGGGGATAACGGTTTCTCAACACATCCAGGATTTGTAGGACTACTGAATCGTGCTGCCTTCATGGTCAGCTGAGTAGCTGTTTACAAATGGTCGCTTAGATGGTTCAGGTTAGATCTGTGCAGGTGACAGAGCTGAGACACTTTTGGAGACTGTGTTGTTAAAGGCACCAAGTATGGTATTGTAGGGGAAGGTTTGAACCAGAAATTAGAAAGTCCATCTTCAAATGTTATGGTTTCCTGAACTAACATTTATTTTCATTATAAATGCACTGATTATTTTTTATAAATGGCTGATTGTTTGCAACATAGAGAATGTCAGCAAATAGCAAAATAGCAAAAAAATGGGCATTACCAGTCCCCAAAGCCTTAAAATGTTAAGTTTTGTCCGATAAACAGTCCAAATATCAAATATATGGTGACACTCTGAACTAACCATGATTAAAGTGCAGTGGAAATGTCAATGCTAGGCTAACTATTGTTCTGCTTTTGTTTCTGTCACTTCTTTCTTCGCTGATGAACGTGGTTTCTTGCCCTTGCGCTACTTCTTCCTCCTCTCATGTTGGACTGTGGGCAGACTAGACGCTACACTAACTCACTATTGGCTCATTTTAGGTACAAAGTGGTATTACGAGAAAGGACAAGCGGACGCTAGTTGGTTAGCATGCTAACTTCAGTAGACATGTCTGCAAAGACGTCTTTGACATAACGTCAACACTTACTTTGATTATTTTTTATTCATTTTTAAATGTTTTAAAACAAAAATTCTAGCAAGTGAAAAAGGTAGTTTACTGTCTGATCAGCACCTTGTTAAAGCCCTGGCTGTGTGTTATCTTCCTAGGTTAACCTAAAATTCTTACATATAGCTCCTTTAATACATGGTTAATGGAGAGTTAATTTATAGTTATTTCACACTTTCAATGCTTTATGAAACATTTATCAAGTAATTGTTTATTGTAAAGTTGCACCTGATGTTTATAAACCTTTAGAATTGCTTAAATAATGTTTTATAATCATTATATTCATTGTTTCTTAACAGTAAAACAACTTTGAACCAACATTTAACTAACTATAAATTTACCATTTATCAGTGATGGTTATTATAAAGTGTAACTGTGAAACTACCTCATTTGATTTATAATAGAATTTTTTTTTAAAATAACTAATTAATTGTTTGCAGTATAGAGAATGTCAGCAAATATAAAAAAAAATGTTCTATCACAGAGTGTACTATCACAGGAGATGAAGATGATCAGCACATACTGACACTTAAAAAGCTGGAATCAGAACATTTTCTCCAATTTCTGCTCAGAAATAATCAATTCTGAAAATAGTTGCTGATCGTTGTCTGTCAGTCAGCTAATTGTTTAATCAGCTCATCACGTCAGCTCTACTTTAGCTTGTATTGTCTGATTGTTCTGAAGATTTCACCAGTGTTGTAAAAAGTACCCAAAAGTCATACTTGATTAAAAGTAAAGATATTTTGTCAAAATATTACTTTGTTAAAAGTGAGAGTCACCCAAACAAACATGTACTTGAGTAACAAAGTACAAATAAATTATTATGACTATATTGTGTACTATAGGTTTACCTGGCTGATTATCAGATCTGACATTCAGCATTTTTCAATTGGAAACAGTGTTTTTGTTTATTTTGTTATAAGATTGCCGAATAATGAACGAACAAACAAAAAAACGCTACGTTGGCTCTGATGCATCAAGAAATCTGTTAAGTAACTGGTAACTAAAGTTACTACAATAATTGCCTCCAGGATGTAGTGGAGTAGAAGTATAAAGTAGCAGAAAATGGACATGAAAGTAAAGTAGAAGAACCTCAAAATTGAACTCAAGTACAGTACTTGAGTAAATGTACTTAGTTACATTCCATCAACGGATTTCACACAGGTAAATGATGAATTTTAGTCTGATGTATTGCGACTGCCTTCTTCAGTTTCTCTGAGTTTCAGTGCTGGTACCCAACAACAGTGAGAGAAAGGCTAAAGTAACAGTTTGATCTATGGTGATTAGATGTCACGAGGCCAAGTGAGTAAAATGACCATGTCAGCAAGTCCTAACCTCTGAGCAGCCAGAGCTCCACGTCTCTGCCACAAGGTGCAAAAAATCATGATCTCTCTCATACGCACATTTCTAGCGAGCCTACTGTGTACATCCGACTTCTTTATAAGCTGATCAATGTGATAAATAGGCCAGGCAGAATAGCGTGGGAGTCAGTTTTCTGTGCAGAAACAGTCAGCATACTGAATGAGAGGGAGGGAAAGCGAGAGAGAGAGGGAGGGGGGGGTGAGAGAGGGAGAGAGAGAGAGGGAGGGAGAGAGAGAGAGGGAGAGAGAGGGGGGAGTGAGAGAGGGAGAGAGAGAGAGAGAGAGGGAGAAAGAGAGAGAGGGGGAGAGGGGGGAGGGAGGGAGAGAGAGAGAGGGAGAGAGAGAGGGAGAGGGGGGAGGAGGGAGAGAGAGGGGGGGAGTGAGAGAGGGAGGGAGAGAGAGAGAGAGGGAGAAAGAGAGAGGGGGGGGGGGGAGAGAGGGAGATCAGCACTTTTTTCCTCCTGTATTGTTCTTTTGCTCATCCTCATCTGCCCACTCTGTCCTCTGTTCTGCCGAGTGTGTTGAAGGCATTAGTGCTCTACAATCAGCACGAATCAGACAGAATAGCAGAGGTACACATTTTACTCTCTTTAGCAAAATTTTCATGACTTAACAGGAACTGAACCCGAGTCGTCCCAAACCATTAATCAAGAAAAACATTGGTAGGAGGCAGCGGTGGAAGAAGGTAGAAAAACTGCAAAATGTCTCCACTAAAAGTAAAAGTCCTCCTTTCAGGTTCCTCCTAAGAGAAAGAGTACAGAGCTAGGGCTGGGCCATATATTGTTATTATATTGTTATTATGATATGAGACTAATGATATGTCAAGTGTTGTCTTTTCTTGGTTTTAAAGGCTGCATTACAAGTCATGTAATATTTTTGTTAAAGTACCATTAGTCATCTCTACAATATTGTCTCAATATTAATATTTATATATAAAAAATATTGTCATATTTGATTTTTTTACCCTGTCCTAAAAAGTGCTTTTGAGGATATTTTCAAGTTCATACTTTTATTTTGGGTCACTACTGGAATAGGTTCACATGTTTTAATGCTCGTCAGTTTTTCAGACTGCCCATTGGTCAACTAACACACGCCTGAGCCAGCATCACTGACCTTGTCTCCTCTCAGCTCTGTCGTGTTTTCACTTCTAGTTAGCTTCACTTCTACCTTGAGTATAGGCAGAAATTATTAAATTAAAGGTGGGACTACTGACGAGGCGTTTCAGGAGTGGTGTTTTCTGTGGGAGAAAGCACCACCAGCTCCTGTTGGTGTGGACCTTTTACATTCACCAGAACCTGTATAACACACTGAAGGAAAGGAAAAAATGAAAAAGCATAGCAGGCCTCATTTTTTAGTTAATGTATTCAGTTAGTGTTCACCACTTGTAAAAAGAAGTATGAACCTGGAACACCTCACTGTCTTGAACCACACTCGTCCAGCATTGCCTCCCACTAATGAACGTGAGGATATAAATATCCAGGATGATGATGAGGATAAAGTGTACGTGATGAGTGATGTTGCATTGCTACATAAAACCACTGAGAATGTGATGACACACACACGTCAGGTTCCTTTTAGCTATCAATAGAGCCGCATTCCCACCATCCATCACCATCTGGCTGAAGAGGCCGGAGGTCCATCTCTGCACGGCACGAAGGCAAATTAACGAATGGTTCATATACAATTTCTAAAAATTTAAATCACAAAAGAAGGAGAATGGATTTTTATTTCTTTAACTTTCTAGTTGCCTGGATTGGCTTTTGATGACTCACAGTCTTGTTCTCTTGTTGAGTCATTAAAAGCATCTTGCATGGGAAACATGTCCGATATAACTAAATCTCTGTATTTTAGATATGCTGTATAACCCTTCTTAGTGTAAGTAGATCTTTATAATTCCAAATTTTTACATTTTCACAAAAGCAACAGCATGTCCTCTTGATCTGGATGCTTTTGGCTTCCCACATATGCTCAGTGCTGACTGTAATAAGATGTACCACTATTTTTTATTCTCAAACTAAATCTTCATCTGCGTTTCCTCTGATTTGCGAGTGCATGTCAGAGTTTGTGAAACTTACAAAGGTTTTACTGTCCTTACAGTGGATGTGTATGATGGCAGAGGTAAGTTGTCTAATAGGCTTGGCAGACGGCCTAATGCTGTTCACCACCTTGGAGATGATCATTTAATCATCCACTCTGCCCTGCTGGGTGAAGCAGCAGGTCTCCTGGCACTGCACAGTGACAGAGTGTACCACAGCAAATACAGTAAGGGCCAATTTGAACCGCTGGTGGCCGAGATTTGGGCCAAATGGACCAAAAATGTCAATTAGAGAGCAGTTTGGGCCTTGATCGTGATGGTCTGCTAGCATGCTACTGCAACGGGAAAGAGGTGAAACGGGAACGGTCACCCAGGGAAGATTGTGTCATTATTTACTCGCCCTCATGTCAGCTAAGTAAAGTTTGAATGTACAGAGATTGGCAATTTTAGTGGCGTGGCTTCATGTCAGAATTCTAAGTGAATGGTTCTTCCAGTTGGGAAGCATTGCAACAGTCACACCAAAACTTTTTCCTGGTTTAGTAAAGTTCAAATAAAAGATGAGCGAGAAAAATAAGCAACCAAAGCCAAAACCCTGGGTGCACAGTGACACAGTGTGTCTTGGCGTCCATGAGCTAAAAATGGGCCTAAGTTGGCCTCTATGTACACTGAACTGACCAAATGTAAATAAGGTTAATGTACTTGAAAGGGACTATAAGGTGCCACTCATAACTGTTGATGATATAAAGTGACTCTGGGCCCAGATGAAGCAGTTTTGACTTGAATACAGTTTTCTACTGATTATAACAACACTGGCAAAGCTGTGGGTGAAGCAAACCCAAGCCAAGACAGAGTCTGCAATAGAAGATAGAATAGAAACCAGCAGCAGGAACACCTCTGGTTTCACATGCATGCTGCACTGCTCCTGCATTGCTATTAGAAATCCAAGAGGAATTGATTGCAAACCCCTGCAGTGGGCCTGCATCACAAAGCAAGATTCGTGGGATATCCAGCTATGGACTTAAAACAGCTGTCACAAAGCTGAATCACGTTTAACAGGGGTAGATCACCATGGTAACATAGGTTGGACAGCTACCTTGCAAAGCGAGGGTTGGTACTTTATTTTAGAAGCCTTTTGTGCTGTTTTTGAAGAAAATCTCAATAAATCAAAGACTCTGAGAAAATAAAAAAAAACAAGTTGTCGCAGGGCTCTAATAAGCCTATCCAGTCATGTCATTCAGATCAAGTGAAATGATTGGACGACCTACCTACTTACCTGCCCGCCTTCCCACACTCATAAGTGGATATATTGCTAAAGCTATTAGTGAGCTAGTTGCGCAAGGATGGAAGAGAAAGAGCAGCCAAAATGTCCCAATACTAACATGCTAGCTTGACTGCGGTGAGCACAAACAATAGGGGGACAGCCTTCCATTCCGAAACACCCCCACTCCGAAACACCGCTGTTCAGAATCTGACTTTCAAGTTCCAATTACTTCCCAATAGGGTTAGGGTTAGGGTTAGGGTCAGGGGTTCCCCAATAGCCTTTTTAGAATAGCGAGGTCTTTAGAAAAAATGGGAAACCACGTCCTTACGAAGAATGGAAGTCTATTTTCGGAACAGCGGGGTTTTGGAAAGGCGGGGCGTAACCAAACAATAGCCATGTTCATTGTTTACAATCAGTATGATAATGTTAGGTGTTCTAGACATGAGCTAGTTGGATAGGGTTAGCGATGACAACGATGTGCTGCCCTCACAGTACACAACTTTTGGGCCTTTTGTTCAGCAGCTAATGTTAGCACAAAGCAAACATGCACAGCGTTGAACAGTAACTGCCAGGCTGTGTTGCCTTTTTGGACTGAGGTTCATTCGTGATGGCTATTTTGCTTGTGTTCATATGATTGCCACATTTAATAAAGTTTATTATTTATGTATTTATTAGACTTAAAAAGCTAAGAGAGCTTGTAGAACATAGTGAACTAGCCGCTAA
Source organism: Pagrus major (assembly GCF_040436345.1). Taxonomy (NCBI): domain Eukaryota; kingdom Metazoa; phylum Chordata; class Actinopteri; order Spariformes; family Sparidae; genus Pagrus; species Pagrus major. The sequence continues at coordinate 28,244,933 of NC_133221.1, forward strand.
CACAAATCTCCTATCTGGCTCGTGAGAGCTACGGGGCAGTGGGTGACGGTGGCATCAGGCAGTGTGTGTTCCTGTGTTATGGAGGAGAGATAATTGACACTAACACACCAATGAAAGACAATCACAGCTGCATATTAACTGTTCTAATTATTTATATTCTTACAATTACTGACAGGATTCCCGATAGTGTAGATGCTTTTAAACTCCACCAGCCCAGCTCAGGTTATCATGATGTGATTTTGGGAGTATCATGAGAAACTTTCTGGAACAAAAAATCTGACAAGCTTGCCCACATCAAGCAGTGATCAGCCCAGTGTGTGGAGGTGAGCATTAGTTGTGTGTACAGACAAGTACAACACTATGAATGCCCTTCCAGGAGAGACAATGAGAGCATCTCTCTGTTTGGAACAGCTCTAAACATTTATGTCTTCAGATGTCGGATGAATGATTTTGTTGCTCAGCTCAGTGAATTTCTAAATGCAACATTTTAGCCAGATTTCCTCTCAGATATGGCACCAAGTTACTTTTAACGTTCTATTCATAATAGTTTGTTCATCACGAGACAAAAAAAGGAAAATGTCACCATAAAAAAACAAATGTATTAGCTATGGTTATCAAACCCTCCTTACTCACTCTCCACTACTGAACATGTTTGATTTCATTAAACCATATTGAAGTCTGATGTCACACTCAGATCAGGAGGCTCAAATGCTGGGATGCAGACTAGAAGTCATATAAACACAAGGAAACTGACAAATCCTTATTATTTCACTACTTCTCCATTGGTCAGCAATGAACATCTGGACAGTGTGTTTGACAACACATTAACTAATGTTAGCATTCAACCATTCAATTCTTCCGAGCTAACATTATCGTTTGATTACATCCAGTGTGTTTCACTGCCAGGCTGAAATAAGTGTCCAAGATGTGTGTTGATATATTAGAATTAATTTACTCATTTGTTTTGTATAGCACTGTCAAATGGTAATGTTAGCAAGAAAGTGGTTGGATGCTAATGTTAGGTGCTATCTAACGGATAAAACAGTATATTTGATAGCCCAATAGCTCCTGCTGATTAACAGCTAATGTTAGCATCCAACCACTTCCTAGCTAATATTACCATTTGATAGTGTTACATGATACAGAAAGGCTTAAATTAATTCTAAAACATCAGTGCACATCTTGAACACATTTATTTAAGCTTATAAGTGAAACACACTGGATGTAATCAACCAGTAATATTAGCTAGGAAGTGGTTGAGTGCTACCGTTAATGGGTAATCAAATATGTAGTTTTGCAATGAAATATGGCCCAATGTCCTGCCAGATTTTCACTATCCATCATGTTTTCAGTGGCAGATCAATCGCAAAGAGATGAAATCACAACAGTTTGTCAGATTCCTGATGTTTATGTGACCTGCAACCCGGAAGAAAGCTGTACGAATTTGAGTTTCCTGCCCTGAGCGTGATGTCAGAGGAAAATGGCTGACGTGTGAATATGGTCTATGAGACATACAGAATAAAGTGTCACTTATTTATTAATATCCTTTTTCCATATGTTTAATATTTGGATATTAATACTATAATGCTTATCTATCACTTCATATTAATCTGTTTCTTAGTTTTTGTGATTTTATATATGTCACCACGCTATAAATCACGTTTTTGAGTTGGAATTTCTGCGGGCATCACTACATTGCATATATACAGTATATGAAATGTCAAATAATATAATAATACAAAGTTCGTGTAATGTTTCTTGTAATGTAGAACTTCTAAACAGATGATAGCAGCTATCCAGGACGGCTGATGTTGAGGAAAGAGTGACAGACTACTCTAAGTTGAGCTTGCTTTGTGATAAAACAGCAACGATGGCTAACATGAACAGTTTAATAAGTATGTTTAAATTGGACTAATGAATGTTAAATCATTATTTAGTATATTTAAAACAATAATGAGGTCAGCGGGCTAAAGAACAAACCAAATGTGGCTAAAAGTGGGATACATTCTGGTCATTAGCGAATCAACAGCTGCTCCCTAATAGGTGACTTTCTTCCCATCATCCCCCAGTTATGTCACACTGCAATGGGAAAGTGAATAATGGGATCATTTTACACTCAGTATCTAGACTAAGCAGCATTTTTCCTCACGAAAAAGAACAAGAGGAGGTGCTCGATTTTCCAAAAGCACCCAAGGTGTGTGAAGAGCTTCGCTGCTCACACCTTTAGATTAATTCAGTGGAAAATGCTCCTGGGAAAACTGACAGAGCTTTAGCTTTAATTCACCCTTTTTGGAATAGAAGATGAATTTAATGCAAAAAAGGTGGGAAATTCAGGCAAGGCTTGAGTTTCTACCTTTTGACAGAGGCTGAGAGGTCTGTCTTTCTATCTTTCCCCAGTTCTTATCGTTTTCTTCCATCCCTACAGCAGAAATGAGTTACCATAGAATAAGCCACAAACCACTGCGGCTCGATGACCCCCTTTCTCCCTGCTCTCCTCAATCAGCTCATGTCTTCATCCCTCCTTCACGTCTCTCCCTGTCTGTTGCAATATTAAACAGAACTAAGCAGGACATGGGCCGTGGCACCGGGGAGGAGCTGTCCTGGGAGGAACGACCTGTCAGGGACTGTTCAGTCTGAGTGTGTGCGTGTGTATCTGTGTGTGTGTGTGTGTGTGTGTGTGTGTGTGTGTGTGTGTGTGTGTGTGTGTGTGTGTGTGTGTGTGTAAAAGCGAGTGTGTTGGAGGAATAGGGAGTGTAAATAAAAAACCAATGAAGGAAAGCACAAGATGTAGAATCAGTTAAACAGATTTACAGAGGAAAAAGTCAGTCACTGTTCTTTGGCCAAAGCTCAAACCACCCCACCCTATGAAGTTGTTTTCACTTATATGTTAGCAACAGTTTACATTTACGGTTTAGAACATTAGCATTCATGTTTTTTGCCACCTAAACTATACATGCCTCCCTTTGGCTCTGTGTTTGGTCTCCACCAACTCTTGAGGTAATCTAGCTCTTTAGCTGCTAAATGTTTCACAGTGTTCACCAGCTAGCGTCTGCCTGTCATTTGGGGCTGGGCAGGCAGTGTACTGTAGGTTTATCAGAGTTTTTTCTACATCTGGAATAAAAGGGATGATTAGAGCACAGTTGAGGGTCATAAAAGCAAAACAACAAGCTAAAGGATGCTAAAAGGTGTAAAGCTTAGGTGAAGTGCTGGCGATACTTTTGTGTTGGTTTGTCACTACGAGCAACACTTCAGGACTGAATAGTAATTTGAAAAATTGTTAACATAAAAGTATTCTTTAGTGCAGCTCTAAGGCAATCAGTGACCCCATGAGATCACAACCCTTTCCATTTTTGTATTTCTTCATTTTTACTGACTTAAAAGACTGACTACTGTATTCTGTAGGGCATGAATACATTTCAAAAGTAATGGAGAAACTATTTTAATGTGGTGGATTTGTGGCTGTGAACTGTGAGAAAGTCCAGTGCAAGACCCATCAAACCCCAACCACCCCCTGACTTGGACTTTTCTTTGCACTTTATACACTGCACTAGAGGGGCACTTCAGTCAGTGACGCTAGTGGGGTAACTACAGTGTCAAACTCAGAGGCGTAAGGCCACTGACCATGCTGCTGTATCTGGGTGAGTACAGGCTGATATATCCATGAATCATCATGGTGACTCCTCTAAATGTCTGCGATCAACCTACTAAATAACACTTGATATAACCAATCAGACCTTCTAATGCCCTATTATGTACATTTTAATGACTAGTTTTGTGCACCTCCAAGTGAGCTGTTACTAGGTACGCGTCATTACCTCATGATTACTTACCATTACTCACCATTCTTGTGTCCCCTCAAGTACATCATCATCCTGCCCTACTGACAAGTAGCTGCTGAGTCTTTACTGGGGATCTAAAATTTGTTCACGAATGACTCGAGCTAGGATAGTGGGGACAAAATGCAATCATTATATTCAGAGCATATTTTCATTAATATTCACATCCATATGTCACATTATTAGCTAACACAGCCAGGCTGGATGCTTAATGCCCCCAGAGCAGATCTGTCTCCAAGAAATGTTTGCAGAACTAAAAAGATGTTTAAATCTGCTTAAATCTTACTTCTGACACTTTGTTGCACCCTGGTGTCTTTATGGAGAGTAAAAACGTACTGTAATGGATTGTTATGTCCACGGCTTGGATTGTAAGAGGGTCGACAAATGAAGCCAGTCTGGAGGTGCCTAAACATAGCAACCCTTCAAGTCCTATGTTTCACTTTCTGTCTGGTTTGGAAAGTAAAGTAAAGGATATAATTCAATATAACTCAAAGGATATAATTCAGCAAGCATTAGTTGGATGTTGACATTGTTTCCATAGCCAATGCAGGTGTCTTTTTTTATTTTTCATTACAACAGCTGATTAACAATGACTGTGGTTGTGAAATGGTTGTGATCAGACGTCCACTCCACATACAAAGACAGCACCCCTTTTAAGTCTAAAAAGACATTTATGTATATCTACATGTACATTTATTGTATTCCTGTCTCATCGTTTTAAGCCTGTAGTGTTTGTAAGAGCCAAAGGTCTCTAACCAAACTGTGTTCAATCATATCATTTTGACTTCATGGTGGATGAATGGGTGAAACACAGGACCCATTAAACAAGGATTTGTGTGAGACAATGTTGAATTGACTGTTTCTTGACTGAGTGGACTTATTGTTATATTATTATTATTTCTCTTTGTAGGACGCTACTGAATGCACAACATACATAAAAAATTGGCAGAAGAGCTGAATAAGCCCTTTCGTGGTGACATCATACAGTATTTTGACATTGCTAGAACATCTTGGAAGGGCATGTCCTGTGACTGCCAGGTAACGTCCTGGACGTGGGCACAACTTTCATTCTGGAACTATTTTTAAACCATAACAGGATGTCGTGTTTGGACCATAGCAACTGCCATTCAACTTTTCAATGATTGCTGGGAACACTTAAAAAAATGTACATCCATAAACATTTATATCTTTATATCTGCCTCCAAATACATTGCTCCCTTGAGACAGAATTAAATAGTTGTATCGCGAGACAAGAAGATTTTACATCTAAAGTTCTCGCTGTCTACTGTTTCTGTAGATATACATGAATGGTTGAGGTTAGGCAACTAAAACACTGGGTTTAGGTTGAGGAAAGATCATAGTTACAGTCAAGTAGACAATCATTAATTGCAGGTCTGTGACGGCACGCAAGCTCTTGTGTTCTGCATCAAAGTTTGATGCACTAAACACCAATTCATCATCCTGACTTTCACACCCTTACTTTCTGCTTAAATGGAACATTACTTCCTGCAACCTCATCGCTATAATAAATATTGGCATTGTGCAATTGTTTAAACCGCAGATTTGCTGAAACGTTACGTTTTATATGTTGAGACAAAAACCACTCGACTCAGGCGTATTATCCCATTTTTCTCAGAAATTCATGAATTGCGACTTGCCTACTAGTTTGTTGTTTAGCTTGGAGGACTTTAAAGAATCCTGAAAGTCCTCCAAATGACAAAACAGGAAGTAATTGCTGAATCCTATGAACTCAAATATTGAAAGTACAAACATAAAATGACCAGTGTTACCGTTTTTTTTTTCTGCTCTGTCACTCTTTCACACTTATACACAACGACAGAATCGTGCTACCGTGTCCACTTTTGTTCTTCCGTGCAGTTTGACGTGTATCTAAAGCAATCGAAAGAGAGTGTGTGTGTGTGTGTGAGAGAGAGAGAGAGAGAGAGAGCAGAAAGCAAGAATGAGAGTGAGTGAAGCAGCCTCTGAATGAGTGTGTGTGTGTTCCACTCCGGCTCTCATGTGTGTTAGCGTATATGTGTGTGCGTGGCCACACATGCATCTGTTCACGTGAGCATGTAAGACAGCGGGTAAATGTGTATATGATGGTGTGAGAGTTGAATTATTAATGAGAGCGTTTCCCTGCTCTTCTCCGGAGCCAGTGTGGGCTGCTTTTTTTCTGCACTAGTAAATGTGTAAAGACCGTGTGTGTGTGCGTGCACCTGTGTGTGTGTGTAAGAACGTGCATAGCTTCATATGTGCTGTAACGGCAGTGCACGTATGTAGATAAATGTGCCCATGTGCAACAGCAGCTAAATAGATGCTGCAGTGGTCGAGTTAAATATAGAACTACAGAGAGGAGAGACAGAGAGAGAGAGAGAGAGAGAGTTTCCCTGGGGGATATCCCTGCCTCTCTCTCTCTCTCTCTCTCTCTCACTCTCTCTCTCTCTCGCTCAGATTTCTGGCTGGCGTTTCCCAACCAAACGTACATGTTTTAATTATCAGGCGCTTAATAAATAATTCCAAAGTCACCGGGGTGTTTCTAAAAATATCCTGACAGCTGAATAATGGATTTCTTTGACCCTTCTCAGCATTGTCACTCACTGCATGTGTGTGTGTGTGTGTGTGTGTGAGGGAGAGGAAGAAAGAGGGAGGAAGAGAGAGAGAGAGAGAGACCCTGAAGCTTGTTGATAGGATGTATGAGGAGCAAAATGGAAATTTCTCCGCTACACATGATGCACGTTTCTTATTAATGTGGAATCGTTACTCTTACATACATGCCTCCATTTCACAAGGAGATGTTGTTCATTCTCCTTCATATCAGGCTTTACATTAGGCTTCTCAGACAGTTAAAAGAGCTGTACTCTTTTGAAGGCGGTGATGATTTGCAGCTTCATCATGGTCACATTATGATCACTGAGTGTTCACTTATGCATGTGCATGTAATGTTCACTTCCTGTGGTTCCATTAGTTCGACCAGGTGCCATCTGAATGCTTCTTTAAATTAAGTCATTAAGCTGAATACCTATTTATGTTTTATATTTGAGGTACTCTGCTGATATTTTTAAAGCGATCAGTAATGACTGAGCACGGCAGCATGTGACAGCTGGAGCTTGATAGAAACATTACGTCAGCATGTCCTCGTGCCTCCTTGGGGTTTGTTCACCCAAATTAAAAGAAAATATATAGCTTCTTCTCATTCATTCAGTGTTGGATTTATCTTCCCATGTTTTGAGATATCAACAATTATGGATAATCAGCCTCACTGGGAACATTTTTTGTTGGAACTCATTTAAAAATAAATAGTTCCTATTACACTTTGGATATACACTCACTACTGGATTATTCAGGAAAACCGGGACATTCTTTCATTTTGTTTTTAAATTTTTAATGCTGAGAATGCAATGGACAAAAATCAATTCATTTAGCATTGGGGTGTACATATAGACTGTGTCCTGAGTCGAACATGTTGAGCCTGAGACGTTTTCTGTTCTTTTCGCTGGGATTTTGTTTTTGGTGTTCGCCCCCTGCGTATGTCATTTATATGTTTATGAATCTACATGCCAAATTTCATGTGTACTTGTGACATGTCTAAAGTGTATGCTACACTCAACTAAATGACTTTCATGAGGGAGAGCAGTAACTCTCAGTCACACTTGGGCGATGTTCTTTCCCCTTTAAATGTGTTTGTATTTGATTAACTTCCTCACTTCTTGGAGCATCTTACCTTGTTATGGGGGACAGAAGTCGGTTCCGAACACAGTACAACAGCGATTACTGTTGGAATATAGAGCTATTTAACACATATTTTAATAAAAATATAACACTTACAGCAGCTTTAGTGCAAGTAGTTAAACCTCCTGTTGGTCAGATAGTAATACTGACTCTATACTCCACCATTAGAATGTGTCAGTGTTTAATGAGTTGGCAGTGAGACTCAAAAATCAACTCTCTTACTTACAGGAGCTTTAAGTTAGTGACATTTTAATAGAATGTGAGCAAAAGAATGTCCAACTCAGAACACAGTTGAATAACATCAACCCTACGACCAGACAGGAACCACAATATTAGAAGATTATCAGAAGTTGTAAAATATAGTAAAGTGTAGTTCTTCTGTCAGTGCTGGTTCTGGGAGATACTCCTCCTCTAATTATGAATTAGATGGATTGTCAGAAGGGCCTGCTCACCGATCCCACAGTATATCACCAAACTGCTTCGCGTGGCTTGATGAAAAACGATGCTTGGACTCTTGCGATGACACATTATATGTTTTTTTGTGCAAGCCTCTGTACACCTGCCAATCCTCTTTCCTGATTCAGGACGGGTGCCAGCAACTCACTCCTCAGCCGGTGAAGGACACAGTGATGAGCGAGGAAATGATAAAGGATGAGAAAAAGAAGCAGAGGGCGGAGAATAGGAGGTTGGGTGTAAATCTACAGAAAATGAGTTTGGTAAAGGAAACACATTTAACATTCTAGCAAATTCAACAATTTGGTAAAATATGTAAACTAAAATATATAAATGAAATATTACCAGAAGAGATTCTGCTTCCACTCACCAAATAAATGTCATCGTAAATTACAAATATACATCAAGTTGAAAGCACAGGTCATTCACAGTAGGTAGCATGAGTGTAAATACAGAATGAAAGAGGGAAAAAAAGAGGAAGAGCTCGATGCCAAGTGGGCCAGTGAACCCTGGCGGCAGCAACATCTTGTAAAGTGCCCCCTCAGCAATGCACACAATTACACTCACACACACACACACTTGATCCCAACTCCAATAAAAGCCCTGTACATCAGCAGAGAGGCCGTCCATTAGATAGATGGAGGACAGCAGGCCAAGGTCTAGACACAGTGTCAGAGAGAAGGGCAGAGCTCTCGACGGCTTTATTAAATTATAGATTGGACATGGTGATCTCTTAATGCAGTCATGTTCACACCTTTCCTGTCACGGGTATGGTGAGGACCCAAAAGCAGCACAGGCAGACAGGATATCAGTCGGTAATGACTTTTATTTATCACTGGAGTCTTAAACAGTTTATACAGTGATGAGGAGAAAAGTCTTGGCTCACAGTGATCTGCGAGATCAGAGAAGGAGTGAGTCTGGTGTCGCTGACTGAAGGCAAAGCCGGCAACAGGTGGATTACCTAGCAGGCAGACAGGTCCAGTGGTGAGCTGTGTAGCCGCAGAGCCGAGCAGGTGTGTAACCAGGAGGGGATAGGCGAAACTCGTGGTCGAAGACAGAAGGCTGAGGTAATATCCAGGAGATCGGTCAGGCAGGATAGTCAGAGGCAAGCAGGGTCGGAACCGGGAGATCAGGCAGAAAATCGCTGGAGAGTCTGGTGCAAGCATCGAGAACAATCTGGCAATGAGTGAGAGTGGAGCTGGAGCTTAAATGCAGCCAGAGCAGAGCAGAGAGCACAGGTGAGTGGAGTTGGCTTGATGAGAGGGGTGTGTCTGATTGGCAGATTGAAGCAGGCAGGTGCAGAGTGGTGAGGCAGAGCTGAACTGTGACATTTCCACCCTGTGTTGGACTTCAGGTGCTCGCTTCAGCAAGGGGGGCAGCGTTACTTTAGTTACTAAAGTGATCAAATGAATATAGTGGGGTCAAAAGTACAATGTCAAAATTGTACTCAAGTACAGTACTTGAGTAAATAAGTCCTTAGTTACAATCATTCACTGCCCATAGCATAGACACTACTTTTTTATTCCAGATACAACAGCAGAAAGTAAATAAAGTTCACAGGGAACAGGACAGTACCTATGACTCTGTTCCAAAATTGCAATGATGATGTCACCACTTTATTTTAGCCTTAGCTTACATTAGTTTTCCACACTGTCGTAAACAGAGGATGCACTGTGGACCCCAGTTTTTGCTGTGCAGCAGTACTGGGACAGTAATTAGCATGTTTGTTTATCCTGATTGAAGACTCAAGGTCGGTCAGATCTGCTGTGCGTGGATGCATCAATCTGCATTAGAGAGAAAGTGGAGGTGTGTTTACATGTATTATCTTGTGTGTGCACTTATTAGAAAATCTCAAGCACAGACTGTGTGGGATTATGAAGTCACTCATTCAGAGCGCATGACACAGTGTCGGATGGCGTCACAAGTCGGGTACACAGTCAAGCTGCTCAGGAGGAGTACTGTGGGGCCTGAAGCTGCTCCCATCAAAAATACTTCACACACACACTTATATATAGCACACTGATGGTATTTTTAGAGCTCTTATATAATCATTTTTGACTGTTTGTCTCGAATAAAAAAAGGATCCGTGTGGACATGTAGATAAGAAAGTCTGACAAAATTATTACGTAATGAGTCTATAAATATCTTCAAGGCGCTATAAATAAATCGGCTCACAGTAATTTGAACTAGTTGGATCAGAAACGTGTCCTGGCAACGCATTTCCAAATGTTTTCATTCAGTTTGATCTGATTGTTTCTAACAGCTGACGGGCTGTGAAAGCTGCACTGAAAAGAGATGACAGGAAGTGATGAGCTGAGATGAGAAATACGACAGTAATAGCCATCCTGCTCTCTTTCTCCTTCTTCATACGATTTGTTTTTCCTTTCATTCTCGCTCCCTCCCATCCTCTCTCCCTCTCTGTTCGATCCCTCCGCTTGCCGCCTTTGAAGTTCCTCCCCTCCAAGTTCAGAATGCTGTGTCTTGAGAGAGCGGAGGGGAGGAAGGAAGAGGAAACACCCCAACAACTTCAAAGGGCTTTTCTTGGGTTGTGGGAAGGTGGGGGTTATTTTTAGCCTGCTGGTGCCCACTTACACACTTGAGCTGAAGGTGGAGGAGGAAGGCAGATAGAGGAAAAGGGTGCAGCGAGATCATGTCACACGGTCAGTACTGCCTTACTGCCACCCTGTACACAAAAAGAGGGGGTTTTAACAATATGCTACATTGTATTGTTGAATTTTACACAGAGGACTTGATCTCAGAAATATAGCTGTACTGAGGGCTGCAAATGCGAAGATACAGTTATCTGTCGAAAGAGACGGTGTTATGGGTAATCATATGAGTATAGGAACTGTGTTCAGTCCGTTTATGGATGTAACCAACACAGAATCTGCAGTGAATCACTAGATTTTAGTTAATTTCACTGTTGTCAGCTCAGCCATGATTACTTCCTGGTTAATGATTGCAAAAACCACAGGTAAAAATCATGATGTGAATACTGTTGCAAATACCATGGTATATAGGTGTGTCACGATTCAGAACACCAGTTTGATTTGAACATTTATGTCAGCACTGACGGCTCAGCCATTGTAAGACTATTGTATCTGGATTTGTCAAGATCAACAGATCATTGGTTTTATGTCGTTTACATTTTCAAATTCTTTAAAAAACACAGGGGTACAACAACACCTTGTCTTTATTCTGGCAGCTCTTTGCAGGTAAGAGTTAGGCAAGTCCAAATAAGGATCTCTGAAAAGAAAAGTGAACCCAACATCTGTGGCGCTGTTGGAGTCACCTCTGGTGCCATTAAGTTGATCGTCCTCGTTCACACTGGATAAGTGTCTGGAAGTGCAGCTGCAGGCTATCGTTTAGCTAGCTAAGTCATCTCTGAAGTGTTGTTTCTTAAATTTCTGCAAATCCTTCTTTTGAATTTGATGATCGAAAGTTAAAGTTCATTGCGAACAATTTTCGATTTATAATTAAAATCACGGCTTCCCTAATGGTCTTGAATGAACTGCAGTGTATTCCAATGCTAATGCGTCAACTTGCTGTTGTACATAGTGCACATTACTGTACGTACTGCATTTTTACGGGGTGCAATAGCTTAGATTAGAAAAAGTGAATGAAATACTGTACATAGTGTTTGCAGAGTGTCTGTGCACTGTTATGGGTAATAGTCAGTCCAGTCGCCAGAATATAATGATAGCAGTAAACATTTTTGCAGACCACGGATACGTCCAAGGTTGTGTCCCACACAAGCATATTATGTGGACATTATATGTTTATCAGCCATCTTTCACATCAGGAGGTGGAGGGAGTGCTGGTGACGTATTTACAAGCCAAAAATGCTACCAAATGGCCGACCACAGTGACAAGTGACACCAGTGGATATTTTCAAGGAGACTTAGGGGTATTTCCAGCCGGTTTTGACGCCACGAAAATGGCTGAAATGTTTCATGTGAGGTCAGACCATCTCCATTCGTGATCTTGGCAACCAAAACAGGTATTTTAAGCTAAACCATGATGTTTTCCTAACCCTAACCAAGTGGGTTGTGTGCCTAAACCTAACCAGAGCATTAGCACAGTTTTGTGACAAGAGAGAAATCTAAATAATTCAACCTAAACAAACGTGAAGTAGCGACATAAAGAAACACTTAGTTTTAGCATATCTGCGGCTTTGCCGAAAACGTACTTAGCTAATATTTATTCTGGCTGATTAGGCTGCAACAGTAGGTTGTACAGGTAAAACACCCATCAGATCTCAACATTGCATTTGGCTGCCCTGTGTGTTAAACAAGCTGAGTGGTTGAGCTAACCTCCTCGATGCAGATGCAAACAGCATGTCACGGCCTTAAGGGAAAAGTACTATTTACCGATCTGCCTTGGGTTTTATTTGTATAGGTCATGCCATTCGATCTCTCTGTCATGATAACTTGGTACCCACCAAGGAAACTGCTGAGTGGTCACATTGCTAGAAAAGGTCCAGGCAACCTGCATTAGTCACCGAAAACACAGAAACAAGGTGGGTCAGAATTGAAGCAGAAAGTCAGTCTGTAATCTGTGATGGATGTTAACAATGGACAGTTTCAGTTTTGGCTAATCTATCCAAACTCCTGGTGCTTGTTGTTCTGTTAGATCTATTTTTAGCAATATTTCCCTGTTCTGATATCGCAGCAATGTCTCTGATGAGTACAACTGGTTTACAACCTGACCAACGGCCAGAGCTACAACAATGAAACTAATCTAATTATCTGTATTTTTCCTTTGTGTAAAATAAAGCCACATGAAAAGATATCTGCTCCACCTTATACAGAATACTGTACTGTTTGAAAAAACAAAGAAGAGTGAATAACGTTTACTACAAAGGAAAATGATTGGATGATGAGATGCCAGGAGGCTGATGTATTTTGCCCATCAGGATTCTTGGCTCTGCATTCACATTTTCAGAAAGCCCACACTCAATAACTTTGGATGAGTTTCATACCAGATGGGGAAACATTCATCAAAAATCCATAAAACATGTTACCTGACACTCATTACTCCGTTAATGATTTTATCAATCTCTCATCTATGTTAATATCTTGTACAAAGGTCATAAAAGAAGCTAATAACATGATGATTTCCCACGATGATTACCTCCATTGCTCTTCCATTCTCTCATTACTTACTGTATTATCGTCATTATATTCTTTCTCATTACATTCTCTCATTACGCCCGCAATCATTTTGTCGGAGGAGCGGTCACATTTTCTAACCACGTTCGTCTCAGCTTGAAATACGACTCCTCATATTTGCATGGCGCTCACAGAGAGGTGGTGACTAATCTGATATCCTCCCTCATCTGTTGCAATGAGTTCACCACCCACCGTTTTCTCATGATGGATGGCTAGTAGGTGAAACACTGGGTCTTCAGAGGGAATCACTAATGTGACAGGGTTCAAGCGTATGACTAATGGACTTCACTTTAATACACTCAGATTCAACACCTTCAGACCTACGAGGACAACATTCTCCTTCTGCCCTTTGGTTTATATTCACTCATGTTTTAAAGTCCAGCTAAAATTAAATTTTATGTTTATTTTCTGCTACAGAATATAAATGTCTTCTGTAAAGACCCAAAAAGACTGGGCCACTAGATGGCGAGCACTGCCATATTGCACTGTTTCCGCCCATACAACCTTTCCATTTCCATTGCATCAAACTAATTAAACAGAAACTTATCCGAAAAATTAACATTATTAATTGAATTGACTTCAACTTCATAGTGTCCCATGTTTCCTCTGCTAGTATGGAGGAGGAGGCATCAGCCAGCCACCAGGGGGTGATCAAGATTTTTTTTTTTTCACTTTGGGGGATTTGTAATGTCATCCATCTTTATATACAATCACTGGTTCAGCCCTGTGAACCCCCATGCTTGACTTGATGCAAGAATAACAATGCTAACATTGCTTTGTTCCTGCTGGCACATCCTATTGTTCCCTGTACATCTGAAGTTACACACAGTACTAGCAGCCATGAAAATATTTTAAGTTGTAGTTAGAGGTCCAATACAACTACAACTAAGTTCTGCACCATGACTTACTAAACGAGCTACCAAACAAATATTCAATCTCAAAAAAGCATGCTGCTTTAATCAGTCTGCAGGCTAGATAATTATGCAACTAATAGCACATTGAACCACTTACAAACATGTCTTGTAAGTCCCAGTTACCAAGCAAGTTTTTTATACAGGGTCTCCATGGGCCTGCAGGTTTAGCTATCAATCAAATGTCTCTCTGTAATTTCAGTTGCACTTTACTGAATACATTAACAAATGAAAAATCTTTATATAAACTCTCTGCTTGGACAGCAATAGAGGACTTAGGAATGCTGTCAGTGGTTTAGCTGATATCGCCATGTTGGTGTTGTTGGAACATCATAATCATTGTTGTTCTAGGATCATCATTTCAACTGATAAAAAAGCGACAAGGTCAAATATTTGGAGCAAGCCATTGTAATGGGTTAAACACAGGACTCTCACTCAGGAGGACTGAGGTTTGTGTCCAGTTTGGAATATATTCCTGACTTATTTCTACGTTAAAGTGATAGTTGGGGTCTTTTGATGTGGAGTTGTATGAGGTATTTATCCCTCGTCAGTGTATCACCTGCAGTAGACGACCATCAGTTCTCCCTCTGTGTGGAGAAGCAGCTCGTAGCACCGACAGGGAAGCAGAGCATTGTACTGCTAAACTGTACTGACAGCAAGACTTGCAGGTAAGTTTACGCTGTATTATGAATATGTTTGGCGCTTAACATGCCATTGGTCATCTACTGCAGGTAAAACACTGACTAGGGATAAGTACCTCGTACAACCCCAGACCAAAAAACCCAAACTATGACTTTAACTTCAGTTACTAGTTTGACTTTTCCCCCAGTTTTCTTAGTTTGGCTTGGTTTGGGAAACAAAAGCACGTGACAGTGTAGGAAAAGATGGTTTAGATTGAAATAGACCCTTCACCATGTCCTAGAAAGGATAACTGTTTATTTTTCTGGTCTTCTTCCTGAGTTGCAAAGCTGTGACCTTACAAAAACATTAATGGTCAGTTTCAATGATGGTCCAGGACCAACGTTAATAATGATGTTCTAGGAACAACACCAACACAGCGATATCAAATAGTGCATCTGTCAGCAGTTTGTCCAGCTAGTTGTTGACCTTTGAGGCTTCAATGCCGACAGAAAAGACTACGCTTCATACGTTCAGCAGCACATCAGCAGAATTTACTGCTATTCTCCTCTGATTTACATTTCAGCCTGTGATCTCTCTGTTACTGTACGCCTCATTCAACACAGCAACTAGACTGTTTGAATGCTGCCCAACACCCTTCAATAGACACACATGAGGCACGCAGCACCTATAATATTCACAGTTGCGCGCCAATCGAGTTTGAGACGTAAAAGAATCTTTTGAACATTTATTGGACGGAAGAGTAAGAATCACCAACTCAGACAAATCTGTCTGACTTTTCATGTGTATCGCAAGTCATGTTGCCCTTGGATAAGACACATCTGGTCTGGAATGAGGATGCAGTGTGACGTCTGCCATGTATGTTCTTCCTCTCCCGATGAAGCCCACTGCTTTGCTTACAGCCCCTCAGGCACAAACTGACTGCTATTTAAACAGCGCTGGTGAGCAAAGAATAAGGCACCATCAGCTCCCCAGTGAAGCTCACTTTGATGAATGAGCAGAGGTGTAAAGTATAGATTACCATTTTTGTTGTAGTGTCGAAACTGCATGTATGCACTTCCCTCGAGAGCTTTGTACTGTGTGCGTCTGTGGGTTTGCGTGAATGCACTTACACACATGCTTGCGTGAACTTTTGTTTGTGGGTGTGAGTGCATGCAGGTTTGTGTGCGATCTGTATGTTTTAAATTCTGTCGCATGCTCTGTTGTCTCCAGTTGAATAATGTATAGGGTGCATGTATTCCATCTTTCTACTGTCACACTGTTAACCCCTCCACTCCTGGAGAGCTGCTGGCTAAACGTTGTCCATATGAGCAACATTTAAAGCAGCAGGAGGCAAAGTATTTGGGTAAAACTACAATGATCTCAGCAGCTTTAATTGCAAAGTGGGGCTAAGTGAGAGTCTATAGAACCATATTATTTACTCAAATTCAAGGTGAATAGTGAAAGATGAAGCTGGATTCACCAATATTGCTTTCCTTCCATAACCATATCTGATTTTGTTCATTATTTTTACTGTATTCATTTGGCCTGATATTATGTTCACGTCCAATTCTGGAGAGGGGTGAGGGAATAAATCCACAATGAAACCTTGCCCACCTCTGTACGATGAAAGCCTTGACGACTTTGTGGTCCTGGTACTCCGTGCTAAATACGTCCATTGCGTTTCCGACAGGAGACAGCAAGAAAGGCGGCTGGTGGACTCTGGTAGTCTTTTGGACAACCAGAGGGAGGGAGGGTCATGGGTGGGGCCAGTGCCCACTGCTGCATACCTGTTCTCGGCTGTGCCCTGGTAGTCCGCTGGACAAAGTCTCCCTGGTCTCTTCGGTATTCTTTGGTATAAAGCTGACCGACCAACTTTGTAAACTTTCACTTGCTCTGTGCAGATGACTGGTGTCATTTTACAGAACTTCTGGATGTTAGAGTTGAAATTCTGATTCTGAATGTCCTCTGCAATTTAAGGCCAGCAGTGTGCTACATGCAAGCTAACTGTTCTTGCTGTTCTCTTCCCTGTTACCTGTCGTTTTCCCACCCCAACTTCTCATCTCTCAAGTCTCTTGATCAGAATCCCTCACCCTAACTCTCACTCGTACTCTTCTCTCTTGCTCCCCACATGTACCACTCCCCAGTTCTCACTTTAACCCTGCTTCTCTCCTCCTCTGTGTCCTCTTGCAGGAGTGTGCCTGGTGCTGGGTTGCATGATCTTCCCCGACGGATGGGACGCCGAGGTGATTCGGGACATGTGCGGGGAGCAGACAGGGAAATACTCCCTAGGCGATTGCTCTGTACGCTGGGCCTATATGCTGGCCATCATGGGCATCCTGGACGCCCTCATTCTCTCCTTCCTGGCCTTCGTCCTGGGTAACCGGCAGACGGACTTCTATCTTGATGATTTGCAGACAGACAACAAAGGTGAGCAAAGGAATGATAAAACACAATGCTTTTTAAGAGTAGTAATGGCCTAAATGTGACACTTAATGCTTGATTTGGTCTGCCTTGTCTGGATATATAGATGGGTCTTTGTTCTCATACAGAAGTTAACAAAGAAGGTTCCTCAATTCTAACTGATAACCATTGCAGCTGTTGCTGGCTGATTTGAGTATCTATGGTAACTAGCTAGTTTAGTCTAGTTTGAAACTATGAGTTGGCTGAAAACTCCATCTCTAGCCTAAGGCTGTTAGAATTATATCATATCATATCCATATTTGGGTTGAAAATATTAAAAAGTCAGCTAAAGCCACATGTCTGAGGGAAAGAGTCAGTATTCTCACCAGCTGATGATCCATGTAGGAACTGTTAGGATTCTTAGGCCGACTATAGAAAACCATACCGTGGTAAGCAACACAGAGGTTTGAATTATGCTTTATTGTCACTTACACAAGAGAAAAGGCTTGATGAGAGCTAATGATGAGGTTGGGAAACGAACGCTATCTCAGGTCTGATTTGGCTGGGGTTACTGGAGTGGAAACTCCCCTGAATCTGATAAAGAGCGCTAACGTTAAACTCTAAACTGTGATATACTGGTAGTAGCAAAATAGCTGCTGACATGGTAGATGTGCCAGTCCTGAACACAGCTTCTTGTAATGTAACATAGCCCCAAATAATAACATAGTTATTCGCAAAAGACAGCGACTTTTTGTGCTATTTGTGTAACTATTGGCATCTACCTCATTTGGGCCTATTGTTTCAAAACGTGGAGCGCTTCAGGTTGTTTCATTTGGGCATGAACACAGAAATTACACTCGGGTTGCTTGGTGAAACAATCAGGCCGAGATTTGCCTTGGGACGGTGGTCTCGGCTCACCTCCACTCGAACTCAGGAACAGTTTGTTTGTAGTCAGAAAGCAATTGACCCTACCATCTGAAATAACTGGCCTGATGGTTAAAGATAATCTAATAAGGCATACCTAATGTGCTGTATGAAAAACAACTGCCGTGCAAGTGTGTGCTGGTATGGACTCATCAGAGCTGTTCTACAACACGAGGCAGCACGTCTTCTAATAAGACATTGTTTTCTGGCTATTTGTTTAATTCAAGGAACTCTGGTATATAATCCACACATAAACACAATGAAAACAATTAGCAATACAAGCACTTACAAAGAAAGAAAAGAATGAGGAGGAAGTGTTTTGAGGTGAATCATCCGGCGACCATGGCATTTGTTATGGGGCCGCTCTTGACTGTTGCTGTTCACACAAATGAACCAAGAGGAAAAAGCAACAACTGTATTAAATGAGTCCCTGAGTCAAAAGCAAACAAAAACTACTGGTCCAATACATCCTCGTACCTAAACGACTGAATAGGTCGATTGCCAGTGACACCCAAAAAGACATTACCGTTGAAACGTAGCAGCAACAGGCATAACAGACCTTCATCTTACACTCACTGTTTGGTTAGGTCTAGGAAAACATCATGGTTTGGGTTAAAATAACTACGTTATGTATGTAAATTCAGTTATGTTATGAATGTGATGTACCTTAACTATGTTAGTGAGTTAAAATAACTCACTGTTGACATTTTGATTCACACCAGAAATAAACGGCAGTCTCCTCCGTGCAGCTTTTGCCGTGTAACGATGGGTCATAATAAGCTCCTGCACAGTCAGCTTATAAGGTTATTTTTCTAAAGATGACGGGCTGGCAGGTCTGAAAATGCCCTAAATTCACATTTTTATTCTACAAGCCTTTAAAAGCACATTAACATAAACCTGAGTTAAAATCTAAAGGAAATAAGAAGAGAAGGAGCCTGGTGTGGAATACAGTAACTCCCTGCCTCTAAAGGAGGGTTAGCCAGTCAATCTTCATCCAGCTCTAATTTTCGAGGCCTTAACTCTGAGGCCATTAACGTGAACGAAATTTGCAGCAGTTGAAAAATGACTGCACTCCAACCTGACCTCAGTGCCAAATTGCTTTCGGTGCTGTATCCAAGTGCAGGAGAGAGCCCTCCAGCGGGCTCCTGACAGTTTGCATGATGTTGCATCAGGAACACTTGAATTGCATTGTTTCAGCTGTATGAAACGAGAGGAAGAGGAGGAAAGGAATGGCAGAAGAAGGTGGTGGAGGGGCAACAGTGAAAGATACAATACAATAACAACAAAAAAAAAACAGAAAGACTCCTTACATAAGGATTATGTGTTTGATTTGACTCAATAACCAGATGTACAACAACACAAAGAGAAACAGAGATGTGTGACAGGAGACATAGTAGACTGAGAGATATACAGACAGATAGAGTAACGGAGAGAGGGGGAGTGAGAGGAAGAGATAAAGACAGAGAAAAGTGACATAAGATGTCTCGCTTCTCCGACGGTCTATCTCCATGATGGTTTCCATGGTAACTGGAGATATTCCAGAGCGTGGGCGTGTCTTTCTGTTCTTATCTGATTAACCTCACTAACAGTCTCAGTGATTTTACACATTTCATGCATCTAATGCTCCAGCAGCTGTGTGAAGTTCCTTTTATCGCTCGCATTTCTTTTATAGAAACAAACGTCCCTCAGCTTCTGTATAGCAGCTGATAGGACGAAACTATGTGACAACCTGCAGGCAGTTCAGGACAGCATGTGTTGTCCATCTAATTGACAGTGCATCAGATCAATAACAAGAAAAATACCAGTGGGTTTATATATCAACATATGCTGTAACAATAATTATTATTTTCACAGTACAGGAACCTTTTAAGCAGAAATAAATTGACTACAACAAACAAACAAAATGAATACAAAATGTGTACTTTTTGACCAAAATAAAATTGTTTTTCACCACCAAGTGATGAGCTAAGTGTTTAACTCAGATTAACATAAGCTGATTCCTGTTTTGCACAAATATGCACTTTTTCTGCTCCTGCCTCACTGTGTTTATGCCAACACCTTTGTTCTTCTTTGTCCTTGCAGATTTTGCTGTGTCGAGGGTAAGTTGACTTTTTGCTTTATACATTTCATGTGCACTATTGTTTGAGGAATACATTAACATTTGCCTGCGCAAAGCCTCATTAACTTTTGAGCATAGTACAGTGCATAGCCACACATACTGACAGTGGAGTCTTGTTTTCCTGCTGGCATACAGATTGTAAGGTCATTTGTCACTTTGAGGCTGTTAGCATTTGGTATCAATATCCATCCTGAGTGATCCGATCACAGGCGAACAGCTCTAAGTACAGACCAATCACTCAGAGCACATTCGGAGACGGTCTACGACGCATTTGTCCACATTGTTTTAAGCAGTGCGTCCAGAGCCACATTGAAGAAGCACCTGCTCAACTGACGTCCTCCATAAAACAAGCCACATCAACAGACATAATGGATTACACAGTGTCTGATTTACATGTGAAAGTAAATAACGTGTTCGTGCTCTCTTAACCTGCCAGTGTTAGTATCAGATTTCTGTTTCAACTAAGCTTTGAACTAGTAATGGCAATATACCCAGACTCCATGACAAATGGCGTGATTTTAAGAGTTGTTGACTGAAGGGAAACTTGACAAACTTTGCTAAACTTTGCTACTGCAAATTAAAAGTTATTCATGCCTTCTTGTAAATTCGACATTAAATGAAACACATTAGGTTGTTTCTTTCCTTGTAAAAAGAGTTAGTTTGTCGCAGCAACACTGTACCAACCCGTCTGTCTGTGTGTCTGAAGTGCGTCTTACCTGCGAACATGTAGCAGCTGTTTGAACACACTGTTACACTAAATTTATAAGAGAAGATGTCATTTTACAGTAACTAATATAGGCAAATTCCTAGATGTTCATGGAGAAAGTCACCAGACTCCCTTATGAAATCGCAAAATTTTGTGAGCTGTGGACGCTGCCTTCAACGCATTCTTAACTATTTGGGCCATCTTGTTTATTCGGCAAACATTATACATGAAGGTTTTTCTTTATTTTGGTTAAAAAAAAACTTGTTGTTTGTTGTATGTTTTTGTTTGCATATACTGTGAAGTGGGGAAGTGAGATCCAATCACAAGAGGTCACTCGAGATGTATGTCAAGACGCATTTTAATACCAGGTGCTAACTGACGGGCGTTAAGCTGTTTGGTCGTGATCAGACGCATGTTGATAAGAGATGTGAACAGCCTCACAGGGATATCCCAACCTTTAGTCTGTAGTGTGGGTCAAGCTCTAAACACACCAGATCCTTTACTTACCTTCCCGTTGCCCCCACGTTTTTTGACTCAGTTTATAACAGAAGCCTTATGTAAAAAAAAACGTTGTCTCGAAGCCCAAGTGACCCTGATGATATCACTTTGACATCACCCATCTTTGACTCAACCTCCCCGTCACCAGTAAACTGATGTTTATATGTGAAACTGTAGCATTTTTTCCTTACATGTTCATTCATGATGCTTAATTTTGGATGGCCTCAGTCTCTGAATCTGTACAATGAGAACCTTCTGTGTTGTTTCCCTCAGATTGAGGTGCGGGACAGAAGAGAGCCAAGGTACGGAGTGCAGCGTCTTCACTGAGGGCAACAACGGCACTGGAAAACTTCTCTTCTCTTCTCTTCTCTGCTCTTCTCTTCTCTTCTCTTCTCTTCTCTTCTCTTCTCTCACCCATCTGTTTCTCTCTCTCCTCTTCTCTTCTTTTCTCTTCTCTCCAATGATCAGGATATCACCCACTTTCAATGCAGACACCAAGTGTACAGGATTCTGTAAGATAAAAAAAAAATCAACAAAACACACTGGGATAAACTATATTTTGAAAAAAAAAAATTATACAAGGTTGTACAGTGCATTTAACACTCAACGACTTTCTCAACGAATACCTTTATGATGAAAAAAAAAAGATTTACTGTATTTAAAGTCTTGATTTGTGTGAGAAATTAAATCCCTGAGATGAAGAACCATAACGTCCATCTAAGATTTTACGATGATTTATTTAAGAATCTTGCTATTTAATGACTTTGAGTTTTGCGTGTTGTATACATTCATAGCTTCAGGAAGCAGATTATTGATAAGAGTCGAGACTCGCAATACAGCAGCAAGTACATTGTTTAACATCCACAACACTTCAACAGGGACTTGTATGGCTCTTCATCTAAGGACTTTCAAATGTGAGGAATTTAAAGGAGTACCCCATTGCAGCTTTACAGAACATCTCTGGGAGATTCTCTACTGTACATACTTAACAATGTAAATAACATTACTGCTGACAAAACAGCCGACAACAAAACCTCATCCGACTCTAATGCATTTGAGTATTTCTACCCTCGGTTTCAGTGTTCCTCTTGCCAGAAGAGCATCGGAGAACGTGCAAATCCATTGTGTTTATATGACTCCACACTACTCATTTGGTGGGATTAGAGAAGGGAGTAAAATGGAAATCTTTAAGCTGGATATTCCACAGAAAAGCAGAGGACCGTGAATCAAAGTGATTGTGTATGATCACTATTTTTTGACACCGAACACAGGCGCTTCCCCTGCATCAACGTGGCCTCAAAACAAGCCCCCTTATTGTAGTTTTCCACCCTACAGTACATAGTGAAAATTCAAATTGCTGAACTGAATTGCAGCTGTCCAAGTCAGACTTAGAAGTCATGTTTTTTTTTCTTTTTGTCTGAGTTCAGTCCTTTGTAAAATCCAGTGTGCAGTTTACTCCAGTTTATGGCTCCAGCATACAGTGATCAGTTTACTCTACAGATGTCTTAAGACTGTGTGAATATGGCTGTATGAGTCGGCCTTCTCTCAGAGGGAAGCCCCAAGTGCTGCATTGTCTTAAGGTGATGTCACTTATATGCCTCTTTAAATAAGCAACGCTGCTTGTAGTAGTAGTAGTAGGAATCATAAGAGGGATGAAATCACAGTGGATAATCCCCCAAAGAACAAAAGTCCTAAAAGAGTACAACATCACGTCAAAATGTTGCCTCTGTGACGTGAGTATTAGTCAGCAGAAGATGGTGTCCTACCATTTAATCCCTACTACCATGTTAGACACCAATTTTTATGTTGTTATGGGCAGGATTTTAGAAATCCTGAGGTCAGGAGCCCAAGTCCTCGCGAGGCACCTTGGCGCCCCCAATGGTAAAGTAGCATAAAAGTAGCTAAGCTGAAACATAATGGGCCTCATGCAAGAACAGTTTTTTCCGTGATGTTTGTCACATGAGTGTTCTGTATCGGATTCAGCAAACTTGTCGCAAATCGCTCGTTTCAACCTGATTAGTACCTCCTGTTTACGAGGAGGTGTGCGGTCGTGAGAGTAATTTGCGCCTAAAAGTGCTACATAAGGCTAACTGTTCCGCTTCATGTGAGATGCTTGTAAGACTAGATAAAGCAAAGCAGCCCATGACTTAGATAGGTTAGGGTTAAGGCAGCCTGACGAGAGATTGATGGGAGAATATTATACAGTAAATGGTGTTACAGTGCTGTATGCAACAGCAACCCACTCCCCAGAGGGAATGTTGGCAGTGTACGTTTCTGCAAACCACTGATATATTGCAACTTTACATGTCTTTGTGTCACAATTTTAGGTTTCTTTTGGTTCAATTAACAGTTTTATGTTGTGACAACACTGTGCCTATGGTCTGGTTAGGTTTAGGAACAAAAACACTTGTTTTGGGGTGAGGAAAATATTTCATTTTGGCTTAAAATACTAAAAACTTAATTTTTTCATCACAATCACAGCTGGAAAACATCCCCAGGTCTCCTTAAAAATATCCAGTGGTTCCAAGCAAATGTTGAAAAGCAGTCTTGAACAGTGGTCACTGGCTTTGCAGCCTTGTTTGCTAGCTGTAACTCTAACACCATCTCCTTCATCTTGTGACATGAGGGGTCAGTTCATGTAATGAAAACGTGATGTGACATGTAGTATAAAGAAAAATATGGTAAAAAAAAAAATGCACAAATTTGAGCGTATCTGTTGTTTACAGAAACATTAACTGCCAACATTTCTTTCTGGCGACTTGGCCGGCAACAGAAGATGTTCCCTTGGACAACTACTGAAATGCATAAGCTGCCATGCATAAATATGCCAACAGAATCTGAATCCAGAAGAAGAATCAAAGTTTTCCAACCTCTCAGTAAATTGTCAAGCCAAGATTAATTGATTTTGGCAACGTATTTGAACTTCAATTTCATTCAAACAAAGGCATTATGATTTGATTAACCCTGTCCCTCTGGGAAGAGATGCAGGATATCTGTTCATGACTAGTATGACAGGTTTGGACCACACATGAACTAAGTTTGTACACTAGACAAACTTCTAAATAGAATTAATTCTATACAAGTGATTCTTGCCTGAGGCCCATTGAGTCTAATACAACAGGAACCAACCTATAAAATAACCACCAGTTGTTACAGTGATTAGCTGGATTGTTTTCCCCTTCAAGAAAAAAAACAAATTCCCAAAAGAAATACAGATGACCTCAGTGTCAGCGGTGGTAGCTACTGTCCTGATTGTGGGCCTCATATGTTGAAAAAAAGTATTATTTATGTAGCATTGTTATTGTGACATGCCACCATACCACCCAGATTATTGTTGCTCCAACAACAATGTACCTTGATGTAGCACTCAAGATAATGCCATTAGTGTCAGCAGTTTATATCAAAACACACATGACATGAATTATTGCTGACACATTTATAACAGTGATCACGGCCACACCAGCAACATTAAAGTTGAAATTTCTACACAACATTTTAAACAAGATAACCCAGAGGTGATTGGCTTGACACACCTAAAAGGTTCCTTTGACAACTCGTGTTTTTAATCATGAACAAAAAATGAATGAATATGACATTACCTGCAAGGGCAGTCATCAGTATGATGTATGTGACTCACCGTCGTCACCGTTAGCACAGTTATGGCCTCTGTAGGCTATAGCCACATGATGACACTGATTGTCGTGATATCAGTTATATTGCTCTAAGTATGATTCTAACACGTGACAAGCTATGGTTGCACCATGGGGCTCTTATCCCTCTCAGAGCAGCACTTCTAGGCTGTTAGAGAACCTCCTTAGGCACCAAACCAGGGTCGAGTCATCACGGGAACAAAAATTAATTGTGTATAAAAAAAAAAAAAAAAGCACATGGTTAATTGTTTCATATGAGAAATTGGCATGCTTTGCCCATGTGGAGTTGGAGGCACGATCACACTGGAAACCCTGAGAGGCAATTGAATCCATTTCACGGAGCAACTAAACCCCGCGAAGTGATGTGCGTTCTGTGAGACAGCAGCAGGCAGCAGTCACAACTGATTACACTGCATTATATTTAACTGTAATCCATGTTATACTTTGTTAGGGATGCACTATCAACACATGCAAGAAAACTTCATGTTAAAAAAATCAGATGACACCATAAATTTTGCAAAACAATTATCTGTTACAAAATCGGATATAAAGCATCAAGAATTTGTGTTCTTGGTTAAAGGTGCAATATGTAAGAATTTCAGTTTAAAACATTCAAAAATGAATTAAAATTATCATCAGAATTTGAAGAAATAACAGTTTTAACGTTTTGTCAAAGAGGTCTGTATGTTGTGTTGCAGAGCTATCTACTGAAGTTAGCATGCTAATCTGCTAGCCCCGTGCCTGAAAACCTTATTGTGCTAGCGGTGTAAACACCAAATTACCCAGCTAGCTGCGCAGCTAACTGAGCTAAGAAGCTAACAGCGGCTGCAGTGATGGATGTATAAACAGAGACAAGTTAGCAGCAGTTAGCAGTTACTCTGGTGATATGCTCCCCTTTTTGTTGGGAGTATGAATTCTGGTGGCCAATTCTTACATATTGCACCTTTAATATAAGAAACCTATTTTCAGGTAGATGTTGGCACATGTACCTTGTATTGGTTATTGGTGTATCCCTACAATTTAAACATATAATGAGCAGATAGCTAGATGTGCAGTGTGTTTTCAGAGTGGTAGCTAGCTAACTCTCAGGAAGCTGTGTACACAGTACTGTATTAAAGGCTCATTATGGAAATGATCAGCAAACACCAACAAGTCGGACAAGATTTTCAGTCGATGCTCTTGTGATGTGGTCATCGCCCAGGTGGCACATCTCCACAGCATCCTTTTGCAGTAAAGTTTTAGTTTGAAACATTTGGGTAGAGTGTTAGCGACTCTGGTATTCCAAGCTGAGCCTTTAAGACAATATGAAAACAGCCCTTATGCTGAATCTCATGATGCTGTCCATGCAGGCTCTGCACAGACCATGGCCTACATCTATCAACCATCTTAGGGTAGGAGCGCTGGGCCCTCATTCAAGAAAAGTTTCTTTCACGTTGACCTTGAAGTAGCTGTGCAAGAATTTGAAAAATACGATAGAAACAATTGAAATGCTATCGACAGACCTCATCCCTTTGGCAATGCAAGAAGTATGTTTTTGCTTTTGATATGTACATGATAATTTGAGAAAATCAGTGCACTTGCTGAGACATCGGCATGATGATTTTTTGATATCTAATGGTATAAATGGCGGTAATGTCTCTCATATAGTATATATTGTGATTTAGACATCTCCTATAGCGTGCATCTCTCATTTGGGAATACTTTCACGGGCCCAGGACTTATTTTACAACAAATCTACAAAAAGAAAATAACAAAGAAAGAAGCCCTGAGACCGAAGTGGTCACACCCGGCTTCCGAGCATCATTACCTGTGTGATCATTGGTCTGGTCTCCCCTCCGGGTACTCTGTTCCTGAGGACTTGACGATGAACTGAAAAATACCTTAACAAGGAACTGACAATACCTTAACCCTGATGAGCACATATTTGTACCACTCCAGGTGCCTCTAAGAACTCTTGATTTAATTCAGATGTGGTGCAGAACCAGCAAAACAAGTAGTGACACTGTAGTTTTTCTACTTAAGGCTACATACTCTGACTGAGCTCTGAAGCTAGGTGGGTTTTACTGCAGATTTGAGGTCAATTCAGTTTCAAGTCAAACAATTGAAACTAAGAGAATTAACAATATTTATCCCCCAATTATTTAACTTAATTTGGGGAAACATTTTGATAAAACTAAAAAAAAACTAAAAAAAAAAAAAAAAAAACTAAAAAAAAACAGCACTTGCATTTCCTTTATTTTCAGTTTGTGATTGGACTCCAAAGCTGAATTTACCTCGATCTTGAATTGCAGAATCATTTAAAGAAAAAAGAATGAAAAGCTAATAAAAAAGGACACAGAGACGATGAGAAGTCATTTCCAATCTCTAGCAGCAAACAAAATGTTTGCTGACTATGTAAATGTCATTGATGTGTCAATGATTTCATCATAGTTTTTATCATGCAATATCATGTATAAAGACATAATGTTGGGGGTGGGACGGGTCGGGGGCCAAGATGAATAATGTCCAGTGACTTATGTTATGTTAATAGTTGACTTTCTGTTAACTCCTGAAATGCAGATGTTGCCAAAATACCATCAACTATCATGTGTTAACATGACAAAAAAAAAAAAAAAAGAAATAATCAGTTTTTGTTTTGTATAACAAAAGAATGATATACTGATATTTGTCAAGTACTTCTGATGAGATCTTTGTTTTATGTGTTAACTACAGAATCTTTCCTTTCTGTTATGGTTTACTTTCTATGTATTTTGGTATGATGTATGATGATTGTTGTTCTGTCACATCAGACTTAACATCTCAGATTCAATCTTGACTCACTAATGGATGACTGCTTGTTGAAATCTCAACACCCAAAAATGTATAAAAGTCTATTTATAAAAGTTGCTTGATCGTGGACAAGTGGGCCGAGTCTGAAAGAGGCTTGTTGCTTTTCATGAATTATACGATGACATGCTGATTTTGATTTGAAAATTATGTCTAATTAATTCCTATTTGTGAATAGTATTCCAACTCACCATGATGACAATTTCTGTTATTGAAACACATTTTGAGAAGGTCGAATAAAGATATTTTACATTCAAAATCATTAGAGTGACTCAATTCATGATGTGGATTTAAAACAAAGAAAAAGAGTGCTGCAGGAATGGGTCCTAAAACCCAACTCGTCTCAAAGTCAATGGGGTTTTTTTTATTGGTTTTTGGTTAGATGCCTGAAATAAGGTCCATGGTTAACACAAGATGAAGAGATTTTCACGTTTTGTTCTATGAGATAAAGTATGACACTAACTACCCCACTTGTGAATTTTAAAGTGTTTGGGTGTCTTTAAAATGGCGGTTCCTAACAAGGAGCAGACAGGGTTATCAGGGACATTAACCATCACTGCAGACATGGAGACTCATCTTATCATTGTTTGGGGTTTTCAGTTC
The DNA here is from genome assembly GCF_040436345.1 of Pagrus major. Classification (NCBI taxonomy): domain Eukaryota; kingdom Metazoa; phylum Chordata; class Actinopteri; order Spariformes; family Sparidae; genus Pagrus; species Pagrus major. Next base: position 28,273,383 of record NC_133221.1, read on the forward strand.
AGCCATTTTTTGCTTGATTTTGTAGGTTTTATCCTCTTGTGTCATGTTTTGTTTTACACTTCCTGTCTTTGTGTTTACCCACCTTTATTGATTGCCCTATTAAGGCTGATTTATGGGCCTACGCCGTAGTGAGCATTTATACATGTCTGTGATGTGTCTGTGTTGCTGGTAGTGTTGAGCGGACTGGCAATTGTACTTTCCCACAGTAAAACACACTGACCCCTGCAGACTTGAGTGTCTGGAGCAGTGAAAGCTGCTCCATACACACTGAGCTTGGACAACTTGGTTTCGGCAAGGCGATGTTTGGTGTTGGGATATCAAGCCTGTCCGCTCTCACTAGCCCAGAGACACTCTGGCAGCGAAAAAGCGGTTCCAGTGGAGAAGTATAACCCAAGAAGAGAAGCAGCCAGCTAGTCAGGAGGGACAGCAACAGCCAAAGAGGGTGGTGTGTTTACCGGGGAAACTACAGGTCACAATCCCTGGGTTGATTTGTCTGTGTTCTTCACATATTGTTCTTCAGTCCTCTTCTAGCTCCTTGTGTCTCACCTTTATTTGCTGCTTATCTTCCCCACGTCTTTCTTTTGTTTGTTTTTTTTGCTCTCGATTCTTTTTTTTAGTCGTCTGCCTTTGTGTATTTTGGATTCAGCTTTGTTAATCTCCATTTTGTTCTTTCACCTGCCTGTTTAGAGTTTGCATTCGGCCCCCTTTAACTAACCATAATTCCAATCTACTCACTAGTCCGTCTTTATATGTGGACTTTAGTTGCACACTATTCTAACTTTCAGAATTAGATTGATCAATTGTAAAGTAGGTATATTGTAGTGGGAAGGTTAGTGATGGTGACATTGAAGTCATGCAGCCATCATGTAGGTTTTTATAGCCTAATGTTTTTACTGCTTTTTACTTCTAGCACTGCATTCACACCAAAGGAATTATTTAAGTGCCGTTAATTTGTGAAGATCATCTTGCTGAACAAATGTATTTTTAAACTTGTATTTGCCACTGGGCTTATATTTGACTATAATTCAAAATCCAATTGAAAAAAATCCCATCGTTTTTTTGCAAGGGGGAACCAGGGCGATGCTGACTTTCTAGGTTAGCCTACAAAATACATCATCCCTGCAGCGCTCTATAAACACCGTTCTGCTAGCTACAGCTTCATATACAGCATATTGTTTTGTGCCATAGAAGGGTCCTGATGCACACAGTCATATTTATATAATTAACAGCCAGGCCAGAGCATCCAGTGCTGCTGTTGGTGTTGAGGGTGAGTCACACCACCAAAAATATCACACAGGGCCACTGCACACAGATGCACACGTAGAGGGAGGCCAAGCCTGAGACCGCCTGTGACTTGAGAACCCGCAGCATCTCACAGTAAGTACCTGTAATTCATCAGTGGCTTTGTCCTCTGTGTGGTCTGCTTTCAGCAACTACTGGTCACCCACTAGTGTTATTTATTGAATTCTGTGCTGTATCCATTTGGAACAGCAAACCAGGATGGACTTACCACCACAAGGCTGGCTCCACTACAGGACACAGCTCTACTTTTAGAAACCTCAAAGGGTTCACTGTCATTTGCGCTTGGAACTGAAATTTAAGTTAATTCTTCACCCAGGACGAGATATAATCATAGCCAGTGGCAGATGGTCAATAGAGGGTGCTAGAGTCAATAGAGCCCCCACCCCCACCCCACATATAGAATAATTATATAGAACTTATCTAAATAAAGCTTTAAGAAAGTTATGATAATCTTTTTTAAAAGAGCAATCAATATGAATCATATTTATATGTGTATATCATATATATATGTGTATAATGTGCAATGACATTGTTCATTGTCTGAAGTTAGTGAAAGGTCCAAAAATCTTTCCCTATCGGCTTGACTGAAGACTCTTGGCAAACTGCAGTGATGCCAATGTTGTGTTTTGCTTTTCATGACTCCTCAGATCGAAGGACCGATCAGATCTAGCATGAATTTTGACAGGTATGACTGATTTAAAGCATTTAATCTGGCCCTGACTGCAGCTGGAGTCTGAATGATACAGTACCTTATCATTTCAATATACACATATCTACAATACATTGCCATGGTACATTGTATGAACCATTATATTCCTACTACAGTTTTTTTAATCATAATCTTAAATTTAAACAACATTTAGTTTGACCTGGTTCCATTACATCTGGGTTTATATCACAGTTTCACATGCACACACTACCTGCGTGGTGTTTAACCAGGCTCAGTAATGCAAAGAGCAGAATGATTTGCATAATGAAACAAAACTTGGAGTGGACAGCCATGCTAGTGCCTTTGTGAGGCTAATGCAAACTTCCCCATGCTATCATACTCACAATAACAATGCTAACATGCTGATGTTTAGCAGGCATAATGTTAACCATGTTACCATGTTAGCAAACTAATATTTGTCATGACAAGCCATTAAATAGGTAAACAAATGCCATATTCTTTTTCTGAGGTACCTGACCAGACACAAACTTGGGATAATGGCGATTGATAAAGCCTTTCCAAATGGAGCTTTCTTGAATGACAGTTTATTTTGCCTGAATCATTAATGTTGAATTATTATTTGGATTGTTTTGTCCTGTCACAATCTGAACAATAAACACCTGAATAAATATCTCAGAGGAACTGATGCAAAGACAACTAAGAAAGTCACAGAATCAGGTGTAGATCTACAGTAGTTGGTTTCTGTAGGTTAGAGGATGTGTGAAATGAGGCTAATAGAAAACCCCTTGGCATATGGATCCACACCTTGTCACAGCAGTGAGATAACCAGTGAGTTTGGATGTCTGTGTGGTCCTTTCCTGCTGAGTCCTCCTGGACCTACCACACTGTAACATTCCAGAGGCAAAAACCTCTTACATTTGTTTGCAGCCAACCTACCACAGTCAGCCAGCCTCGCTCAAGTAGAATCTGTTGACTTTGACCTACCTCACTGTGTGACGATGAACCATTCATCAAGATATTTAACTTGGATTTTAACAGGATGTGGATCAAAGATGCTGGGGTTTCAGAGCAAGCATGCAAATTACAGGATGTCTGTTTGGTGAAATATGTGATGTATCTGCCACAACAAGAAGTCATGGGATCTGGGAACAAAATAACAATGTAATAACTGTAATAATTTCCCATCTTATTTCCCTACAAGAAGTATAACCCAGATTTAGTATCAATTAAGCTTCTGAGGATCATTAATTATTCTGTCGTGTTTTGTAAAAAAACAAAAACTCTCCAATTTCTAAATGAAATAAGTTGTTTGCACAATCAGATGGAATATCTTGTACAATGTTAGGCAGAGATTACTTTGTATGTTCAGATTCTGTAAGGGAGGGGAGCGGCCTGATCCATAGATTATTAGGAGACTTCCCAGCAAGCTTTGTTTGACAGTAAAAATTCTACTGACACCCTCCTTTTTATTGTCTGAAGAAAACATACATGATGTAAACTTGCTAGCCAAAATACATTGTTAACCATGATAAAGGTTGGTGTTGAATTCAGTCTTCAACCACTCAAACTGTTAAATTTGCAAAGATCAGCTATGACTAGTTTCATCTTTGAACCAATGCTGAAATAAAGTAACTCCAAATAAAACAGCTTCATCTCTTATACACTGATCAACAACAACATTAAAACCACCTACTTCATATTTGCAGGTTCTGCTTGTGCAGCCAAAACAGCACTGAACTGTCATGGCATGGGCCAAAGACCTCTGGGAGTGTCCTGTGTTGTCTGGCACTGGGACATTTGTAGTGGATGCTTTGGGTGCTGTATTTTTGGGGGTGGGGCCTCCAATTATTGGACTGGTTTGGGCTGTTTGTTGTGTTCCTCAAGCCGTTTCTGAGCAGTTTTTGTGGTGTGTCAGGGCACATTGTCCTGCTGGTGGGGTCACTGCCATCAGGGGTGCCCTTGTCATGAGGGGCTGTACTTGGTCCACAAGGTTCCCCAAGGTTTCCCAGCAACATTGCATTGTAACGAGATGATCAATATTATTCACATCACCTGTCAGTGGTTTTAATGTTGTGGTTAATTGGTGCACATAAACAAGTTGAAGGAGTAAACAAAAGATCTTTGTTTAGAGTGGATCTTTTTATAGTAATTGTAGAAAAGAAAATAATGTATGTAATCTAATGATTTTGAATAAAGCCTACGAAAGTAAACTTGATATGTCTACTACATCCAATTAAGTTCTAAGTTAACATAACTAGACTTGTTTAGTTTGTGTGAAAACTGAAATGGTTTAAGGCGACAGGTTGCCACATGTTTTTCTCCATCGAGGTGCATTTGGACAGACAGGGTGACAAATGTGCCAGGGAAGTTAAAAAATAAAGGCACATTTTTAAAATGATGCTATGGATTAATGTTTTCACTTTGCATTGAATCATTGGTCATTGAATCTATATATGCATCTGGATCCATGGATCGTTACAAGCTCAGTGCTTGCTTGTGCTGGAAAGCACCCAAACGGGGCTTGTGTCCTTGGGTCTGATTTACTGGGGAAAAATACTGCTTTTATTTCTTGTTCAAAATGATAAAGATGTTGTATACTGAAGGCAAGTTTTAGACTCACCATTCCACTTAATATTGTTCCTGTGGTAGAAACCCAGATAAAGACACAGGATAGAGATACAGGAAGAACGTGCAAAGCCCAGCAGTACTGGTTAGGCAGAAAACCCAGGAGCTTCTCGCTGTGTGAGCCACCGAACACCCTCAAAGTGTTCCCGTGTGACTAAAGGGCTGATGTGCAGACAGCGGTGGTTTCAAGCTGGAGCCCCTCGGCCACCACAAGTTCCTTCCAGTCCCTTGATGTCCTGTTTGTTTTCCCTTTGGTCAGAACGTGGCGTGTCGACTGGTTACTGGCCAGAGGCAGTCAGGAAGGAAGGGACTGACCACAAACTGTCCTGCGGTCACTCACAAATCCAGTGAAATCTGCCTGTGTGTGTGCGTGTTTGTGTGTGTGTGTGTGTGTGCGCGTGTGTGTGTGTGTGTGTGTGTGTGTGAAAGTGAGACTCAGAGAGATAGATAGAACAGTTTTCCACTATGGGTCTATATATTTGACACTATCTACACATGTATGCACTCACAACAGGGAACTTCCTGTCTTTGACCTCAAATATTTGAGCATTTTTCCAGGTGTCAGATGTACAAAATATATACAGCTTAAAAAATATCTGACATACTTTCTGGGCAGTACTGTGGTCTTTACTTCACGCTATGTGTACTGCAGCATATGTAAACTGTTAAAAGCACAAAATGTCCCATACAGACCGTGACACACTCGTCATTTCCTTCGAGAGGCTTTGAATATCTTTCATGCATTTTTCTGACGTTTTCTAATGCAGCTTTGGGATCATTTGGCTTGAACCAATTTCAATCACACAAGGGACAATATCAGCGCAAAGAGTTTTTTTTTTGACAATGTCAGCAGTCAGAGTCAAAAATAGGTTTAACTGTAATAGTCAGCATCTGTGTGTGTCAGGAGGTGCTGCTGAGGATAAGAGAAAGAGGGAAAAGGCAAAATGTGTATGTTAACCAGACAGTTAACGCAGAATAGATGTTGGAAATATATACATTTCTGCAAACCATGGATATTTTGAAACTTTACATTTCTTTATGTTCCAACTTTAAGTTTCTTCAGATTTCATTTTTCAATGTTATGTTGGGATATTGCTGTGTTTATGATCTGGTTAGATTTAGGAACAAAAACCACTTGCTTAAGGTTAGGAAAAGATGTTTTTTTTTGGCTTAACATAAATGCCAGAAACATGCCTGGAAACATCCCGACATCTCATCAAAAAATTGTGGCATTGTCGCCACAAACATCCTGAAGTCTTGTTAAAAAAACCCTGCTTTGTCATGACAAACACAGCTGGAAATGTCCAGATGTCTTGTTGAAAACATTCGTTTTTGTCTCCACAAGCACAACTGGAAATTTCCTGACATCCCATTAAAAATACCCAGGTTTGCTGTCACAAACACAGCTGGAAATGTCCCAATGTCTTGTTAAAAATACCTGGTTGTGTCTCCACAAACACGGCTGGAAACGTCCCGACATCTTATCAAAAGTACTGTGTTTGTCATCATGTACACAGCCGAAAATATCCCAATATCTTGTTTTAAAACCCCTGTTTTTTGTCTCCACAAACACAGCTGGAAACGTCCTAACGTCTTGTTTTAAATTTCATTTTTGATTGCAAGTGAGGTGAACAGTATGCTGGAGTTTTTGTCCACACTTAAAAATGTTGAAACGCAGGCTTGAACTGTAATGCCACCAGTATCCCCCGCACCATCTAACATGACAGTCAGCTCTTGTACATGTAATGTATAATGTCTACCTATTGTAGGAATACAGAAACGTACAAATACGAACATATCGGTGGTAAACTGACAACATTTTACTCTGGCGACTGGGCTGGTATGTTAGAGAGAAAGATAAAATGAGGATAGATGGTCAACAGGCAGACAAAAGCTGCAGAAACCTGGAATAAGTCCAGGTGGTTGGAGGCCACCACTGAACCGATCGACCGTCCTGTTCGAGCGCCGGCCATCCTTTCACCCACGCAGCCTCACGCCGCAAGTGAGGGCCAAAGGTAATATTTAGGGACGCATGGGTACACAGCTAAACTCCAAACACACCTCGCTCCGAAACAAAAGTTGGACAGAGGGAAGAAACCAGAGAATTAAACATGTGGGAAGATATTTTTTCTCTCTCACTTTCTGCACAGTAGAGATGTGAGACTATAAATATTAGCAATTGTCCACTGGGCCATCACAAGGACTTTACTGGATTACACTGGACGCTCACATAAGAGTTGTGAAACCACCATTTTTTTAAATTGAGAGACAGAATTGATATAAAACAGGTTGAAAGAGTTCAGAATTCTGTCTTCAAGTCATTCATTTACCATGTTACACTCAGTAAGTGGATGCTCGCTGGTGTTTGCTTTCTGCTTGTCCCTCATTCTTCTGTTTAGCAACGGATACTCTGAAGCCTCCATATACCACATAAAAGGTAAGAAGTACCTCTGTTTCCCTGCAGGATTATTCAAACTCTTGTGTCCATGCTCTAGCAGCTGCTACTTTCTGCCTGGGGAGCAGAAATGAACACTTGCATTGTGACTTATGGTACCTCCGGACTATGTCCTCTATACTCTGACCTTGCATTCAGCCCCTGTGGGCTCTTCACAGCAGATCAGCGTGTTCTTATTGATCCCCTCCTCAAGGTGACTGACATACCCCATGATAGCTGAGGCAGCCTGCAGGAAAGGGACGATAAGTCAGTGTGGACGCTAGATTTAGCCTGACCTCTCACAGCAGGGCGTTATGTATTCTGCCATAAGGGTAAACATTTCTAGAAGTCTTCCTGTAAACGATGTGTAATTTTTTTAACCTATAGCTGGGTCATACCTGCACTGAAAAGGAAAAGTAAGGTTAAAAATGTGTGTGATATGTCATCGTGGTTCTTGTTTCTCCCACAGGTGTTTGTTCACACAAAGACAAGTACTACAAACCAGGAGATTCTTTCCGGAGAGGCTGTGACAAGTGCTTCTGTCATGATTTTGGTGTGCATTGCCTCACGTGAGTAGATTATTCACTTCATACTAATCATTCACATACTAATTAATTTCAGTTATACAAAGCCTTGCAAATGGCTGCCTCTCATAGAGGGAATTCAGACCTGGTAGCAATATCCATTCTGAGTGATCTTATTACAAGTGGACAACATCTAACTCCATCAGTTCACACCTGGCATTAACATGCGTCTCAACATTCATCTCAAGTGACCACTTGTGATCGGATCTCACTTCGATGCTCTACATGCAAATAAACACGTACATCATTGGGCCAAATGGACACAATGTTTTATACACAAAGAAAGAAAGAATTGATGTATAACATTTGCCGAATTTACAAGGAGGCCCAAACAGTTAAGACTTTGCTGTAGACAGTGTTTCACAAAGTTAATAAAGTTTCTCCTGACTCCACAACTCACAAAATTGCATGATTTTTAAAGGGAGTCTGGGAACTTTCTCAGTGGGTGACAAAGAAGAAGCCTATATTGGTGACTGTTTATTATCTGTAAAGTTTGACATGTTTAATGTCAATTAAATGTTGTCTTCTTTCCTCAGTTTACTTTAAATGTTTAAATGAGTCGAGACAGTGTGTTCAAACTGACACTTTTTAAAAGGAAAGAAACAACTTAATATGTTGCATTTAATGCTGAACTAACAAGAAGGCATGAATGATGTAGAATTTGCTGTAATGAAGTTTCTCAAAGTTTGTTGAGTCTCTCCTCACTCAACAACCCTTAAAATCACATGATTTGTAAGGGAGTCTGGGGATATTGCATTTACTAGTTCAGGTTAGTTGAAACAGATGTTCATGTTCACAAACATCTGTTAACATTGACATGTCCTCAATGCATCTTTGGGGCATTCATACATGTGATCTGAAAAGTCCCACAGTCTCATAATCACTCTCCTCTTCAACCATGTCTCCTCTCTGTCCTTCCAGGCCAATGAAGCCCACATCGTGGCCCAGGAAATGTCGGCGGATCAGGACAGAGTGCGGTTATACGATCATTTATAAAGAAGAGCCACAGGTGGAGTGTCGAGCCTACAGCTGGATAGGATGACGTGCTGGACTATTTTTTAACATGTAGATTATGTATGACCTGCATACTAAACACTGTGTATATAGAGTTGTAATACTTTAACTCTGTGCAGCATAACTTTGATGATATCACTGTCATATGTTTTAATGAGGACAAGTCAAATCATAATTTGATGCTTATTGTCTGACTGAAAACAAGCAGGTCAAAGGTCAAGGGCTGTTTATTGTGGATTCCAACCTTTTCTGTTGACAGTGTTTTATGCAGTTCCTTCTTCTAAGTGGTGTTTTTGGTAATGCATTACACAGTGTACTTATAAGGGTTCAAAATCAGTGATGTCCAATGATGATCATTTCATCTGATGTGAAATTCACACCCTAAATGCTTTGCTTCATGGGAGATTAAACTCACACTGTACATTTTCAAAGTTACTAGTTCTATGGAGAACATTTAGTATCGAAACATTTCACACAGCACTGCATGCTGCATGAGAGCAGAATGGAAAAAAGTGTATTAACATTAAAGGGCTGGTTTTACCCATTCATCTTGTATGTATGATTGTTTACAACTCCTGTTATTCAAGATTCAAGATTAATTTTATTGTAATTATGTCAATTAAATTAATCCAGATGGTATAATTAATTATCTAAGCTATACACACAAAACAAAAACTATACAGACGTATGAATAAATAATTATCATATCAGAAAATAACTATTGATGGTGGAGTGTTGAGCACGAGTTCAGGAGTCCTACAGCCTGAGGAAAGAAGCTGCTCTGTAGTCTGGTGGTAGAGCAGTGGATACTTCTGTATCTCTTGCCAGACAGCAGCAGGGTGAGCAGACTGTGGTTGGGGTGGCTGTTGTCTTTTAGTATCCTTTGGGCTCTGTGAGGCAAGAGGCCTGTTGTGATGATGGAGACATCAGTGTGGGCTGTGATTTAGTTACTATATTTATATATATATATATATATATATATATATATATATATATATATATATATATATATATATATATATATATACATATATATATATATGATCTCTTTGTCATTACATATAGTCATTTGATCCATTGTTTGATTTGTGTAGCTTTGTATATATTTGAAATAAAGTGAAGAATGTCCCCTGTGGTCATTATAAAATCATCATCCTGTGGAAGCTACCTGGACGGTCTGGAGAGTTAATTTAAATAAAGATTTAAAAAACAAGAAGAAACTACGGCAAAAGCATGATAAATATTAAATATAGGGTCTCTGGATCGTGACAATTAAAGAAGCACAAAACTCATGAGAAAGTCAATTCCACCATTCATTACCATAAAACAAGCTCAGAGAAACATGTTGAGTAAGTGAACCCTGATCAGCCTCGATCAGGGTTTAAATTTTGATTAGGAGCTTTCCTTTTACAGCAGCAGGAGGCTCTGTGAGAAAACAAGTTTGAACGTGTACAGAATAGAAAGAGGCACTTTAATTTCTTAAAAAAGCTGTCTGAGATAAAGTCTCATCATAACAGTTTGTAGTTATTATTAAAGGGATTTTTATGGAGATTTCCATATCCAAATCAAGGGTCTAGTGGGTGTCATTGTCTATACTGTACAGTTCTTACAGCCCTGTTAGGAAAATGTATGATTTTTTTGGCAATATAAATGACTTGATGTGACTTACTGTACATTTGCACCGCAATTAATCTGCCTTTACTGTTTAAAGTTGTTCATTACACTGTATAAAAAGTAAACAACAACAAAAGCATATTTTAATTACATACAATGTGAAAGATCATGAAATCTATAAATGTATTATCATTCTCTGATTTAATAGCAAACATTCAATCATACTGAATAACACTGCACTTAAAGTTGGCATCATATTGACAACTTCACACTGGCTAGCAGTGTAAAGCCTGTCAGTGTTGCAAGAGGCAATACAAAATCATCTTTTCCTTGAAAGAGCTGCAATCAATAGGACTCAAAGGTGTCGCAGTCAAAGGCTTACAGTCGCTACACTAGAAAAGATCCATGTAGAAATCACCATAGCAGCATAAAGTGTGCGATGGGGATCCAATGTCATCTATCAGGACAACACCACATTCCACAGGAATTCACAAATCAAAGTGAGTGAAACACAAACTGTCTTCTAAAAAGCTCTCTGTATTCCTCTAGTATAAAAAAAATCAAAAATGCATTTTTAACGTTGCACAGATTGAGTCTGTGCCTGGTGCATTCTGAAATATGCCAGGTTAAGATGCTGAAAACATCTGGCCGTGAGGACAGGCAGATGGGGATGAGCACTTCAGGGCCTTTAGGAGGCTATCAGGAGGTCAGCCAAGGGTGGCGGAGGCACTGTGCAGCGGTGGCTCTCCTCTCCGGATGATAATCCAGCATGCGAAGAAGGAAGTCTGAGAATCCAGAAGCTTCCTCCAACAAGAAGTGGTATTTCTCCACCATAACGTCATACAGGCTCCAGAGCCTCAGTTGGCCGACACGATGCAAGTCACCTGCAAGAAAACATACAATATTACACAGGGATGTAAACAAGTACCAGCGAGAGAGTATCTTGTCATGGGATCACACGGCTGCGACACCTGTCCACATGTTGCTGTTCAACCTATGAATGAATTATTACATGAGTACTCAATAGTGTTTACTATAGTATTACATGAGTACTCAGCAGTGATTACTACATTATTACATGAGTACTCAGCAGTGATTACTACATTATTACATGAGTACTCAGCAGTGATTACTACATTATTACAAGAGTACTCAGTAGTGTTTACTACATTATTACACGAGTACTCAGCAGTGATTACTACATTATTACATGAGTACTCAGTAGTGATCCCTACATTATTACATGAGTACTCAGTAGTGATTACTACATTATTACATGAGTACACAGTAATGATTACTACATTATTACATGAGTACTCAGTAGTGATTACTACATTATTACATGAGTACTCAGCAGTGATTACTACATTATTACAAGAGTACTCAGTAGTGTTTACTACATTATTACACGAGTACTCAGCAGTGATTACTACATTATTACACGAGTACACAGCAGTGATTACCACATTATTACACGAGTACTCAGAAGTGATTACCACATTATAACATGAGTACTCAGTAGTGATTACTACATTATTACATGAGTACACAGTAGTGATTACTACATTATTACATGAGTACTCAGTAGTGATTACTACATTATTACATGAGTACTCAGTAGTGATTACTACATTATTACATGAGTACTCAGTAGTGATTACTACATTATTACATGAGTACACAGTAATGATTACTACATTATTACATGAGTACTCAGTAGTGATTACTACATTATTACATGAGTACACAGTAATGATTACTACATTATTACATGAGTATTCAGCAGTGATTACTACATTATTACATGAGTATTCAGCAGTGATTACTACATTATCACATGAGTACTCAGCAGTGATTACTACACTATTACAAGAGTACTCAGCAGTGATTACCACATTATTACATGAGTACTTAGTAGTGATTACTACATTATTACATGAGTACACAGAAATGATTACTACAGTATTACAAGAGTACTCAGCAGTGATTACCACATTATTACATGAGTACTTAGTAGTGATTACTACATTATTACATGAGTACACAGAAATGATTACTACACTATTACAAGAGTACTCAGCAGTGATTACCACATTATTACATGAGTACTTAGTAGTGATTACTACACTATTACATGAGTATTCAGCAGTGATTACTACATTATTACATGAGTACTTAGTAGTGATTACTACATTATTACATGAGTACACAGAAATGATTACTACAGTATTAAATGAGTACTCAGCAGTGATTACTACATTATTACATGAGTACACAGTAATGATTACTACAGTATTTAATGAGTACTCAGCAGTGATTACTACACTATTACATGAGTACTCAGCAGTGATTACTACATTATTACATGAGTACTCAGTAGTGATTACTACATTATTACATGAGTACACAGTAATGATTAGTACATTATTACATGAGTACTCAGCAGTGATTACTAAAGTATTACATGAGTACTCAGTACTGCTTCTGGCCCCCTTGCTTGAATCACACCCATCTTCGGACTCTGAACTCAAAGTATGACTGCATCATACAAGGTTGTGACGCTATCACGATGAGAATATATGTCTGCATATACATAACATACATATAAACACCTGACAAAGTACACAAATCGATTAAGGTGAAGTTGCAGACCTACCTCTGCGGCTGAAGTACTCTGCAGAGTATTTTCCTGACAAGGCAACAGCTGGTGGGATTTTACCAAGCAGCTCCATAATCTGGGCTATGTGGTCTGAGGTTACATGCATGGGACACAGAAATTTACAGAACATATTAACATACAGTGCATCAACAATTACAATGCAGCCACTGAGTAATCTCATTTTAATCCTGTGTCAGTGGTTGTCGCACCACTATTAGTGTCACTAGACTGTACTAAACATACCCTCCTCCAGGGAGATGGACTCGCTGACTCTGGGTTCGAACAAGGAGTCTCCAGTGACCAGCTCAAAGGCCTGAGAGTGTGAGAGAAAATTAAAGTTTGGATGTGTAGCCAAGTAAGCATCAGTAGTGAGGACCAAATCTAAACCACAGTGATTGGTGACTCCAATATTGCTTAATTGTGGCACAAACTGAATTATTTCAACAACAATTGGCTGGATTACTACAAAATTTGGCAAAGATGTCCATGTCCCCCGATGATGAATATCCATGATTCTGATGATCCACTGTCTTAAATCTAGCACCACCAGTAGATCAAGTTTTGACTTATCCTCTGAAATATCTCCAAATCCACGAGATAGATTGGGGCATATTTTTTATGGACATTCATGATTTCCAGAGGATGAATGCAAATGAATATGTTGAACTCCGTGGTTACAGCACCCTCACAAGAATAAAGAATGTCATACTGTCACACACATTTATTCAAACTTTCATGCTCACAACGTGGTAAGTCCTGCAGATAAAGGTTGCCAAACACTGTAATTGAGACAGCACCCTCTTGCTTCCCCCAAGAGGGTGCCATCCACCATGATGGCTAAAGATGAAAAATAAAATCTTATCTAACAGTTTGCTGTTCTTTAAATGATGAAGGTTACTTGTGGGGTTCCTCAAGGCTGAGTGTTGGGCCCATTACTCTTTATTTTCTAAACAAATTACACATGTAAGGTATTGGAAACATTAAAATACATTTAATGGCAGATGATACCATCAAATTTGTTCTTGTGTGAATTTTTTTTCGATATTGTGGAAAAAGAATTGTACCTTCTAAAGAGTTGGTTTGATTTTAACAAATTTCAGTGGTATTCTGGCCAGTTAAAGCTCCTACTATGCAGACAAACTTTGTAATACCTACAGAACATTTACAGAACATTGTTTTGAATTCTAGTGTAAATCCCAAAGAAGGTTTTGGTAGAATGATGCAGAAATAAAAACATAGAGTCTTGGTTTGTATATTTTACACAGTGTAAATATCCAGTGTAATGTATTTCCCTCACCAAGCAGGCGACACTCCAGATGTCAGCAGATGGGCCGTACTCGGATCCCAGTAAAACCTCTAGTGAGCGATACTGACGGGTCTGGATCTCCTCACAGAAATGTTTATACTGGTCCAAGAAAAAGAAACGGACATAAACATAGACAGAAAATTGTAAGTTCAATCAGTTAGTGTTTGTTCTCTCAGGGTGTTACAGGCAATACATTTGTGTTTCTACTTTTCGGAGGGTAAATTCTCATGTAACACACAAACTTCTCTCTAAAAATGGAGACAAATGTGTTTTATATGGCAGCAAAATTAAGCTGAATTGCAATCAATCACCCATACCCACAAAGTCCTGTGTGAAGCAGATGAGTTGTGGGTTTTTTGAATACTTATCTAATGTGCCCGCCTCCTCACCCACACCCGCTCCCGTGAACATATCACCCCCGTACTCCAAAACCTTCACTGGCTCCCTGTCCCACACCGAATCAACTTCAAGCTCCTCCTACTCACCCATAAAGCCCTCCACAACCAGGCCCCTCCCTACCTCACGGACATGCTCCACCACCACACTCCTTCTCGAAACCTCAGATCCTCAGACGCTAACCTTCTCTCACCCCCCCTCAGGACCAAGCACCGTACCTGGGGGGATAGAGCCTTCTCCATTGCTGCCCCCTCCCTCTGGAACTCCCTCCCCAAACACATCCGTGACTGCCCAGACTCATCCACCTTCAAGTCATTACTCAAAACCCACCTCTTCAAACTCGCTTTTCATCTGCACCTGTAGCTGTTTGCTGTACTCAACCTGTTCTCCCAAAAAAACCTACACAGATCCATATCCTCATACACTGTTCTTTTTACTACATATTTCTCCTCTATCGCACCATGCACTTGAGTTTATGCACCATGCACTTGATTTTATGTATTCTTGTATGTATTCTATTCTTGTAAAGTGTCTTTGAGAGTTTTTAAAAGCGCTGTACAAATAAAATGTATTATTATTATTATTTATTAATGTTTTGGCCTCTTGGGGGCAGCAGAAAGAAGTTATATTATCACGTTTTAAGTTAATGTGGTAAACTTGTGAGCAAAAACTTTATTTATACTGCACATCCAGCAGTTATGTAGCAACACTGGGACTCAACTGAAGTGGTGTTTCTGGCCACTTGATCAATGTCTGATATTCTCTCAATTTTTGCTCTGTTTTTGGTCTCCACTATCTCCTGAGGCAAATATCTTCATCTTTAGCTGCTGCAGTACATGCTCAACTAAGTTTACTTTTCAAGAACATACTGTATGAGACTAAATGCCTGTAAAGATGGACCTGTATTGTAGATCTAGAAAAACAGACAAATTCAATACTAGGCTAATGTATGTCAAACTTTCAGCTTCAAGCTATGTAATGGTTGTATGTAAAGTATAGGCCAAGTACTCACCACCCAGCAGGAGCTGCCCAGGTCTGCAATCTTCACTCTAATTTCCTTTAAACTGTATGGGTTCACCTGCTTCTTCTCTGAAAGAAACAACAAGAATTCATGTATTAAAACATCGTATCCATTCCAAGATATACTGTTTTATAGGAAATTTACATACTGGAGACTTAGTTTTCTCCATCTATGACATTCTGGATATAATGTATTTGCTTGATATAAGGCCCTCAGTGTGTACAGAGTAAAGTTTAGTAAAAGCCTGACATTAGCACAAGTCATCTGTTCCGTACACACAACTGATGAACACTGTACGTATTAAAAAAACAACTGTGCCTGTGGTCTCTTTCCCAGCCAGTACAGAGGAAGAGCTGCTGCCCCCTGCTGGGACTTTGTGGGACTGCTGCTCCAGACACAGCAGGATGTTTTCAGGCTTGATGTCTGTGTGGATGATTTTACACTGAGTGTGAAGGTAGTCCAGGCCCTGCAGAACCTACAGAAAACACAGGACAGTTATACTGATGCACCAAACTTTTTCAGACCTGTGACTCTGTCAGGGCAGACCGATAGGGTCAGGCAGGCAAAATGGGCAGTCTAATTAGCCTCATATGTATCTGCTGCCTCTGTTTTTTTCAGTTGTGCAGAATCTACTTAGTGTAAAAGCCACAATGTTGTCACGACTTGAGAAAAAAGTATTCACTTTCTTGTCAAGAGTATGATAAGAAAATTGATAACCTACAACTCTCATGTTTCTATGCTAACTATGAGCAGTTGATTAGCTTAGCTTAGCAAAAAGCTTAGTATAAAACACACAGCCAGCAGCACCAGTAAAGTTCACTAATTAAAATGTTGTATCTTGTAAACAAACATAAATGTAAAAACAAGTTGGACAGAGCCATGTCAGCTTCCCTTTGCTTACAGTCTTTATGTTAAGCTAGGCCAACCACCTGCTGGTTAAAGCCATGTCTCTGCTACAGCTTCATATTTAGCACGCACACTTGAGAGAGATCAGTCTTCTCCCGGCAAGAAGGCGATTAAGTGTACTTCCCCAAAATGTTCAACTGTTCAAATATTTACTGATGGTATCTGGATTTGATCCTCAGCTAATGAGGCATTACTTCAGGAGAGTACTGGGAATAGGAAGATTTATGCAGTTCTTCAGCAGTATTTAAAGTATTATTTGTTAGAAATGGGCAGAATTTGAAGGTAGTTCCAAAACTATAGTGGGGCATTATAAACGCTTTCTACTGCTCACTATACTTTGCTGTAACTATCTTTGGTTGTAGCTCAGTAAGTCGAAGGGGCTAAGTGGCCCTATTAACTGACTGGAGTCTGCCCACACCACAACCTCGCAGGCAGCAGGGCTCTGTTATCCGGCTTTCTACTGAACACAACTGCAAACAAGACTGAGAGGGAGTCAGACATCAGCAATGGGTATAAACCATGTAAAGCTTCAATATGTTCACCTCTTACTGTGAATCGACTGGTGAATTGAGGATTTATTTCAACCAAACCGGAGGTGATTCTGGAAAAAACAAACCAAGGCTGCTTTGCTGAGTTGAATTTGTTTACGTCTAGTCTGAATGAAGTGTGTTTGATGAGGAGGTAACAAGGCAATTAAGATTGTCGGAGTTCTTGTGTATGGTTGTATTTTTCTGTTTCTCTTTCTTCACACTTGATAACGTTACTTCATTTTTTGAATGTTTGAGACTAAAATTCTGGCCATATCTTACAAAACTGCCCCTTCTGGTCTCAGCAGTTGTTTACCTGAGTAAGTACTTGTTTGACTGAAGGCCCCGTCAGTCCTGGATTCCCAAAACAGAGCTGCCAGCTCCTCAGGTCTGGCCCCAGCAGCTCCAGCACCAGGCACATGTCTAACCAGCAGGCATCAAGGTCAGTTTAACCTGTCTGTGAGCTATTAGCAAGCATTCTTTATTGCATGATGCAATGCAATACTGCAGTGAGCCAACATAGGCTAATGCCATGTGTTGTTACATCTCTGAAAAGTCAGAATTTGCAAACATTTATCATTTATGAGATATATTCATTCTATCACACATGTTGTATAATTGATACTATAGTATACTGTACTTTGATATTGACTGTCTGATTTGATTGATGCCTTTTACTGGCTCTTAGAGACACACCACAAGCTCACACCTCCATACATGATAACTCTTCAGGCCTCAGTGTCAGGTTTTAAATGCATGCCCAGGGCATGACAGTCTGTAAAAAGGATACGGATCCCGTTGACCCCGGCCAGCTTGAACTCATCAAGCAGCTGGACAATCCTTTGACTGGAGGGATGACGGCTCGTAGGTCCACTAGCCTGATTAGAGAGACAACAGGACAGAGAAAATTAATAGTAAATAGGGAGTGGCAAAGGCAGTGTGGAGGGGAAGGTGGAAAGGGAGCTAACATGGGCATGCAAGAGTTGTTTTGTGAAGGAGAATTTAAATGCAAACAAAAAAGTCAAGAAAATGAACACAAAAAGAGTGAGAGAACACAAACAACAGGTCACTCACACATCGTAGGAGAGCAAGTTCATCTTGTCCTGCCTGGGTGAAGCCAGCTCCACTCTTCAGCACCTTCACAGCCACACGAAGACCTAGCCTATCAACACAGACACCACTTTTTTATTATGTTATGGAAAACAGACAATATGTTATGAAAAATAGACAATAATCATCATGAGAAACAAAACAAAACTGGAAACGAAGCAATGAAGGAAGAGGTTTGGCTGCTGTTTGTGATTAATGTCTGTATTCAAAAATATTTTGTTATGTTTGCAATAAGTGCTAATTCCAGTTCTCATGTATACATTGGTGGCCATTGTGAAAACTATTCCTTTAAAGTAATATCTAAATAAGGTTGCATCACCACAGATTTTTCTACCTGAGGTCCAGACACAGCCAGACGGTGGAGAAATAGCCCCAGCCGAGTTTAGAAACCACCTGGTATCTTCTGTTGAGGATGTCTCCTATCTGGACAGGGTGGTACCCACCTGAGGAGTTAAGAGCATGAGAATAGACAAAACGATCTATTACCTCACTGTGTATATGATGGTTTAAATTTAAGCTTCAATGGCACGACGGCTCTCATGTGTTTGACCCCTGTGTGTACAGTTCTTCACTGGAATGTGAAACCTTATCATCATACAGTAGGCCTATACATATTTCTTCTCACAGAGAGAGGGCTACAATGTGACACTAAAGCTATTTCTGGCATTACAACTTCCTCCAAAGCTATATCGTGTCTGTAGTGAGTAATACATTCAAATCTGCCAGCGGGACACTGAAAAATGATGATGCATAAGCCTGTATCAGCTCTCTTTCAGCCAGCGTGACGTGCAGTTCTTGGACATAGTCAGAGATCTCGAAATTGAATCTCTTTTGCTACTAAAACTGAACATGATAGAAGCCAGAATATGATTTATTACTGTGTCAGGTATCTGTGGTATCACATACTCAAGAGCTTATCTGCTTTAAGAGGTACACGCAGAGACCTGCACAGCTGGCAGGAAGGGAGGAAGAGCAGGGACCAAGGTCACAATACTGCATTCAAGTGACCATGATTACAAAGGGAGTGAGTCTGGTCACGAGGGTCATAAAAAGCATTTAGTTCACAAACCAGAAAAAATGAAAAACCTCATTTGAAGTTCAATTATTTTGCAGACTGTTCAAATGTCATCTAATAAGGTCAACACCAAGGACGGGACCTAATTTAACGATTTATACCGTGTTATCAGAACGTTCACAATCCAGTTTGTGGCTCATCACAAAATGAAGAGCAGGAATTACACAAGGTGATATGAGCCTATCCTCAGATTGTTTGATTTGAATATTTTAAAAGCACAATTACCATATATTTTACAAAAAAACAGGAATAAATAAACCAATATAGAATGTATTGTAATGAAAATTTGTGTTGAGATTGAATGTCCCCAGTGGATGAATCCCACTGACTCTGTTGATCCCCGAACCTTTACTCTAGTGGAACCACGAGGTTGACATTTTTGGTTTGTAGTAAAATATTCTCCATAAATATTATATATATATATATATTATATTTGGTACACATTTGGTACACACAAAATACAGTATGCGTCCATCCATCCAATAACCAAACCATCAGCCGCAGTTGAACTTAGTGTTTAGTACCAATTACCAGTATTGGGGCTAATGCTCTACAAAAGTAATGTGTTACAGTAATGTATTATTTAAGCAGTAATGGAGTAAAGCATTGCGTGTCTTTAGTGTGTTAAGTGTCGATGAAGTGTCTTTTGCTCGTGCACCAACAGAAAAAATAGTGCTCAAGAAGAAATGTGTTGCCAAAATGGCCATAATACATCGGTCAAATATGTGAAATTTGTAAGTGACATTTGTTGTTCTGTGTGATTTCTCGACTCAAGCCCCTGTTCAAACCAATCACAATTAAATAATTGTTGTCAGACATATCAGCACAGGCTTCTCTTTCTCTTTTATTTTAACAGCAACGTGTTGTCATGCTGTATATGTAAATGATTTCTGCTTTGTTGATGGAAGAATCATTTAGATCAGTCTATTACAGGGCGTTCTGAGGGGTTGGGGGGGCCGAGGATGAAAGTGTGGCAGCAGTAAACGAGCACCTCTACAGATGATGAAGTGAGTTCAGAGACTGCCCTACCATAACAGTATTCTCTGGGGTCCTCAGAGTCCTGGTTGTCCTTTGGATCCAGCTGCTCGTGGCATCCAAGGGCCTCAAAATTATTAGGAGACACAGCTTTATTCCTGCAAACACACACACACACACACACACACACATAGACAAGTCAAATGAAAACTTCATCCTATAGTCTTCTGCATTACTGTCCGTGCATCTTCTACATAAAGTGTGTGTGTGTGTGTGTGTGTGTGTGTGTGTGTGTGTGTGTGTGTGTGTGTGTGTGTCAGTGCCAAGTTGCTGAGGGCAGCCGGGACAGTTGAACTTCTTTTAGAGTTTCCCATACAGTCATCCCGCTGTGGAAACTTGTCCCTGTGCCTGGCTAAGAGCGGACGAGCAGCATCGGAAGTTGCACTATTTCTGACTCAGCTGTAAATCATTTTGCAGCATGTTCACGCAACCTGATAACATCCCAGCTGCTCTGGATGTAGAAGAGTTTGGGTTATCACGTCATGCCTGAAAATACCATCCACAGCTTGAGTCGTACAGTAGAGTTTGCTGTCCTTTTGTTCTTAGATTTAGTGAGCACAGTAAAATGTTCATGATGTAATATGAAGACTTGTTTAAACACTTTGATATCCTGCCTGAAACTCTAAGCTGTCATTTAAGTCACCTCCATGGTGTCTATAATAATGCTGGCATGCTTTATTCGTGCAGTGCTCTGCTAAACTTAACTGCGCTGCTGTGGCCATGGAAAAAAAGTGTATGAGCCAAGCTGTGTTTTGATTGGAACAAGCAATAATTATAGGTTACATCAAAACATTAAAGCAAATGCATGCTTAGAAAAAAATGTTTGTGTGTGTGTGTATGTGTGTGTGTGTGTGTGTGTGTGTGTGTGTGTGTGTGTGTGTGTGTGTGCAGTTAAGTCACCCATTTGCGTACATGATTCTTCTACAGTAGCAAAAATAAAGAAAATCCTGTACAGTACTTACATATGATGCTGCTGAGCAGCTATATGTGCCGAGCGGGGACTCCTCTTCATGGTGCAGTTCAGGAGATGCAGCCTGCAGACACAGCGGCCAATCAAAAAGCAGGTATCTTTAATTTAAAAAGTGTTGCAGAGGTCCAAACTTTTTTTGCATAAAGTTAGGAGAGAGACGGACACAGTAGCTGCAGCACCTTTAATGTTGCACCACTTGAACACAGTTGAGCAGCTGGGAGGTGGTGGTGGTGTGGGAAAGGTGGGGGTCCAGTAGATCTCTCAGGGGACTGGGAGTCAGCAGGGTCTAAACATGGAAATCCCCAGCAGCCTCCTAACTCAGCGCCTGTCAGGCCTTTACCTGCTCCACTGTGCGATTTATATCCTCCACTCTCTCTCTCTCTGTATCTGTATCTCTATTCCTCGATTTCTCTTCAGCATTACTGTGGGAAGCCACAACAGAGTTGAGAGGGGCCAGCAGACGAGAGGAGTGTCGTGTGAAGCCAAACACACCGAGGGAGGAGAGAGAGTGACAGCTGCTGAGGGTTTTTTTTCCCCAGCCGTCTCACAGGGAGTTTGACCTTTGGACCGCAGGATCACAGATTGCTAAACCTGGTTTAAGAATGGGATCCCCGTCCTCCAACACGATATAAAGTATCACAATAAAGTCCAGAGAGCGAAGGTGAGCTGAGGTCGGCTGCTTCAAAATCAGGCATCGGTTCGAGTCCTTTTCTTATCTGTGATGTTACCCATTAGGTATTGGCCCTGGAGAGGAGAAATCCCAGGTGTGAATGTGTGTGTTCACGATAGAGGGGTGATGTATTTTCGTAGGCTATCCCGTAGTTAGTTTATCCCTGGTTCACTCATAAATAAGCTTGTGGGATTTTTGAATTGGATTCTGGATTATTGCAGAAAATAAACTCTTTGATAAACACAACTTTATGTTTAGCAAGATAATCTTCACAGATGAACACCACTTTTATGATTTATGTAGTGTCAATGCAATCCACAGAGATGACAAGCTAACGTTAGGCTATAAGCATTACTTAATTACCACTACTAAGCTTTTTACTACACTATACGGTACACAGTACTATAAATTGATCAATCTGCAAGTTGGACAATAAAAGTTGGAATAGTTTGCAACTAAAGTTGGCCCAGTAGATGAGTTTAGATGACCCCCAACAACCTCTGTAGTCTCATTTAGCCACTTGTTAGCAACTGCCTTTTTTAAGACATGTAAACACTTTACAAATGGAGTATTTACTGACATATTTTATGTCGTAGAGCAGAACGTTAAAATATCTAAAGCTTAGAACTGCAGACCTTATTTCAGGCATTAAACCTAAAAGACAAGACATTTTTAACCATTTAATTTGAAGTACCACGTCCCAATCACCGGGAGGTGGATGCCCAAACCTTGTCCACAATTACAGTCGATTATTGACTTTGTATCTCTTTGTCATTTTGAGATATTGCATCATAAATTCAAAATGGCAGAGGGAAGAAGAGACGAAAAAGTACCCTTGAAATAACTGTTAAATTCACTTATTCTCAGAAAACAGATCAAATCAACTTAATAAGGTGTCAGAAGTACTTTGAAGGGGCTCTGTTGAACTTCTGTGTTGTGCTGTAGGTTTATGTTAGCAGACTCCATTTCTAAACCAATGTTAGCTTCTGTTGCTCTCTGTTAGCGGAGCAGAGGGAGGCACAGAGACAAGGCATTTGAGAAAATGCATAAAGTTACATCCTTTGGACTGTCGCGGAAAATCTGACCCGAGTCCTTCACAAAGAAATCCACAGGCTTGTGTAGGCAACCAAGAGAGATGGGGAAGGTCTTATTTTTCATGCCGTGTGACGATCTGCTCACATACGGCCAATAAAACAGTGGTTAATACCTGTATATTGCTACAAATTGTTACATAGAGCCCTTTTAATCCAGACTTTAATAACGTTGGTGTTGCATGGTGTACATTAATCTAACTTACACATGATTTGAACTTGTTCAAAGGAAAAAAGACAATTATTTTGATTTAATATGTCAGGCTTGAACAGAATAAGTTGAAGCACATTTCAGCTAAAGAAATGCATGTACTGTATTTACTGTATTCTGTATACTTTATAAAAAACTACAAAATAATGTTAAATTTATATCAACAGAGGGTTTTTTAAAGAAGTGGCATTCTGTGTGAAAACATGTGGTGTAATCTTTCTAAATATATGAACACTACATGTCTCAACCTTCATCACCCCACTGTGATAAAGTATGTGTGTGTGTGTGTGTGCGTGTGTGTGTGCATGTGTGTGTGTGTGCGACCTAAAACTTTCCACATCCGTCGGCCTGATTCTCTGCTTTCTGTTGCCAACACCGTGCTGTTAACACTCCCTCTCTGACTCCTCTCTGACATGCCACAAGATTTCCTGGCCGATACCACAGAGCCAAAGGCCTGCTGGGTAATAAAGTACAGCAGAGAGAGGGAGAGAGAGAGAGCTGATGGTGTTGAAGGGAGAGAATTGAGAGGTGAGATGAAATATGTGTTATGTGTATGTGTGGGGGATGATGGGACTTTAACGTGAGAACACTTGGCCTTCACAGTTCAGATTCTGAGGGCCTCTCGACCTCACGTGAATGACTGCTCATAGTCAGATGACACTTTCCCACAGGCCCTGACTATACTGTAGAGCACACTATAGCTGAAGTGGCTTTAAGCATGTTATTGTATATGAAAATGTATTAACACTACTGATCCTATTCTGCAACAATTTATTTATGCAAATTGGATCTACTGCACAAGTGAAAAAAGTTCAATAAAGCCTTTTGTGGCTGCAGAGGGAGCTGTTGTTGTCGGTGTTTGAGTCACGTTACTGTAATGTTGACTGCCGACTGTAGCCGGGTGGGAAATGTAGTTTATTTAATGGAGACATTACAGAGAACAGAGGGGAAAAGAAAAGAGAGAATCACAGTCACTGGTGTGTACTGAATATTGCTAATATATAATTTAAACACACACACACACACACTCTCTCCTTGTGTGCCATTGCTGGCTAACATTAGCTCACGGCTAATGCACTAAAGTAATCAGGCTGTTTGTGTCAAACTTGCTTTGCTGGCGGTTCATACAGCATTTAGCAACAAGCACTGCTGATGAAAATCTACCTGGCTCAGACAAAAATGTTCAGTCTTATTCATCTTAAGTTCATTCTTGTTTGCAAACTTCCCTAACCCAGAACAAGTATCAGCGACCTAATGAAATGCATTGTTACCTTGAGTTAACATGGATTTCTCTGGTTTGAACATTGTTGGAAACATTCAGGATCATGTAAATACACAACTCAGTGTCAGACATTTTAATACTGATTCCTACATATTACATCTTTAAACTGTCTATCATGAGTCTGACAATGTAATTGGAGTGCAATGCTCAGTGGTATGAGACAGGACACTCAGCTTTGTATGAAGACTGGAGGCAGGTTAAATAGACTGCCTGTCAAAGCAAAAAAAAGGAATTGTCCAGGGGAATTTTTCCTGGCCAGGACAGTGACTTCCTCAAAATAGTTCCACCATGTAACCAAGTAACAAAATAAAAAAAAAAAGATCTATAAAATTAGTGATTCATTTACCTTTGGACAGAGCCAAGCTTATTGTTTTCAGGCTTCTGCTGAGCTAATCAACTGCTTGCTGTAGTTTCATATTTAGCGAATGCTGACATGAGAAAGGTATGGATTGTTTCATCTAACTCTAGGCAAAATAACATGAAAAGGCTTTATTTCTGAAAATGTCAAATCAGTTCCCTAAAAACAGTTGACAGGACTTTATGATCAGTTCCAGTGGAGGCCGGTGAGGATGACACAGGAGTGATCTAATCTCCCTTTTCTGTGCCAGGGAGGAAGCACGCAGCAGCATTTTGAACTATCTAAATCTGAATTATGCAAAGACAGTGGAGGACTTGTGCACACACTGGTTGGACAGACTGACATGAACACTTGAAACAGCACAGCCTTGCAACACGCCTTCATCTCTGTGAAGCTTTTAATGCTCAGAGTTTGTTTCCATTTTGAATTCAACTACAGTACATGGTCATTTGTGAGACTACAGTCAGTGGTGGTTGGCCAACCTCTCTGATACTGAAGTTTCAAAAGGAGCTGCACTGAAAGCTTCATCAGAGCAGTAGTAGTAGTGGTTGGATTGTATTAGAGAGTGCAGGTGCTTCACCCTCCTGTGTCCTGCTATTACTGTCTAATGTTGGTCCAGTCTTAAGCTCAAAAGCCTGCGACTATTTTCCATTCTCAGAGAGCTGTAATCAGACACTTCCCACAGGAGCACGAAGCATGTGTGTGTGTGTGTGTGTGTGTGTGTGTGTGTGTGTGTGTGTGCGTGCTGAGAGACACCATAACAGCACCTGCATGGATCTAGATAACTGGGTTAGTAGGGGATAAATATCAGGTGATACAATAGTTTACATCAAGGCGTATTTTTGTTCCAGTTTAACCTCTGAAACTTCATCTTTAATTGACGTTCATGAAATAATCAGGCAGTTATCATGAACACTGAAACATAATAATGTGTGAAGGCAGCTGGTTGATGATTCATCTTCTCGTTACCGTGTTTACAAGTTCCTCAAACCACAAATAAGTCACGCTGTTAGTGTCGTTGGAACAACACCACACAACAGCCTATAACTCTACCAATAGAGTTACAACGAGTGGTCGATCAAAAGGAAACACAATAGGTGCAACTACTTTGATGATCATTTAATTATTTAAGTGACACACATTTTACAGTTCAGGCTTCTTAAAGGAACAGTTCCCCCAATGAAGGAAATCCAGTCATTATCTACTCACACCCATGCTGATGGAAAGTCAGACGAAGTTTCGTAGTCCACAAATATTTCTGGAGCTTCACAGCAAAACAGCGTTCTCCTGAACAACTGAAGTAACTGGGGACTTAAAATGCAGAAAAAAATCATGAAATGGCTCCAAACAGCTCATCTGGGATAATCAAGGTCTCTGAGAGACCCCAGATCCTCAAACAGATAAGCACCCTTTTCTAAAGCCAACATTTTCGCTGTAGCTGCTGAGCTAAAAACGTTAGCGCACACACCTGGTCTGAAGTGGATGCACAAGCTGGAATGTGCGTATATGCACGTACGTACCGCAGTCCTTTATAGTGATGGAGTAGTTCTGAGTGCTTACGCTTTAGCTTAGCAGCTACAGTGGAGATTACGGCTCAAAAAAGGCTGTAATGTCTTTTCAAATCAAGCTGGGACCTCAGGGCTTCCAGATAAAAGGATTACACTAGGATTATGTTTTTTTATGTTTTTTGTTTCAGTTGTTTTATTTGCATTTTAAAACAAGTCCAGTTGTGAATGCTGCAACGCTGTTTTGCTGTGAATGACTGAATTTTTATTGTTTTAATTAATAGATTAATAGGGAAATAATCAACAGACTCATCGATAATGAAAATAATTGTTAGTTGCAGAGAATACACATTTTCATATACCTCCTATGCTACATATATACAATGTAATGTAATGCTCACACACACTCTCCCTAACCCTCTGTTTGGCCGATACGACCCCCCACCCCACCCCTACCTCCACCAGAGTGAAACGTGACCTGCATTCACTCTACGATGCTGCTAATTTAAGAAACACACTGAACCCGCTTGCCCTTAGTTTAGCACTTTAACGCGCACACACACACACACGTTTCATCACCCTGCAGACACAAGAAAAAGAGAACCGTTATCAGCTGATGTTTACACGTTGGACGGCAGATGAAAGTGTAGCTGTTACTGACAATCTTCTGATACTCTGAACTTTTAACCGTCTCCACACAAACCATGACATGGAATTTGAATAGTTTAGGATGGTTGAGCATCACCAACTGTGTGTGACAGGCGTTCATACTCTTGGATTTATAAGGCTTCTGAGAGAGAGGATGTCCAAATAGAGTCCCCAGCCCGGCTCACCAATGACAGGAAGTGATTTAAATGCTATCAGACGTGTGCAGTTATCAGTGTCAACCATCAGGGAGTTAGCCTGGAATTACTTGGTACTTGCTAATGACAAGTGTCTTTCTAAAGTGCATTGTAGTCATACCTCTTTTTGATTGGGCCTTTTTATCGTATAGGACTAATTTGCAACCAGTTTTGACCTCTTACAGACCTCTCTCAAGGCAGACAAACAGGTGTTACCTATTACCGCTAATAATGCTTGGATTTTATTTAGGCATGTCATTCCAAGTTTCAAGGCTTAAAGGATAAGTTCACCTAAAATTGAAGATTCAGTTTAATCTCCTCAGCCTCATGCTGATGGAAAGTCAAGTGAAGATTTGTGGTCCAAAAAAGAAGAGAAGTAAATTTGGACTTTTTCCAAATTGATTTGAAAAGACGTTATTGAAACCCACCTGCCTACTTATTAATACAACCAGGTGTTTTCCTCTTCCTTTCACAGCACTGAGATCTGGATTTCTAGGTCAAACTGGGATTCTTTCAGTTCTTTCAGTAGCCAGGCTGCTAGTGGTAGCCATGTTGCTAACGCCGTCTTTGCGACAGTGGCTGGCAACAGTGATAACACAGGGAAGCTATAGTTTGAAACGTTGTCTATTTCCGCTTTAACAATGTTTATAAATATTTTTTTTATCTTCAGTTTGCAAGCAGAAGCCAATTTTAATTTAATGTGTGACTGTAGAGTCAGGGTGTCACAATTCTCAGGTGATATTTAAAAATGAAATATTTACAATACACATATGATAATATTGTGTTAAGAATCCGGTGCCTCTGGATTATTCCCCTCACCCTATTGTTCTTCCCTTTTCAAAGTAGGTGATGGTGATGCACATTACTGCTGGTTGCTACCCGCCATGGAAACAACTAGCTAGGTAGCTACAACCACAGCTACACCAGTACTACCGCTGTGCAAAATCATGTTAGCAAATGACAGATGACGACTCTACCCACACCTAAAAAAAGTGAGCTCTTCAGTGTGGGAGTTGTGTAAATTTTCTATAGATATTGCGCTAATATTTTTATCATTAATCCTTCTGGCCATGATAATCATATAATGAAAATTAACTACATGACTACTACTTCAACTTTCTGTGAACTGCATCAACAGTGTCAAATGTGTGATAGAAACACACATGAATAAACAACAAGGATATTATGATTGTTATTATCAACACTCTCCTTGCTGTAGAAATAATATTCAGAATCCACTCTATAAAGTAACAGCAATAACTTGAGACATTATTAAACACCGGGACCACTTTATTGCATCACATTAAGTTGTTGTTAGGTTCATCCTAGCAATTAGTTAGAGAATACTAAAGTCAGGATTACTTAAAAGCAGAAAGTATGTACAGGAAAATGGTCAAACATCAGAATGGAGCTTTGCAAACACACGTAAGCCACAAGCAACACTAATGTCCCTGGCAAAGAATGTTTTTTTATTGTACAGAATAATCACTCGCGACATTAAAAATCAGAACCGAACTGTATCAGGATTTAAAGACAACTAACTGTGAATGTGATTTCAACTTGAACTATCTTGAGAGGAAATCAACAGATAAAAAGGAACGTGAAAAGGTAGAAAATGAAAAAGTCTCTTGGTTTTCTTTAAAACAAACATGATGCAGATGCAACATCTGATTGGGAGGGATATTTCCACTGTTATTTTTATATGTTAGAAAAAAATATCCAACAACATATGAATTAAAATAAATTAAAAATAAATTAAATTGGAAAAAACTAGTAAAAGACTTTCGCATGTGGCATTGCAGAGCAACAGGGGACACAAGCACCTCTGTTCATTAATCATACTGTTTGATTTGAACGCTCTGACCATCCAGTGGAGGCAGCTGCTTTCCTCCATATCCGTCAGCCTGAAACAGGGCTATAGTAAAATTTACAGGTGGAGCTGAACAACAAAATGCAACTTCAGTTTTTAACAAGAGAAACCAGGAAGAGATAACACTTCACTGGAGCTCTGGCTGAATGAAAAAGTTGTAAATCGCAAAACAAAACAAAAAAATATTGTAGAAAATGGCCAAAACGTCTCAGAAATATGGAAGATCCAACCTGACTTAAATAAAAGAAGAAAATAAAATTTAAAAAAAAGAACCTGGATAACACAATTCAAATTAATCTATAAAATGCACATATATGAGAACTAAAAGTAGTAAATTAATTCTAGATTATTCATGTCAGGATTCATGACCTATGAGGGTCGTCACACTACACTACGTGCTGTCAATCAAACATCATTTAAAGAGAAATAAATCCTGAAATGGCGCCAAACATAAATCAAATAATGTAGAATTTATTCACTAGATTTTCCTCAGTTCAAATATTTGTGCATGTATTTCCTTGTAAGTTAGGCTTGGTCCTTCACAGGTGATAGGATCATCACTGAATTAGTACGTTACGGTAGTGCTATTATGGCTTTTGTCTACATGTAGTTACAGTTCTATAGAAGAATTTACTTTCATGGTTTTCTTAAGGACGGATCAGTTAACGTGTTAGCTAGAAGTAGCTCTGCCAAATTGTCTTGGGCAATACATCTAAAAGTAAAACATTTTTTTTACAAAATCGATAAACATTTTGCAAAACATTGCCAAAGCAGAGGAACATTCACAATAACTGTAGGTCATCATGAGAAGAAAGCAGGCTGTGAGTATTCATTTTCTACGTCTGTGACAAAATAAAATCAACAACTTTACAAAACACTGGTTTTAAGTTCAAACTACATGAAGCAGCATCTACAAATTGCAGTGATGGCAAGCGTAAAAAATGAAAAAGAAAGCCTATCTCGGGAAATTGTTTCCACAGAACAACAAACTGTCCAGTAACAACTAATTCAACTTCAAAGAGTAAGACTTGGTCGAATGATTTAAGGAAGCTCAAAGCAGAATCCAAACATCCTTCCAACACGACGAGCGGTTGCTCGGGCCTCCACAGCACTTTGACAGTGTCAGTATCTGTTTGTTTGTCCTTTATGTAAGACTTCTGACATCACGTCCACAGCTGTCGACAGAAAAATCCTCCTGTTCCCTTTTACTCTTCGTTTACTCTTCGTTCACTGTTCCTTCATCCAGCATCAATGCCTCAGCAGAAGACTAATAAGTATAGTTGTAAACTTGCAGGAATGTTCTGTGCAGTTTGTCCAAAAAACAAAAAAAAAAAACAAATCTTCAAGTCCACTGCCATTTGAAGGAAAAACAAAAAGATCTCTTTTCATATTATGTCTCCCTTTAGTTTGACTTCAGGTCCCTATATTTTGATGTGCTTCATTTCACATTTTCTCTTTTTCCCCCTCAGAGCAGTGTCATCTTCCTCCCAGTGTTAGGACCTGTGGAAATGTCAAGGGCTTTTCTATACCTCATGGACAGGGGACAGAAAACACGGCCAGTGTCAGTGATCCTAGAGATAATTTCTCCCTTCGCTAAAAATCAGTCTGCCAGAATGACAGCGAAATCACAGTATGTGCCACACTGTTCCTTTGTCCTTAAAAAAGAAGAACAAACATTGCTTTTTTCTCCAGGAGATGGAACTTTCTTCCATCATTGTCCTCTGCTTTAAGGTTAAAGGAAAAATCTGTAGCGTCCTTGAGGTCATAGGTCTGTGACTTTGTTTTCTACAGCTGCTGCAATCTGTTGGAGCCTGTAACCGAGCTGCATCTTCTGGGCTGTGGAGTCTTCTTCCAGGGCCGTGATGATCTGACAGAGGATGGAGGAAGTTGGATGAAAATCACTACAATTGTACTGGAATTTTGGGGGACATCAATATAACTGACCATTTGCTAACAGCAACTATAACTAGGCACAGCAGATCTGTAAGGAATGCATTACACTTTTTAAATTTGGACCAGTAACATCATTGTATTGAATTTGCCCCATATTACATTAACTGCTCTGATTGGCCCAAGACAGACCAGATCAGACAGAAATCTGTCTTACTGGGAGCAGACCACACATATCTGCCAGAGCAAATGAAAAGTTCAACAGGCATAGCTGTGGTAACAAAGGGATGCAGGTCTTACAGTTGAAGAGCTAATATGATAGTGTATTTTTAGCACTTAAGAGAGTGAACAAAATGACTACACATGCACCATGATGCATCCAAACCACAGCCCATCAAATCATCCAACCACACAGTCGTGTTTTTGTACATTGGTTATACTCACTTGATCATAGTATTTGTTGATGTACTTGTACAGCTCATGTAAAGCCACGAGGCAGTTGACCTCAGCAGTATAATTCTGTTTGGGGAGAGTAAAAATAGAGAGGTGAAGAAACGTCAGCGGGCAGAGGCTGTTAAGAACTCTATCGGTTGCCATTCATATTTTATTTAACTCCACAGCTAGCTTGTTAGGCACCCACCCAGGTGGTGGGATTGTCCAGGTCCTGAAATGATTTGTACTGAAACCTTTGCCTTAAAAATTTATTTTTGCAAAATAGGAAAACAAGAGCGGGTAACGTACACGAGAGAGTTCTGCAAGAGCAGAGTTCATCTCCTGGTCACTGGCGGAGATGGTCTGACGGATGTCTGCATAGTACCTGAGAGAGCAGAAAAGAGTTATGCAGTGAAAAGAAAGAACTGCAGTGGAATTTAAGGAAATATAATGCCTCCCTTCATATTTTACAGCAGCTGTTATACAAAGCACCTTCAGCTCATCCTGGCAGCAGACTGCACAGAGAACATGTACTGTTTGTACAGATAGTCTGATGTTAAATGGCTGTAATACAAACAGAATAATGGTAAACTTGTATGATGAGCAGAGCTACTTTTCTTACAGCAGAGGATGTGTTCATAAGGATCAAGACTCACTGTTTCAAATGATTTCACCATTTACATCAAATTTACCAAAGATCACTACATTTTAATGATAGTAAACATGTCAATTTTTTTACTAATACAGTTAACAGGAACCCATACATGCTACTTCTTTGTCATCAATGTAGAAAGTCCCTAGACTCCCTTAAAAAATCATGCAGTTTTGTGAGTTGAGTTTGGAGAAAGCTCTTGTCAACAATCATGTTTACCATCCTAAAGAGAGGTGTACTGTCTCTGCTCTTTAATACGTCTGCAGCAGTTATCCTTTTTAATGTACATCAGACTAATAAAGCTTATGAAACAGGCATATTTGTTACATAGAAATCAAGTCTAGTGAAGCTTTAATACATCACCAGTGTAATCTGCAGGGTTTAATGTGCAGCAGACAGCAGTAAGTGTAGCAGTCTGCTCTCAGACCATCCATGCATGGAAGCCTCGCAGGCTTAGTCTACCCTCTGTCTGCCCACTGACAGATTGTCCTCAGTCTCGCTCTCTCCCTCCTTCCTTCCCCCCCTCCCTCACTTCTCTCTCCTCCAGTGTTTTTTATGCCTGCGGGTCAGTGGGGCAACTGGCTGCCATATTCTTACCTCTCCACCATCTGTTTGTAGCGCGGGATGTCTCTGGCGTACAGCAACTTGTTGATGGGAGAGTCCTGTGCAAGGAGGACAAATGGAGAGATGTGTCCTGAATATCACTTAAGATGGATCATACAAAGCCACCGTCCTAATATGAGATGATGTATATTACAAATACCAATTTGTAGTGTATTACAGTAATCTTAGATTTATTATCAACATCATAATTATTATAATTTTCATCATCATTATATTGTTTTTATTATTGCTGTGTTTGTTGTCATTATTATTATTAACATTGTGAGTCATTACCATACAGTAACTAAACTCACACTCCCATCACTTCCCTTATCATCCATGAATTCACTGATGTGAATGTACTGTATATAGTCATGTTGTTGTTCTGATTCACTACCGATATAATTTCCCTCATAGTGCTCGTATAGTGTTTTGTGATTTGTTTAATAGCAGAGCTATAGTGGTATAGAGTTACACGGTTCTGTAATATTGGCAGTGCCTTAAAGTGATTAGCTCACCCGTCCCAGCTTGTGGTCAGCGATGGTGCAGGAATCCATGAAGGTCTGGGCGATGACGGAGAGCACAGCATCCACGTGGTCTGAGGTCTGCACGTCAAAGATGAACTGTGGGTTCTTCAGGATATTGATCCAGAAGCGCAAGGGTAAACTGTTTGGACAGACAAGAAAGTCAATGCACGTGTTAACAAAGATCCACTGATTACAATGGATATCAAGACAATGTATTTACTGTATAAACAAGAGGAAAAGTGACACCTTAATAAATGTTTTGTTCAGGTTAAAGGATCTTTTTAAGGTACTTTTTACACCTCATCTGTTCGGCTTGATTCCAACAAATTGTGCATTTGCCTGTAGCTCAGTTTAATGGAAATCTGGTGTTGAATAAATCTCTGATTCAGAGATGCCTCTGGTGAAGTTTATTGTGTGAAAGCAAAGCAGACTAACCACAATTCATAATCGCAGTTATGTGATTTTGATATGAAGATAAACTATTAAATCTATCTTCAGTGACTGTCAAAGGAGTCATTAATAGTTTTCTGTCATCTTCATACACAAAAGAAAAAAAACATATATATATAAATATATATATAATATATGAATAGATATACATACATATATATATATACATATATACATACATATACATATATACATACATATATATACATATATACATATGTAAGATTAAATGGTCCTCTTGGTAATGCATACTGTATATGTGTTAGCATGTGAGTG
Source organism: Pagrus major (assembly GCF_040436345.1). Lineage (NCBI taxonomy): Eukaryota > Metazoa > Chordata > Actinopteri > Spariformes > Sparidae > Pagrus > Pagrus major. The sequence continues at coordinate 28,307,290 of NC_133221.1, forward strand.
CTTGGACTTCCCTCATAAATTGATAAAACTGAAGGAGTTCAGTGAGTAGCGGGGTGAGTGTGGCTGTGGCTCAGGAGGAAGAGCGGTTTGTCCAATAATCGGAAGGTCAGTGGTCGATCCTCAGCCCCTTTACATGTACAAGTGTCCTTGGACCAGATACTGAACCGCAAATTGCTACCAACGGCTGTTCCATCGATGTGTGAGTGTGTGTATGAATGTTTCATGGTAACTCTGCCACCAGTGTGTGAATTTGTGTGTGAAAGGGTGAATACTGACTTGTGTTGTCCTTGAGTGGTGAGTAAGACTAGAAAAGTGAGAAATAAATGCAGTCTGTTTGATTGCAGGATGACTGGCTGTCAGTCACTGGTATTTGATTTCGCCAAATTGGTTCATGTAGCAATGATGATGCAGGATGACAGAGGGAGAAACGATCCAGTAAATGAGTTACTTTCCCGTCCGTATGACCTCATTTTTACTTCTCTTGGATTGATGCAATAAGTCACTGTGAGCACAGCTAGACCAGAACTAAAAGGCAACAAGATGGATAATGTATTAGTAAGGATGTATTTTTCTTCTCTGCCCGACCACATGAACCAAAATACATTGTGAAAGTGACTGAAATAACCCTTTGATTAAGAGTTCAAGAGCTCTGGTGACATTTCCAGGAACTCCTCAAGAGATGTTTTTGATATTGTATCATAAAGTTGTGGCATTTCACATGAATCTTAACATCACGTCATCGTAGAAATACGTGTTCAACTACTGTCCATATGTTCTGTGTGGGCATGCTTTGCTGACACATGACGTTCTTACAGCGTCAGATGAAATTTCCCTTGCAGTGTGTTTATATCTTTTCTCACATGGCGGCCCACCAGAAGTTGGCCTGTGACCCATTTCTGGCTTCAATCCCCGTCTTCTCACATCCAAACCATTTGTGAGCTGCTGCTGCTGCTGCTGCCGCTGCTGCCAGCCAGTTACCTGTTGGTCTTCCAGATGTGGATGGTCTCAGGGTCAGTGATGTTGTGCTGCAGAGCCTGCTCATCCAACAAGTCGAAAAAGTATTTGACAGCCAGAGGTACAGGGCGACTGGTGCTGAGGATGGCGGTGAATAAATCATCCACAAACTTCTGCAGTGTTCCCTGAGACAGAGCACACAGTGAAACTGATAAATAAACCACATGTTTACGCAATCAAGCTCACAGTGGGTTATCTGCTCATTTGTGGTATTCTCATAACTGCCGTTTGCTGTAATTGTGATTATTACTTCACTACTACTGGCTGTTTCCCAGACATTACTCTTTAAATACATCTAGTCAAACTTTGTCTCCCCAGCACATTCCATAATCCTTACTCCGTACACTAACCTGTTCACTGTCACACGTAATAACTAGAGGGTGTAACGGTACATGTATTTGTGTCTTCATCATTGCAACCTCTTTGTCTTAGTGTCTGTATGTTTATGTTCCATCACCTTCTATACTGCTCTTTGTTTTGTCACATGATTTCACCAATTCAAAAGATGCTTTCATTACAGGAGCCCTCCACTGATTTAGCACTAGGATCATCTAGGATCCGGTTATAACAAAATATACTATCCTGTTGCATTATGGGAAATGTAGGATCATCTTTTTTTAGAGCTTGATCCATACCAGAGACTGATGTCAGGATATCTCACTCACTGCTGTACAGATAATGACTGTTTGTTGTTTTTGTACCACTTTAACCTTTCTGTGACTAAACAGTGGAGCCATGACGGATATTCATACTACACCACTTAAGAGTTTTCCTTATCGAATATACTACACATAATACTTTCATGCCCACTACATTTTTTACACCATGCTTATCAACATGTGTTTATTGTGAGAAAAGATCAGCAGGATGTGTTGGGTCAACAGATATATTGAAGATGAATATTTCATTTGTTTTAAATAATGCAGACTCACACTGGATCAAGACTGATGATGGTTTCTTTGTGAAAATGTAAGCTCAAAATAGCACAAAGCCATAGTCATGAAGGCTGCCATGTTCACACCCTTTTAACCAGATGGCTTTACTCACTATAAAAGACGAGCAGCTCTGTTACTCCTTATGGTGCAGTTACAGGCAGTGTTAGCTGTCTCGTGAGTTAAGTGTGGAAGATTATCCAGAAGTAAAAAGAAGACACACTTCATACTATTGTATCTAACATGGAGAATCCACCACGGTGCCACAAAACATGCTCATCTAAACTGTCTACTACGCTGCCTGTTACTTTTTAACGCAATAAGTGTGGATCGTTCATTTAAAGAATGTGAGCATCCAACATGTGTGGTACATGTAAGTATGCAACACCTGTTCAAATCAGAGTGACTGAGCAGCATGTGTTTTACCTTCATGGAGAGCAGTCGTGTGAGGTAGATCTCGGGGATGGCCTTGGCCCTCTCGCCTCCCCTCTCCCTCACACTGCCTCTCCTGTGCTTGGGCAGCTCCGACTCTTCGCTGGCTTTCACCAGATGCCACAGCCTCACTCCTCCCTCCTCCCCATCATCCAGCATAGGGGTCTCTGGTAGGAGGGGACCACAGTGATATTAGTATATTTGTCTTGGCTTGGTGTTGTCTATTTCTCAGCTGTTGTCCGTTTTACAACTACTTTTATTGCCAACTCTCAGCTTCCCACTGCAACATAACACACCAATACACTGTCAAACAGCGACCTCTGCTGGTTATTCAGACTCTGTTCAGCCTGTCAGGAAACACGACTGCATAATATCTGTACTTACCAACATTCACTTAAACAGTATTTACTTGTAACATGCTGTTAAAAAAACATCTAGACTGATTCATTTTCTTCGTTCCGTATGTATGTTTAGCTGCTCACAAAATAAATTAAATAACATAATATTTTGACCATGTGCTTAAATTAGTCAAATAATAAAGCTTGCTCTGTATTTCACTGATTAGTATCTTCAACAAAAAGGAAAAGAAAAGTAACTGAGATAAAATCAAATCTGTGTAACTGCTCACTGTCTGGCTGAATATGAGTAGTGGAGATAGAATATGACGGGGTAACAGAGGAAAAAAAGAAGTCTGAGTTGCATCTGACAATATTCCATGAGTTTTCTTTAAAAACTGAGGCTGTGGCTGTGTATATACAGTAATGGGCCAAGATGAATTAAGCGTTGTTCCGAAGTATAAAAAAATCTGGAAAAAAGCACTCTTGGCCATTTTGCATTCATGTTTAAGACGCTGCCTAACTTCAGATCCTCATGTCCCCGTCTCTTAATAACTGCAAAGTGATTTCTGCCACTTGAAGTTCCTACCTGTTCATATCTAAATGATGTATTTGTGTTTAGTGTGTTTACAATCCACAAAAAAATGAGACTCACTTTCTCCAGGCATGTAATCATGGCTGTCATGGAGGTGATGCTTGGTGTTCCTGGGGACGAGGGCCACTGTTGCTCCATCAGGGACCTGCATCACACAGTTTTATCACATCTTTCACACTTTGGAAAAACTGCCTCAAACATTTAGAGGAATTTTACGAGTCTAGATAGTTTTCACAGCTGTATTCTGCACATTCAGGGCTGATGTGTGTGTGTGTGTGTATGTTAGTGTTTGTGTGACTTGCTCTGACCTTGTAGTGCTGCAGTGTATTAAGTCGCTTCCATGAGCCTTGTACCACTGATGTCAGGTCCTCATCTGATAAGATTAGGTGACCTGCAACACCTGCACGCCATTCTGGAGAGAAAATGTTTATATGACCTCTTGTTACTGATTATCATTGCAATTAGTTGAGAATTTTTTGTATCCTAATCACGTTATGTCGCTCCATGTATTCCAAGACTCCCCAGGCCTGCCGAAAAGTTAATGTGAACAACTGCTCCATATGACTGAAAGCCCACTCATCACTACAGTCACCTGCTAAGGAGAAGCAGGATGTTGTAACACAAACTGGACTTACCGAGGTGTAATGAGTCAATGTGTGGCCTCTGTGAGAAGGAGGTTCCCTTCCATGTTTGCTCCACAAGTTTCTCCTTCACTTGAGTGATGGTGTCACAGTCGAGGACTTTCGCAGGTACCGTCTGGGTAGTAGTGCCTCCAGTGGTGGCTGCAGCTGGCATCACAACATTTAAGGTCTGGACAGATCAACAGGAGGATTGTTTGACAGTGGTAAATACTGCGATACCACTAGAATGAATTTCAGTGAGTGTGTGCCGTCGTCCATATTGGTTTGAGTTAAACTTGTAAGCTTTATTTAGTCACTCAAGTTTGAATTCAGAAAAATAATCAATTAGGTTTGACATTAACTATAATAAATATCATGTAACAGTTAATGTTAATTTGACCCCTGCTTAATGTGATACAATTTGTTTGGAATAAAGAAAAGAACTATGCAAACTTAATGCCACCAAAAATGACAAAAAAGAAAGAAAAATCTGCTTCTTGAGTAAAATACACATTGTACTGCCATGACTGTAATATTGTTAACATATTAACTCTGCCTGTGTTAATATACTGTATATTGTATCTCTGTGTGTCCTGACCAGTGTGCGGTACTCCACGTCCTCTCGCAGCAGCCGGTTGTCATTCAGTGTGTACTTGGCTTTTCCCGTCACAGCGTCCACAGGTCCCTTGTCCACCTGGTGCTTTATTGCTCTGAACAGCATGTAGAACGACTCCCCTGCTGATTCCTGGCCAAGAATAAAGACGGAAGGTCAACAGTGTCCCAACACAACAGGATTTAATTTAAGAGTCACTCAATGCATGTCCTGACCGAGCTGTCTCCATTACGTGTGAGCAGCCAGGATTGGCCAGCCTGCGTGTGGACGAGGCCAGAATGATCAACTGAATTTCATTTGTACTGGCTTCAATAGAGAGTTTTCACAGAGATACATCTTTTAAATGCCAAGTGTTTCTAACGGGCTTAATATTTATCAAATTTAATTTGAGACATTTTAAGACGTAGACGTGCTGTATTTCTCTGAATAAGTACAGGCTTTTGATGCAGATTTAACCTTCACTCACTGATCTCTGGTCAGGTTTAATATACTAGCATACATACCCTCAGAAAGGTAAACAGACAGATGGACATCCAGTTTGTCAAAAGCTTTTCAACCACTGATTCCGTTCTGGAAAAAGAAAAAAACATGCATGTAAACAAATGATGTATGGATGGAGAAAGTGTCAGTGGCCCAGCGCTGAAGATAAACTGACCAACTGAGTTCAGCCTCACCTCCTGAGCATCAATTTGGGGTTCTTGGCCACATACTGCTCCACCAGATCATTGAGGAGTGTTTTCAGGATGTCTGTGAAGTACTCCAGTTTACCATGCAGGGCTACAGTCAGCAGTGAGGCCACATAGGCCCGGTCCCTTGGAGAGAATGTCCGCTGGACCTCCAGAGTGTGAATAAACTACAGAGACAACAGGGATAAGAAGATCAAATCATACCTTGGTGGATTAAATTGTAACTAAGTGGCCGACATCAGTGTGTAAGGTTGAACAATAAGCTATCACCCTTAAAAAAGCCTGCTACAAGCTCAGAACCACTGCTTTTCAGTATGTATAGTACATCAATAATCTCCATCTGACTGTAACTTTGTACTGTGCCAATAGATACAAACCTAAAGACCTAACCTCCTGGCATCAGTGTAAATCAGGGGTCAGCAACCTTTACGATCAAAAGAGCCATTTTTGCCCCCGTCCCTCGCCAAAAAAATATGTCTGGAGCCGCAAAACATATTTGTGTCTTATAATGAAGGTAACACGGCCTAGAAAGTCTAAATTAGCCTATCAAGATTATTAATCAGCCTCAATGAGCGTTCATTTATAATTCCACATGATGTGGCAACTCTGCAGTGGGCTACTTATGCTTACAGTATAAGATACTTGAACTTTGCATTTCCATTTCAGTGATGCCATGTTTTGGTGCATTTATGAAATAGAAGAACTAACCTACAATAAATAGAAATAGAGTAGCAATACAGAACTATATATGCAGACCTACTTAAGTCCTCCCTGTGTTAGTGAAAATGTACAAAATAAAAAGTAGCCTCTTTTGATAATAAATAAAACACATAGTGGCAGGCAGTAAAAGTAAAAAAAGGACAGTTTAAATTTATTTTAGTCCATTTCAGTGGGAGTTAATCCTTCTTTTTTATCCTCGGCCACATACAGCAATCAACCCTCGGGCTTGAGCATTAAACACAATGTGTTAACTCAGGATCATTAAATTAATCACAACTTGATAGAACAGATACAATTCTGTGTGTAGGCTACGCATTTTTATTTTAGGAGAATGCAAAAATCACTGTCGGCCTAAAGCAGTGATGATGATAAAATATGTATATGTATATATATATATATATATATGTATATATATATATATATATATATATATATATATATATATATATATATATATATATATAATTCATTTTCATGTAAAATGTCAAAGCCACAGGGGGGCAAAAGAGCCGCATGTGGCTCCAGAGCCGCAGGTTGCAGACCCCTGGTGTAAATGGACACAAAATCATGTGGATGAAATTAAATACTTGGGTGTTACCCTTGATCCAACTCTTAACTTCAAAAAGCATAGAAAAAAAATCTGAAATTTAACCTTGCAAATCTTAGATATAAGAAACTCAGTTAAGGTATCATATTCCTACTTGAACGCAATAATTCATTTATGTTTTTCATTCTGTACGACAAGTTGGTCTCAGGCAGGTAAAACAGGCTCGAGACCGCCTGAATCATTGTATAAAGAGTCCTAAAAGTTCATAATAATAAAACACATCGGTATCACCACTGTTGTATATTCACCAAATTTCCTCACCAGATTGACAATCTAAGTACTTTGTGCTCTCGTAATGTCTAATTTTGGAACATATCAATAGCTTACGTTACATCTCTCCTTTATGTTTTATATAAGATTCATGTTTATTTTCTCCATTGCCCTGTTCAACTAAAGATGTATGAAACGTGAAGATGTGAAGATACAGCAAGTTATTGGGAAAACTCATGTTGTGGATGTCCCCCCACATTAAGACACATTCCTTTGCTGACCTTGGTGAGAAAAAGTTTACTGTTGAGCAGATTGGACAGCTGAACCAGCCCTTGCTCCACAGTCTGCCTTCGACTCTCAGGAACATCCAGATCTCGTCTCAGTGGTGAGTCCTGGTGGCCTGGAAAGAAAATGCGCTCGGCATATGCCCGGTAATCCAGGAAGGGAATCCCTGAACCCACCAAATCACTGGACATGTCCATCATCTCAGTCATCAGGTCTGAAGGAGGAAAAGGGAATGAAGGCATCAGTTTGAGCATCTTCCTTATTTTGGGACAGTGGCTGAGCTGATGTTAAGGTTTGGATCGTACCTGTGAACTCCTTCTTACAGCGATCTCTCACACTGGTCTCCAGGTTCTCCAGCTGGATCTGCACCTTCTTATAGTCCCTCATGGCCTGTTTGCTCTTCCTCCTGACAAATAACAATGCATAGACAATATTAAGGTAAAGACGAAAGAAAGTTAACAGGAGAAGTACTACTTGAGGACAACAAGGTAAGTCAGTGGAATTGAAGTGAAATGACAAAGTGTTGTACATGTTTACCTGTATATGAGGACTATGATGAGCACAATGAGAGCCACTATGGAGGCTCCCACCCCAACTCCCACCTGAGCCTCCAGAGGAAACGTAGACTGGGCCTGGCTGTCATACTGCACTCTGCCCAGAGAGAAATTCAGATTCCCCATTTTCACCTGGAAAGCACAAATACAGACTTTTTAAACCATGAAGCAGAAAAACAGCTCAGAATGCAATCATATACTGTTGTTCCTCTACACTGATTTACTCTTAAATCCTTATTCTCCATTAGCTTCACCTGATCAGAGTCCTTGGCTGCAGTCCGGTTACACTGAATGTAAATGTGAACAGGTTCTCAGTAACATTAACTCACTGTGAATTCAGGCAGACTGTCCATGCCATCCTGTTTGTTGCTGGCTGTGACTGACGGCTGCTGGGCTGGTGGTTCACAATACAAGTGGTTGCGGGTGAGGGTCTTCACTGAACACACCCCCTCCCCTATCCGAGCCTCCACCTCATGCTTGTAGATGGCCAGATCCAGGTTTTCTCCCTACAGGGGAATGATACAAAATGATGCACAGCATAGTCTTACAGACAAGGATATATTGACATATACTAAAAAATATAATGAAATATATTAAAAATAATACATTTTAATATATGGAAAGTCATTGTCTTTTTCATTCAAGAATGAAAATATATATTGATAATACATTGGTAATACATAGTAATATGTATTTAAAAATCTATTTCTTAAAGGAACAGTTCACACAAAAAATGCAAATTCAGTCATTACGTACTTAACTGAAATGGCCGCATGCAGCTCTTCAAGCGTAATCCAAGTGTCCAGTGGATTTGAAAAGACATTACGATCACCCTTTCTTCAGCTGAAACCTTCACTGGAGCTGTTAAGATGAAAGTTTTGGCGTGCACCAGGTCTGCAGTGGGTGCATGAACTCGACGATGTCTTTTCAAATCAATTTGGGATCTCGGGGCTTCTGGACACTTGGATTATGCTGGACGAGCTGTATGGAGTCGTTTTATGTTTTTGTTGTTTTGTTTTTTCATCTCCCCCAAGTCTCCATCTACTTCAAGTGTCTAGAAGAACGCTGCAACTGTTTTGCTATAGGCATGGGAGTGAGTAGATAATGACTGAATTTTCATTTTTGGGTGAGCCATTCCTTCAAAATAAATTTGAACATATTACTAGATATTACATTTTTGGAATATATATGGTGTTTTTTTTATTGTTTTGTTTTTTTACAATATATGAAAAATGGCAATAATAAGCTTACTTGTCAATGTAAAAAGAATATATAATTTGATATATTAAATAATATCTCGCAAGTACATTATTAAATACATATTAAATACATATGAAGACGACACTAATTTAAACACAAGACTGTTTCAACACTTCATATCAGTGTTATATGGAATTAGGTGAAAATATTCTCATAACACTGTTTAATTGACACAATAATGAAATAAACTGCAATATTTATTACGGTTGTGGAAAAGTGAATGTCTTCCTGCACTTCTTAGACTGGCCCACATACTGAAGTAATTTCTTAAACACAGTTTGCAGTAGAGAGCAGAAGAGAAGTTGGTTTCATCAAAGGTTGTGAGTCCTGACCTCCACAGAGATGATGCTGCCAGGTTTGTAATGGTACGGTTTGCTGGGGTCATTCTGGTTCAGTGAGTAGAGCTGCGGGTTGGGCTCGTAGCTGAAGGCTTCACTCCCCACTGCACTGAAGTCAAAATGTAGGCTGTCCAACAGGAAATGAACTTTGACCCTGGCCCTCCTGGCCTCTGGACCCACCGCAGGAGTCGGACACAAGATGAGGGAGGAACTGTTCACTGTGCAGCGTGACTCGTACTGCAGGAGAGCACAGGAACAGTCAAATTAAGGATGTGAGAGAAATATTAGTCTGAAGGAAAATTATGATCATCGTCACCCTGCTGAGTTTTATATTTGACAGCAGCTTTAAATATTTTTTTACCATATATATTTGACAGGTTTAAAGAAAACTGAACACAGACCACAGAGAAAACAGACCTGTTTGACATGACAGAGTGTTCCCTCAGGGCAGTCGGCCTCTGGGACGATCCTCCTCAATCTCTTCATTGGACTCCGATGATCCCGGTATCTGGTCAGGACTCCTTTATTCCTCCTGACGATGCTCCTTCTCCTCCTTGGGGGGAGAGTGTCAGGAGGACTGAGGGTGACCCTCATTTTGGGCTCCTGGACCACATCCAGGTTCTGACCAGAGACTCGAATGATTCTGCCTCCCCTGAAGAGGAAAGGAGAACAGAAGAAAATCATGGTTGGAAAGACGATTACATTACATGTTAAACTTAAACAACTGACATACTGGGATAATAAATAAGCCTGTTAAAGACTGCCATTTTGCGTCAATGCAATCTTTCCACTTTAGCGTATTTAGTGAGTATTTACAGATGTAATTGTCTTCAGTTGAGTTGACAGGAGGTGACTTCTCCAATTGTTCCCTTGTTCAAAGTGTCAGACGGTTCCAGATTATTACAGTCCAAATGTGTTCAGTATATTTTAAGTATTTTTCACAATGAAACTTCTATACAATTTATTCCAAGTGATGGAGAAAAAATCATATCAGAATACCTGATGCAAGACTGTGTGAGGAAAATCATGAATATAATTATTTTAGTGAATTTTAGTTGTTTGATGTTTTATGAAACTTTAAATGTAATGCACAGAATGTCACATGTATTCCTACATATACGTAGATATGGAAGAAACATGATTCAACAACCCTGATTACAGAGAAGTTGGGACACTATGGCAAACATAAACAAAAACAGAATGCAATCATTTGTCCCCTGTCCCAACCTGTTTGAAATGTGTTGCTGATATCAAATTCAGAATAAGCATACATTTGCACAAATGAAAGAGGTTGATGTGGTGAAACATTAAATATATTGTCTTTCTACTGTTTCCAATTGTGTTCAATTGAGCCACAAAGGATTAGCAAACAAGATCAGGACAGACAAACATCATCTTTTGGTTTACTTCTTAAAATAGATTACTGCCCACTATCTGCCTTAACTTTTAACTGTATCCAAGACGTGTGAGGTTGAGATTTCAGGGTTTTGCTCTAAAAGAAAAGTGTCACCACAACAATTATACAATGTATATTATGTACATGTTTAAAGTATACTATAGAAATGTATGAATGATTAAAGATTGCTCTGTTGAGACTGATAACTACCTGAGAAAGCTTTTGGACGGAGCAGCCATTGTGATGTTGGGGTTTGGGGTGTAATGATACACCAAACCCTGAAGGTGTCGCTCTGCTCCACCGAACCGCACAGTGATGCTGTGTTCTCCTGTTCTGTTGCTGCCTCGGGTCAGACAGCTGATCTGATCCTCCTGGATGTTCAGCCTGAACAGAGGTGGACATTTTACATTTTAACCCCACGTGTATATCAGTCTGTTTACAGTAAAAGAAAGTAATAATTCATGGTCAATTAGAAACACTTACACCATACATGGCACTCCTCCGATTAAGACGCTGACTTCACTCGGGTGTCCAGTCCTCAGTCTCTGGCCTCTGATGGTGAGAGATGAGCCCCCCGCCTTGGGCCCTCTTTGGGGGAAGATGCTGCTGAGTACGGGATCCTGGAGATGCAGAGACAAGGAGAAGAAGAAAGATAACGGATGAGATGAAGGGAGAAAAAAAAGTGTAATCAATAATCCGATACTGAGCGGCTGATTTATTGTGAAGATAAAAGAGACACCAGGGCATTCTGGGAAACACTAGAAGGCTGCCTCACAGTCAGCTAGCAGAACAATTAATCTGCTTGTCACTTGGGCCAATTAATTAAGGCTGTTGTCAAACCTACGGCCCTTTTACTGTAATGTAAATGAGGAGACATGTTATTACCTTATTGCACTGCAGTGGTTCACTTACATTTACAAGGCAGTTTCAAGTGAAGCCTAATTAACAAAAGCTAGGAGCAGCGAGCTGTCGTTTCATTAATTGGTCAGAAATCTTCAGTGGGAAAGCACTTTTTATGGATAAACAAACACGGACATTAAACAGCTGCTGCGAATTTTTACAACCAATCATTCTCGATGCTTCCTCAAGTCGAATTCGAACGCTGACAGATCACATTTCCAGCACATTCTCCAAATGAGGCATTTCAGGATTAGGTTAGAAATATACCAAGGGACTCTCCCTCTCAGAGAGGTCTTGATGCGTCTGTTTTGATCCACACCCAAGACCGATTACTGTGTACTCATCCATAAAGCTTGACAAAACTCAGGGGGAAACATTCAAGAATTCAAAGTAACTGCTGCTTGTGAAGTGTGTGTGAAAATGCCCCCGAGATGTCTTTGTTTTTTAAATGCTTGTTTATTTGCTTCAGAATAATTATGAAATCCTGCCAGTGTAGGCTTTTTGAAAGGGTGGAGTTTCTGTAGATATTCAGTGGGTTTACATGCACTTAAAGTGTAACTCCACCGATTTTACACATTATTTGTCTTTACGGGTCTGTTAAAGTACTACTGCATATGTGATAATTGTAGTATAAAGCCCTTTGTGGCACCAGAGGAAGCTGCATGTAATCTGATAAATTGTCCAGAGTAACCCTTTAGGTAAGCAGGTTATAGTGTGCTTTGGGTCTGAAGACTACAAGTCTGAAAATGAAAAAAAATGTAGGGGTGTGGAGTTACAATCTTAAAACTGTGATGAAAAATTCAGACATATTTGTGCTGTGAGGACGAGCAGTGGTCCTGATGGTAGGAGAGAATTCTGATTACCAAATGATCAAAGTTACCTGATTTCTCTGAGTAACTGTTTTTTTGAGTGGTTGCAAACATTCTGACTGTGGCTGAATTTACCTGGAATCTGAAGATCTGTGCAGACAGTCCGAGTCCTCCTCCCCTCACTTTGACTGAGGCCTGGCCGCTCTTTTCTTTTCCACTGCTTGTAGTCTCACACACTATCCTACAAGATAAAGACAGAAGACTGTCACAGTTATAAAAATGGAAACAGAAACATTTCCCAGCAGGCTATGTTCAGGTGTGGTAACAATGACTTGCCTTGAGGAGACTTCGTATCTGCTGTGGATGACATTGCAGTGGACCCCGGCTACTTGGACTGAGTTCTGGATGTCTTCAGCTCTCTGGCCGAGGTTGGAGCCTGAAATGGTCACGACGGTCCCCCCCTCTACGGGACCAGATACTGGGTCCAACTGAAACACAAGAGCACACAAATATGAAATGTATATCCTGCCTTTTTCTGACATAATGCCTCAATAACATGACAGCGTGACATGAAAATGGTGTCCATGAGACATGTAACGACACAGTCCGTTCATGGTTCAGCACATTGTATAAAACTGGGTGTATGGTTTGATGCAGTATTGCTAAAAGTGGTAAACCGGGGGGTAAAAACCATTGGGACCACTGCTGCACATCATTCCTTATCTCTCTCCCCTCATTTCTTGACAGCAGACATAACAGACAGACAATAAAGACTGAACTGAACGGAACCAAACAGCAGAGTCAAAGGAGCATATATCTGAGCTGTCACATACAGAAAACATCCAATTTGTCAGATACGGAATAAAACAGAAAGCAGTCCTGCAGTCAGAACAAGATAATGATTCACATCATTATTATATCTTGCTTTTCTCAGACAGTGACTTCCACCGCAAAAATAAAATAGATAGGAAGTTTATTCTTCAACACCTTTTTCTCTAAAAGCCAAAAGAATCCTTAGGAAGTGTTCAAAAGATTGTAAAAACATTCTTACAAAGTGAATGACAGGTGCAGGACAGGTGTGTTGGACCTCATCGGTGCAGGAGTCCTGATACACACAGCGAGAGCTAACGGCACCGCCACACCATACACAGCCATACTTGGGGTCTGCAGTGCGACACCGGCTGCAGTCTGACCGGCCCACTGAACAATTGAACAGAGTCACTGAAACGAGGCAGAGAGAGGAAGTCTGTGAGGAAATGACATTATTTTAATGCCAAACTATATAAAATGAACCCGCTACTGTACGTAATCAGAATCTTACATCTCCCGCATACAAATGATGTCACACAAACAGACAGAAAAACAGTCCTCACCATACAGATCCTCAGCGCTGTCGATGTGGAAGTTGTTTTTCCTCCTCACATTGATCATGGCTGCATATTCCTCCAACAAGGCAGAATAGGCATACTGCACCAAGAACAGCAACATCAGTTAAACAGGCATAAGTGCTACTTGTGATATCTTAAATGAGTTGATGTTATGCACACTCATGTGCAAAGCAGCGACAGTGTGCATCAAATTATCTGGTTATGAGAGCAAATGACAAATATTCATAGAAACACACAAAAGCTTGATCATGAGATGTCAGTTCATAGATTTTCTATAATATTGCATGCCAATGGGCTATTGGTGTTTTTTTGTGACCTTTTTCTGTTGATTTACAGTCATTATGAATGTTTATTCCATCAGATTGAAACAGAGGAAGTTGATAAATTATTGTACAGCCTGCAGCAAAATGGTGACCCAAACAAGCATACAAAGCGGGGTGGGCGGGGTCAGTTATTCAGAGCCGGCCAGCTCTGGAGAAGAGTGATGTGCAGAACCAGACCTTCTGGAGGAATAAACACCTGGAGTTACATCGGTTTCTGCTCTGATCCGGAGCCATTAACAAACAGGGGAAGAGGTCAGAGATTACGTTTTAACTCTTGGGAAAAAGAGGATACATCTTCACTCCTATTTATCAACCTGACTGCAGCAGTGACCCGCGGAGGTGATCTCGATTGTGGGGATGTTTATGTACTGTAAGGTTGACTGCCCGGAAATGTATTTTCCTTTTGAACATAATGTTACAGAGAGGAGAAAAGAGAGAACCAGAGTCTCTGGTGAGTGCTGAGATTAGTGAGAGGTTGAGATCAAAAACACACACACCTTTATGGCTAATGTACAGTAAAGTAATCTGTCTGATTGATGCAAATAAGCACCTGCAGTAACGGGAATAAACTTGAATGTTCCTGTGGTTAAACCCAAAACTTCCCTTCACAATAGGTGGTCACACTATTACACAACCAACATTGTTGATGAAAATCTACTGTATCTGACATAACTCCTGGATGAGGTAATGTCACAAAGTTTTATTGAAGATACTTTTAGTCTCAGTTGCCAACTTCCTTCCTCTCTCTCTGACTCCATCCTGAAAGTTATAGCGACAGACAACCAAATGAAATGCACCATTAACTTGAGTACACTTGTGGATTTCTCAAGGTTTGAAAATGGCTGGAAACATTTGAAATGATATAAGTAAACAGCTCAACAAACTATATAACAAAGGTCTAGTCGGTTTTAGACATTTTAAGAGAGAAATGTTACATATTTTATCGTTGAGATGCAGATAAGCCAAGTTTTTTGCTGAGTATTTACTATATAATAACCAAGGATGTTTTGTACAAACTTTTACTGTGATTGCAGTTATTTAGTCATTAATATTTAATGTTGTTGAAATTGTTTTCAGGGCTTTACAAAAGGCTAGAAACCATTATTTTCAGACTTGGAAAGTGTACACTAAAAGGTTCAACACACTGAGATGATAACTGAGATATTTTCTGACCTGGTGGGGTTTGCAGGTGATAATGAAGACTGATTGTTGTCCGGTATCCGGCTCCACTGAGGCATCCACCACCACCGACTGATTCTCAATGTCCAACACACACTCGTAGTCCAAATTCTCATCCTAAATGTTCACGGCAGAAACATTCAAGTACACAGACATACAAAAAATAAGCTCATTTTCACATGTCAGTGGGGGTACAGTGGGTGGTACCATCTGATTTTTATTTTGCTGTCACAGTACCCCAGTGAGGCTGCAAAAGCTGCTATTTCTACAGTTTCAATTTCATTAGGAGAAAAAAACACTGAAAGTCTTCGCATTATAATGCTCTTTTTGTTACAGTGAACAGTGAAAATCTATCCTAAACCACAGCATGCATCAAAAACCCCTGAGGTCTAGAGCTTTTAATATGAGCCTTTATTTTATTATATACTGACACAGAAAAAATGTGTCTATATCGCTCATATGTTTGCAAATCTGCTTGTACTTACTGCTGATGATGAGACTTTTTTGATAATTACATGTAACAAATCCCAGCCTCAAACCTTGTATCTGAAGCTTGATGATAGACATATTTTATCATGTGAATAATCAGCTTTAATGTAATCTGACTCCAATGAGACACAAGGCTGTTGACCCAGTGTTTGGTTGCCTTACCTGGAACAGGTTCAGGTGTTGTCCCACCAGAGTGACTTTCCTCTCCACATTGACAGGTAAGAGGGAGGAATCCTGAACTCTCTCCACACATGGACATTCCTGATGACACATTATAATCCATTACATGAGAAATATCGAAACATAAGGGAAAAGAAAATGCTGCTATGCTTTATAAACCTACACATAAATCCTGTTCAACATTATGTGGACATGTGAACAACTTATATCATAATCATGGGCATGAGATGGTTGCTCCATGCTGGTAAGACCTTGAGTTCTTTTGTCAGAGACAGACATAACTAGTTGTTTGAACATCTGCTGAAACAAGTGGCATTAGGGTTAGGTATGCAGTTAAGCCTGGCTTACGTCCCAGTTCATTCCAAAGACGTTCAGATCAGTGTTGCCAGATTGGGCAGTTTTCAAGCCAAATGGGAGGTTTTGGGCAGGTGGACAGGATTTGGCTGGTTTTGAAATACACTAAAAACTAGAGGGACATTTCTGAAGAAACTGGAGTGCGAATGCTGGAGGTTGAATAGCTGATGCTTTAAACTGCATTGCTGGCTTTAGAGGTTGAGTAATACCAATAATGTATGACAATTGTGGAATATTTGAAGGTCTGTTGAAAAGCTGACGCTAAACTGAATAGTTGGGTTTAATTCGAGGTATGAATTGTTATACAACATGGGGTGAGGTTGAAGGATGCAAAATATACAACAGGTTGGGAGCTAAACTGCATTGCAATTATAATCAATAGTTATGAGAACACATCCAATCATTCAGCTCACACGGTCTGTTGTGTTTTTGCTAATCTGTTTTTCATTGTAGCAGAGATGATTATACTTGCAACATTACACCATAATTATTTGTTTGTGTTTTGATATCATATCTACTTTACTCTGTTTCTTCTTTTCCCTTTCTGCTTCTCTCTCTCTGTGTTAATGCTGTCAAGGCTTGTTGCAATTTACCAAGCTAGATAAAACCTGTTTTATTTGTTGAGTCAGCTGTCCCTTTATTTTTCTTTATTTTTAAGGCAGAGAGAATAAATGAAAAGTAGTTGTATAGTTGTACAATGTAGACTCCTTCTGTGGCGCACTTGGGAACAATTGACTTGTTGTTTTATGTCAAATTGAAAAAATGGGATTACCAAAAATTCTGTTACTACTGTTTATGCATTAATTTGTATTGTTTATTTTAATATAATATTAATACATGGGAGGTTTTAATCAAATGGTAGATTCTGAGATGTTATTGGACTGAAAAACAGACCAATCTGGCGACACTGTTTCAGATCCTGGGATGATGCAGGACACTCAGGTTCTACACCTTCATCTTAACACATTTTGTACAGGACATTGTGCAGCCGAGCATTGTCAAGCTACAATATTAGAGCGTTTCACTGAACTGGAACTAAGGGCCTTAGTGTGAACCACGAAAATAATTCCTCCCAACCAAGACATTACAATTGGTATTATGTGGGCAGACAGCATTCTGCTTCCCCTGACCAAACTTAAATTTGTCTTTCCACAGAAATCTAACAAACTTAGATGATCCACATACTGTTGGTTGTAACAGATCTGACGTGGGAGTAGCGATCCCATCTTATACCTAGCTTAATACTATACCAGACTATGAATACAAAAATCCACAAACAAAATATGACACAGCTAAATCCAGCCAACCGCCAACACAAACGACACAACAGCAACAAAACATTCGACATAAATTAAAAACCAAAGAGGGATAATAAGAAATGATGTCATGATCAGGGATTACAACTCTCCTTATTGTGTAGGAGAAAATGTATGTTCTGCAGTAGGGAAACATTATTATCAGCAGCTAGCATTGAATGAGGTGAACAGCAGAGGATATGGAGAGGGCAGACTAGTCGATAAGACCTGTCGGGTTAGTGCCTTGAATTTCTCACTGCTATCGTCACATCTGAGATTACATTGATTTAGTGTCAGTCATTAGCCTTTCCTGTTGACAAGAGAGCTAATAAAGATAACTGCGCTACAAGTGTAGTATTCAATATTCCTTATTGTTGCCACTGCTGTGGGATGTGCACTGTGTACTTGTATGCTGACTGCAGATTAGAGTTTAGATCATCCTGGGTTAATTATGAAGGATTTATAAAGGAAAAGTTCAACACTTTGGGGAATGTGCTAATGTGCTCTTTTGTCAAAAGTGAGATGGGAAGATGAATACCACTCTGATCTCACCTGTCTGTTAAAAATGAAACCACAGCTTAGTGTAGCTAACTATAGGTGGGGCAAAATATTGAGAGGGCAATAAATCGTATAGCTGCCTTTTGCGATTTTCAGATACACTGACACAAAGTAGTGATATTTTTATGAAAACATGAAGGTGCTCTAAACAGATTTCCATGAAATTTTGACTTACTAGATTCACTTCTTCATAACTCTTTGTGGTATAAATCTAATTCATATAGATTGCAAAGATTTTAATGAGTCATAGTAGTATCCAACCTTTAAACATTTAGCTCCCTGGCAGTTAAGCCTTTTACACTAGATGTTTTCCTCCCTGCTTTCAGTCTTTATGCAGGTATAGTAACGTATATGCACTAGTATGTTCTTACCCTTAGCACTTATATCATAGCACTTATGTACTTAAGGTATCCTTGATAAGTAGCAGCTACTATGCTCAGACAAGCTTGAAAATTGTCTCTATTTTTTCATTCTTACTTTATCGACGGTGATATGTTGTGGTTTCTTTCTTGTGACAAATGTACTTATTGTAAGTCGCTTTGGACAAAAGCGTCTGCTAAATGCCCTGAATGTAAATGTAATGCTAAGCTAAGCTAACCATCTCCTGGCTTTAACTTAATATGTAACAGACATATTCAAGAGTGGTATCAATCTTCAAGAAATATCAAAACTGTATTTCCCAAAATGTCAAACTTCCTTGAAGCAGTTTCTCCTTGTGACAGGGTAACAGTACGACTTCTACACCAGCTGCACACGTGGCTTCTGCACTCACCAGGAAATAAGAGTCAGTGGAAGAATCTGACTGGTAGTTTGTTGCAGATTCAGAGGTGGGGTTGATAACTGTTTCTGGCGATTGTGTATAGATGACCGACTTTTTGCTGGTGCCTGCAACAGATGAACCTGTTACAGAGTCCATGTCAGTATCTCCCTCTGGTTTCTCCCACTCATTCAACCACAGAGGTGAGTCTTTTTCTTCAGCGCTGGTCAGAAGAATGGCTTCCTTATTGTCGCTGACAGAGAGGTCTGTTAACAGGACCACTTCGCTGGAGGTGGTTGAGCTTACATCCGAGGAAGAGCCCACCACTTCACCAGACGGCTCTAAAAATCTAAAGACAGAGTCTACCTGGTCACTAGTACTGCTAGGTAATGTAGTGTTGGGAGTTTTGTCAGTGACATTCCAGGGTTTAGTGATCTCATCCTCTGAAAAACCTCTTGTGGTGCCTCCAACTCCCTCAGTCACTTGTTCCACATCAGCAACCAACCCGCCGACGGTGGTGACATCAGTGTGAATGGTGGTGGCCTGGGTGATGATCCTGACAAAGGGGGAAGTTGTGTCCGGGGTTGGGGGTGAGGTGAGTTCAGCATTAGGGGAGGTGGATGGTATCACTGTTGTGGCAGTTGAGGGGGCAGCTGCTGTGGTGGGGGTAGGTGTCACTGTGGGTGGTGGCTGTGTAGTTGGGGTCATTGTTGTTGTTGTAGTTGTAGCAGCCGGGACAGTAGGAGGTAAAGGGGTCAGTTTTCTGGTGGGTGGTGGGATGGTGGGTGTTGGCGGTTTGAACTTGACGATGGAGTAGCACAAGTGAACAAGCGAGGAGACAAGAAAAAAAGGCAGGGGGAGGACAAAATTAAGATAAAACAAGAGGGTATGCAAATAAATACATCAAGAAGCAACTTATGAGGGACATTAAAAAAAGATTCATGGTAAAAACTGGACTCAAAAGACAAACAGAACAAACAAAACTACTGCAAACAGACATGTTGCAGAGTGCAGTGTGAAAAATGTCCAGCAAAGCAAACCCAGTGCTTTAAAGTAACACGTAAACAGTGTTTTCCTTTAAATATACAGTAGACACTCAAGGCAAGTTTATTAGGTGCCTCTAGCTAAAACTAATTTAGCCTGATACAACAGTCCTGCAATAAATCCTCCCACAGGAAGTGAGTTGGACTGTGTATACTGAGAGCTCACTTGTGTAAATCGGGTGGACAAAATATAAGAAATAGATTTCAAAGGCCCTGTTCAGTCCTGATATTAACATGTGTCCTGGGTGATCCGAACACAAGTGGACAGCCATAAGTAGGTGTGAATGGCCCCGAGATGCATCGAGGATGCATTTGAGATCCGATCACTCCACATTCAAAGGCGGTCCGGACGGCAAGTTCTTTTAACACTGCGTAAACTAATGAGTCCTGGGGCACAATGAAGACCACCTACTCAACTGGCGTCCTCCGTGAAAGAAGAAGAAGCAGCCATAATAACAGGCAGAATGGATCACATGCTGTCCGATTTCCACGTGCTTGTATATTAAGCATTAACTACAATACATTAAGTTGCCTCTTTCCTTGTAAAAAGCGCTGGTTTGTGACAGCATCGTTGTATCAGTCTGTTTTAACTGACTTCACCATTTACGCAAAATTTATGAAGGACGACAAGATTGTATCGATGTTAACGGGTCAAATTTTACAATTACAATAAACAGTAATCAATAGTGCCTACTTCTGTGCCCAGGGAGTAAGTCCCCAGTCTCCCTTCAAAAAACAATCACACAATTTTGTGAGTTCTCTCGTTACAAAAATATAAATGTAGTGAAACAGTGTCCATGACAAATTCTTAATTATTCCGGCCTTCTTGTAAATTCAGTAAACGTTATACATGAGGTTCTGTCTTTGTGTGAAAAATATTGTGTCTGTTTGTCCCACTGATGCATGCATTTATACGCCTATGAAGTGAGATACGATCACAACTGGTCACTTGAGACGCATGCAGAGACTCATTCGAATGCCAAGTGTGAACTGACAGACTCCACTTGTGATTGGATCACTCACAACCTTCACAAAGGGTCAATTTATTGGACGACTTTCGTATTACTGCAACAGTTTTAGCTAGGCGTACCTAATAAACTGGCAACTGTATGTACCCCTCAAATCTATTTTCCATTTAAACGACACAACCAAAAGCCTTCCTGTGAACTCACATTTTGGTTGTAGATGGTGACTCCTTGGTTGCAGGTGTGTTTGTGTGTGCAGACATGCTGGTGGATGCACCAGTTACACCCCCAACGGCTGCTAACACATCCTTGGCATCTGGCAGAGCACACAGCAGGAGAACAGGCAGAACGGCAAAATAAATCACCATAAATAAGATGCTAAAAAATGTTAGAAAGCCCTTTCTACAACTCTTACAACACCTCTACACTCTCAGATGATCTAACACTGTATTTCTTTGCTGTTCCATCCATCCAACCATCTGGTGCTCATACTTGCTAAACTATCACATAAATTACATTGACTTGAGCTGCAATTTTCCTGAAACAAATGACACAGTCATGAATTTGTCAAAACAGCTATGCATGGCTTTAACTGCATACAAGATCTGAACGATCTCAGTGAGGCATCTAATGGACAAACAGCACAAGCTGAAGAAGCCTTGATGTTGACGTGTGTGTTTACTTACGGCCTGCGTCCAGAGAGCTGCTGAACTAAGCTGCAGTTGTAAAAGGTGAATTCTGTCTCGGCCACCGTCACGTTTACAAAACGCAGTGACAGGGTCACCATCACAAACTCTGCAGAAGAAAAAAAACAGTTGCCGTTTTAGCTCAATTTCAAATGATTAGACCAACTTCTGTGTCAATTTCTGACCAAAGCACTCACCATCTCCATGGCCAATGGGGGGCAGACTGCTGGCATCAGGGGTGGAGCATATCACACCGGTATCAGTGAATGAGGCAGGAGTTTCTGTGTCCTGGAAGAAGCAAGAGTAGGCCTCTGCTTTTCCTAGACTGGGGAGGCCCTCCACCGACACTGTAATCTGAGTGAGGGGAAAAAAAGTTAAAAGCTTGACCGAGGGTTCAGCTCTTATTTATCTTAGAAAGTGTTCAGGAAGACTACAGGCACACAGTGGACTATCTGTTCCCCACTCTTTCCCTTGAATTACATCAGTTTTCTCCCCACGGCTGATATTGTAGACGCTGAGGTGCTGGATACTGAGGCACTGCTGCGTCTGGTTAAAACTCCACAGCCACTGACCAGGCACAGACCCTCGCTGGCACTCCCAGCGCTGGCCACACCTGAAACACCACAGAGAAGTTAAGTAGAGTGACAAGGAAAGAGGAAGTGGACATTCACAGTAGCCCCACGATTACTTTTTTTTTTTTTTACACTGACTCACCGTCCCTCCAGGACACACCAGCCACAGTAGGGGTCTTTGGCAGACAGACAGGACTGACAGTCCAGGTGGTCTCCACATTCTGCCACTGGACGCTTCTCTACCTGAAAATGAGAAAGAAGTGAGGGTCGGTACTCAGAGACAGGTTTTTGTGGTGAATTAGGTAGTTATGAATTTCTCAGTTTAACCTTTCTGAATAATAATGTAAAACTTCAACCTTCATTATGGCATAAGACCTTATAAATGATTATTAACCTACATGTTGTTCTTATTGTTTGCAAAAACATAACAAATGTCACAACAACAGCCTTTTAATCATTTATTTATGACATTTGCTTTGATTATAGTCATTGAGTAGCTAACCTGGGTGGCTACAGGCAAGTTATTTAATGTTAACATGGTTTATTTCTACTTTTCATTTTTACTTTCCGCTAAGGGGCTTTTAAGTTAACTAAGGTTAACTGTAAGTCTTATTTGACCTCTTGCCTCTTTGAGTGTGTGAGCTTAACTTCAGCTTCATCCTCTTGTTGCATCGCTAGTTAATTATCATTAGCTAAGTTAGCTTAGGATGCAAACCTACCTATTTGAAATGAGCGATAACGTTGCTAGCTAGCTCACATCCATCCAGCTAGCTAGATATGTTGACACTATGTTGAGCTTCAATGTTCTCTCGACAGTTAAGTGTCTCACTGGCTTTAACCAGAGCATTCAACTCCTAAATTAACAAAGGTGTTTGTTTTATCACCTCTTAGTAATGAGTGCTACAGTACACAGTAGGCCTAGCTCTGTCTCAGCAGCCATTTTGTCATGAAATAGCAGGTAAACACAGGTGTTACTAATCACATAATTAAGGCTGTTTCTACTTCATGCCAACTTTTGCTTCCTGATGTGGGTTCAGTCTGCATTATTTGGTCAGAAAAGCAGTGATTCACTGCCTTTGCCCACAAACTTTAAAATATAGCAACATTTTTGACTCAAAGAAATTAAATTTTAATCTACTAATGACACTCTACCAGTAGGTTTATGACACATTTACTCCTTTTTCGTGATACAGTTCTAGATATGAGAAATAAAACTTGAGTGAACAGCTCTAAATTTGGATTAAGATGTTCAGTGAGACAAGTCTTTCAATATATAGACTAGCAGCTTCCCATGTCCATTCATCAGCATCTACGGCTACCCACACAGACACTCTAGAGGGAGTGTGCCAACACAATGGAGGCCACTTTCACTGATCAATACCATTGTTATGTCTGACCTCACACCTCCTGCTGACTGTTGTACCCATCACAGTAGGTTAGGCGACCTTTGACTCCGACAGCCAGCTGGCCTCTCTGTTTTCTCTTATGCTCTTTGCCTCTTATTCTTTTATCCTCTTTATCTGCGCGTGAGACACAGCTTGAGGAAGTATCAAACCCTGAAAAACTCTGACAAACGATAAATTGTCCGACCATGAATGACAAGCCATGTTCGGTCTCGTGTATGGAGACATCTGGGTGAGAGTTTGAATGGACAGACTCACCAAGAGGGCTACGGCTGTTTATACATCTGTTGAGTAGTTTGAAGATAAAATGCATGAAAATCTGTGAAAGCGTAGTTGCAACATAAACTGCTGAATTCCATTCTGTGTATTTTTAACAGAAAATTACATTTACCACCTCCAACTGTCACGCAGCCTTATTGTATCTTTAGACTTACAGTGGTTTTGGTCATGATGTAGATGTGTGCTCCACTCTGGTCCAGTAAAAGGTCACTGTTAATGGGTGAGTTGGGCTGGATCGTCATGTTTGCATATACCTCCACCTGGCCATCCTGGCCTAGATATACCTGAAGAAGTACAGCAGAAAATAGAGCCTTCAGAAAGTGGTATATGAGTTAAATATATACTCATCACGAAAGGATTATTATACACGGACAAACATTTTTAGAGAAAAGTGGTACAATCCTCTTTCTCTAAGACTGAAGTGAAGAGCTGCCAAAAAAGAAAAGGATACAAAAGAAATATCTCCTTCAACTTACAACTCAAAAGCAAATCAAATCACGCTTGTGCAGGATCGCAGCAGAAGTGGCCATAAATGTGATTACGGCGCAGTCAAATCTAATATGAAGCGCAGGAAGACACCTCTGGCTTAAGTGATTCCCAGGCCTTCAAACTCTCATGTTACCTCATGTTAATGAGATTAGCAGAGGTTTTCATGCCTCTTTCCACAAGGCTCTCACTTGGTCACTGTGGACAGTTGTCCCATTAAGAGGATGCACTCAGCATATAATGGCATGAGAAGCAGCTCTGTAATGTGTCGTGACTTGGAAATAAATTTATGCAGTCCGTTGTTTTGCATGTCATAACGAGAACACGATGCTGTATTGAATATCCAATAAATTCGCTGCATGTGTGTGGGAGAGCAAACTGGGGAGACAAATGGTCTGATAATCGCTGACAACTTTTAAATGCAGTGATTTACATTTTTTCCAAAAGGCCGACCTCAAACTTAAAAGTAAAGTTGAACATTTTGGATAATTGGCTTTCTTTCTTGCCGAGACCAAGATGAGAAAATCGATAGGCCTAACCGCTCTTATGTCCGTACCCTAAATATAATGCTGAAGCCAGGATCTGGTGAGGTCAGCCTAGACAAAACACTGAGAGCAGGATGAAACAGCTAGCCTGGTGCTGGTAGGAGGCCTGCTTTCAGTCTCTGTGAAAAGCTTAGCCAACAATCTGCTGGCTTCAGCTTCAAAATTAGCTTACAGACATGTGATCATTTATATTTAATTCATATTCAACTTAATGATATGAGTGAGGTATCAACGTTATTATGTAACTCTCTGCAAGAAAAGAAATATGCGTCTTTTGCAACATGAACTATTTCCAAACTCCAACAGGACACTTCAGAGGATCGACTGCAACCGCACTGGAATCAAGATGGTGACAGTAATTGTGGCCTTTTGCGCACACACACACACACACACAACACACAACACACACACACACACACACACACACACACACACACACACACACACACACACACACACACACACACACTCCAGTATCTGGATGCTGTGGAATTTGTCCTGCTGTGATATGATAATCCTGTTACAATAGCTTACTTTAGATGGCTACATGCAGTGCTGCTTTGATCTGCTACCTAAAAGCACTATGTCTGACTCCATGTCTCACTCGCTCTCTTTCACACACACACACACACACACACACACACATCAAACACACTGATACGCAGCATAATAGACTTACTAGACGATAGCCAACTTATCGAATACCTCACATCAGAGTTATGTCTGCAATCCTCTTATCTCAATCCTTACGTGTACTGTAACTGTCGGTTACACAGCTGTTTTTGGACAATACTGTGAAAAAAAGTACTACTTGGACAAAAATCTCTTTTGGGAAATACATTCCACTGGTCCTCCAAAAAAAATTAAAAAATGTATCACTTCTTTTAAACATTAGCTCAGAAATTCTTTCAAGTCTCCAACAATCACATACCGCAGTCCACAGAACAAAAAGCAAACGCATTAGGCATGGGATCATGGTGGTATGCCTGACTGTGTATGTTGGAAAACTATGAATGTCGGAATGACTGGAATCTTCCAGGCTGTAGCTGCATAGCGATGTAGAAGGATATGAGAACTGGCATAAAAAATCCCTGAAACTGGCTGCAAATGTCTCATGTAGTGTAAGGTGTGTTTGCTTTCCTGGGAAGTGATTCATAGACAGCCTTAGAAGGATCAGGCGCGAACAGCCACAAGGGCAGGGCCGCAGGGATCACAGTATTAAGTTAAGCCTTACTTGTGTGATTGTCCTCAATGGAAAATTAGGAAACTGCCTTATAAGGAAATTGCCCAATGGTCCAAATATTTCCACAATACACGATCTTTGTTATTCCTGTGATGTGCTGGCAAAGTGTCTAGGGCGTCTCCCTGCCCTCCACCTAGTGCATGCTGTGGCAGGCTCAAGGGCCCAGACAAACTGCCACAAACAAATGAAAGTATGACGTCACATAGGCTACCTTGTGCAGAGTCCCTTTGGAGTCTCCGAGGAAGGCGATGCTGTGTCCCTCTGTGACGCTGACAGCCACAGCAGTGAGACGGGCAGCTGAGGTGTGCCACGCTGCTTTAGCTTCCAGCGGTGCCCGGCTAGCCATCGGGCTGGGGGTGTGGTCAGAGCCACAGGGATACGCCTTGAGGGTATTCTATAATACATGAGCACAACAGAGAGGTTGGTCAGGTGGTTTGTCCGAACATGAAACGCAAAGTTTTATTGCTAGCATTTCAAGGTATTTCATGATTATTTGTCTTTATCTAAAGCAGGGGTGCCCAAAGATTTTCCCTTGGAGGGCCAAAACCCAAACTTAATGGTGGACAATGGGCCAAAAGCAGGCACCTATTGTATTGTATTGAATTGAATTGTTAAGATGCCAAACGGTACTATACCGAATCCCTAAGAGGCAAATGATACAAAAAATTATAGTGATCCATTTTCTAAGGCTGATCTATTTGTTTTTTTTTCTCTTTCCTGTGTTTATCACTTAAGAACACATGAAACAATATTTTGCCAGAATCATTTTAAAGTACTTTTTTTTTTTCACTTGCCTCTCTGGGCTTCCATATTACTTAGTTCCCTCAATTGACTGACTTCTGACACAAAGTGTCTAAAGTGACAGATATTATTACCTAACTTGAAGCCAAGTAATCTGGATGAAAAAGGTCATTTTAGTTTTATTGATCTTAGTATATGAAACATCTAAGCTTCAGACTTACAAATTCGTATTCACATCTTTTCAATTAGTCTTCCATTCTGTCCTACGATTGCCTCAGAGCATTTGAATCCTCTTAATTCATCGTAAGAGGATTGCACCATAGATTAAAGTAGACTCATACAGACAAAGCCAACTCGCTCTTTTGGTTGGGCAAAACAACCGCACCAAATCCAGCTTTTTCAGTAAGTCTCTGAGCTCTGGCTCCACATAATTGGCCCTGAAGGAGGAAGTAGAATGGGCCATCTTTTTTTAGTCCACTCAGAGTTTATCAAAAAAATAGGATTATCGTTGTTGCAAGGGGAACTGTGATCTACTGCATCTTCCTCATTCCACAATACCCACTCTATTTTTTTCAGCATCTCCTTTTTTACCCGTCACCTTCTATGCTAGACTTTTTTTTCCCATGTATCTACATGCCCCCCCCATTCTCTCTCTCTCTCTCTCTCCCTTTCCTCTTCTATCAGTGGGTTTCAAAAGACATCCCATCCTTCCTTGTCAGAGCTCATTAAGCAGCAGCACAGCTGATTCCGAGTTAGTTTGGTTTATTGATCCCTAACGATCCCATTAAATGGTTCTGAGCGCTGGCAGGACCTGAGCGGCTGCAGGGCAGCAGAGGGGGTCACTGGAGGGCTGCAGCTGGGCAAAGCGACTCCTGGGGCATCTGGGAGCTCTGGGCTTTTCAACAAGGGCCGCCTCATTACAAGGCTTGGCTGCCTTCAGTTCTTCCAGGTACTCAGCTTAATCTCAGCAATCCACTCATCCCCTTGTTACAGTGCTCTACTTTCTGTTTTGTCTTTTAGAGACCAATGAAACCATGTGAGTCAATACTCTTAAGGTACATAAAGAGTGCAGGAAATAATTTGCCATGATGTATAGCCCTGTGTTTATAATATGGCCGGTATCCATGCTGTAACAAGCAAACAAAGCAGAAAAAACTATAGCATGCAATTCTGTTAAGGGTACCAAAGAGAAACAGTAATTCGAGAGTCTCATATGAGTATGTTATTGTCAAAACCAATGTTTTAAAAGCCCATAGCTCCTAAATATTTTCTGCTGAAACAGAAAAACATTTTTTCAATCTTACCATGAGCAAGTTGGCACAGCTGGACTTGACCTCGTACTCTATGTAGGCCACCTCTCCTCTTCCCTCCACCTGACCATCCTGGGTGTAGCAAAGGTCACGGGTGGAGTTGATGTGTCTGTCGAGCTCATCCAGTGGGTAAACGCACAGAGCCGAGGCATCCAAGGGATTGTTATTTGTGGGGCTGATGCGGGTGGAGAAGACTCCCAGCAGATCCTCGCCTTCCCTGCCTGCACCTTGTCCCACCTGTTGCAACAAAGGCGTGGGAAAAACTCAGGAAAGTTAAACACAGCTAGCAGCAGTTCAACTTTTCATCAAAACAAGAAGAAAGAAGATATGCAGCTACATTTTAAAATTTTACTATCTTCAAGGCAAAGATTATAAAGGACTCATGTTGTTAACACTTGGAGAAACTTACACTGATAAGCCCCAACATTAAAAACACTGACAGGTGAAGTGAATAACATTGATTATCTTGTTACAATCAAATGTTCTGCTGGGAAACCGTGGGTCGTTGACGCGTACCATCCATCCAAACACTGTTGCAGACCAAGTACACTCCCTCATGGCAACGGCACCCCCGATGGCAGCGGCCTCCTCAACAGGACAACATGCCCTGTCACACCAAAACTACTCAGGAATGGTTCGAGATCCTTATGGTCCTGGGGGTTGCAAGGTGGAATCTCGTTGGATTGGACTTGTTCCAACATAACCCAAGGACACTTGATCGGATTGGGATCTGGGAAATTTGGAGACAAGGTTGATGCTCTTAGTCATGTTCCTTGGGCCACTCCTGAGCAGTTTTTTCGGTGCGTTAGAGCATGTTGTTCTGCTGGGGGCCACTGCCATCAGGGAGTGTTTGGATGAGTGGTGCATGACAAGTGGCTTTTTAAAAGAATGCCAGGAGCCAAAGTTTCCCAGCAGTACATTGCATTGTAATGAAATGATCAATGTTATTCACTTCACCTGTCAGTGTTTTTAATGTTGTGGTTGATTGTTGTATATACACACAAATAGGAAATACCTGGGCAGCCTGGAGCAAGTTGTAAGTCCTGTGGTGAGAAGAATGGGATCGGCAAACAAGAGGAACTTCCACATAGGAATAGTAGGAGGTGTCGTCCAGGCACACTCTGGCAGCATATGTCCGGTACTCCCTTGAAGCCGACTTGATGTCACGGCGGTAAAACAAGAAATACACGTACGAGCGCCGTGTGAATGTCATCACAAAATGGTGGTCGTATTCCGACAGACGCCCAGCCACAGCCAGCTTAGCTGTCTCCTCGTAGGAAAAAACGGGTTCCGATGAAAGGTGGCGGGTGGAGATGGGCGGGTGGCTGGCGGTATAGCCTCTACCAACATACATCACGGTCCTTTCCCCACCACGAAGCCCAACCACCAGCCCCACAGTTGACACTGACTGATCATTGGCCGCAACATACTGCGTATCCACAGGCCTTTCAGTAGAGAAGAGAACCTTCTTGATCGATTCCAGACTGCGTTTCTGGCAGGTGCCCTGGTGGATGCTGCCGCAGGTGATCAACTCCAGCGCCTTTGGATCCACCAGCAGTAATTTATTGTAATTACTGGTTCTCCTGGCATGGGGACAGTTAAGCTCAGTGACTGGG